>NC_137794.1:73062575-73510075 GCF_963383645.1 Muscardinus avellanarius | reverse complement strand
CCAATGGTCTTTTCATAATAAATTACCAGCAAAATGCAGAAAATATTAAACAATTTTTCTAAGGGACAGAAATTTCAAGATTCAAACGTTGAAAAGGTGTGAAATACCAAAAGGTAAAAGAACAATGTATTTTAACTTAGCATTGTCAATACTAAACTCAACTTTGTAATAAATATTTAGGTTATTTCTGGTTTTACCTATTTCTGGTTTCCAATCATAAAACCATATCATCAGATGTTCATGTTATTGCTATGGCAGAAGAATATAATCCAGTTTCTTAAAGCTATAAAATTTTTAGTTATTTTAAGCAAGTGAAATAAATGGGAAGTGGAACAATTCAATTTTGTATAAAATATTAAAATGTGAGGAAAACTATTAGGGAAACCATCATAACCCATTTAGTTTTTTTTAATTTTTAGGCTTTGCAAAAAAAGAACTCTATGCTTAAGTTTTACAGATTAACACACATTTTTCTACAACATTAAAAGCAAAGCTAATAATACTTCAGTGAACTTTTCATATTTCTACAATATTTCTCCTGTGATTGTTCTAAATATCAGATATTAGACCAAGAAATCTAGAATTTATATTAAATGTATTCCATCAGTGTAAGATATGATCTATCTGCTTGTAAGAAAAATAAAAGAATCAAGCTTAATATAGGTTGGAATACTCAGGGTGCCAAACTGGAGAATTGAGTAATATGGAGTGACTTAAATTAATTGATGCTAGTATGTTAATATCAGTGTATGACATCTTGAACACATGCAGTGTTTGGTTGCTGTATATTTGAGAATTAATTATTAACTGGTATATACTTAATATTATTAACAATAGATTACTTATACATTTAGAAATTTTCTTATTCTATCACTGCTTCTTAATATATTGATTCAGTACAAATAGACTGGATGGCTACACCAAATAAAAGAAAGCAGTAAAGTAATACCCTGTAAATAATTTAAGCCATACATTCCATAAGCAAAAACTATACTGACAGGTGAGCATTCAATAATACTGCCACCACGGCTTAAGGAAAAATTAAAATTCAGTCAAGACTTGTACCATAGGTTGTCAGCCAACAATATTAAGTGTGTTTATGACAAATTTAGCTACATGTTTTCCTCTATGACATTAGAAATTATTTCCAAAGAAGTATTTCATGAAAAACTTGTCTTGCAGTGATTTTTCTAATGATAAAATACTAACAGAACATTGAAAGTTGTATCAGTTAAAATTCCTTTAAAGTTAATGATATATGAAAAGTTGAAACCAAGAGAATTAAAGACCCTATTACATTTTGACAGAATAAACACAAAGGTTAAGTCCAGTTTGGCCTTATAATCATGAACATCATAAATATTATTTTATTATATATGGCTTACAATTGTGAAACCATTTCTTTTAAGATTACCATTTAAGCTACTGTTTTATTTCTATCAAACTTACTTTGTGTTAATGTCAGAAGAAAAAAAGAAAAACAGGCTTAAACTTGGAAGCCATGAGAATAAGAAAATGCAGTTTTCTAAGATAAGCATTCAACTAAAAGAAATTTAATACACAATTTTTTTTTTATTCTCGTGTCTTGGCCTACATACAACAATTCAGGAGGAAAAAACTTTACTCAAAAATATATTTCAGTAGTGTACATGGCACTTTGCCATTCATAAGCTTTTAAAATTTACCTTCTTATAAAATATTGCACTTTACCCTGAAAATATACCAATGATCTTAGTAACAGTAAAGCAAAACAGTCTAATCATAATGAACTGAGACTAATTTCTATTTTCTTAGCTAAAACTCCATGTACTTAAGACCAAGAGCCACCTGTGTTGAAGTCATGTGCTTACTTTTACTAGGTCTGCAACTGCAGGGTTCTGGTCCCCTTCTACATAAACATTCAGAGTTCTCCTCCTGGAGCTTGCAGTGATGGATCTCTCATCCCAGCTTCCTCCCAATATAAGGAAGGCTATCTCAGGTACACTGCACCCCTCCTGGGCAAGGCCACAGAATAGAAAGCATTGGTATAATCTCTAACTCAGCAAGTAGTTTTGAAATTCTGCCCTGCTGAAATATGATTTGGCTTGATGGGTTTCATCCTGAGACAGAAAATTTGTTTTAAGTATACAAATACTATTTTTCAGAATTATAAAACAACAAAAGAAGTTACATATTAACAATGTATTATGAGGAGTCAGAGTTTTCCCTTTCTCCTTCATTTTTAAATAAGTATAGAACTGACTTCTCAGTAATGGAATTAGTTTGGAAAATTGTTAAATGTTCTCATTTCCCTGCCAAAGAGCTCTCAGAAATTCACAGCTCATTAGAACTTTCAGAGTAGTTAATAAACAAAGCTTGATATTATTACCTAATTAAAATATATCTCATTTTAGCATTTTATTACCCACCATTAAGATTCTTCTGCTACAGAGGTTACATAAAAATTATTATTCTGCTTTCTTTTAATTGCAAGTTTCTCAGAGTAGTTTTTCACATCAAAACACAGAGAAATAGCAGATTGAAAAGTCATGTCACCCAATCTGTGTTCATTTAAATAAGCTCTAAAACAATATTCTGACTGCAAGATCAACGAGGATGTTTATCTCGGCATTCCTACTTTAATAGTTGCTTCTCTCATACACAACTAAGAACTGGAATTTAAAGTCCATTGATGTGGACATTATTCTTTCACTTGATACATCTTGGCTCTATGGATGGAACAGAGAAGGGTATTGAGACACTAGTTGTGGCTTTTCTACCGTTTGCTTCTGAAACTTGAGGCAAGCTACCTTTTTTTCTTTGTGCTGACATTTTTTCCTTTAAAATATGGTGACAATATTTGATCTGCATACCTCTTAAGATACCTAAAGGGATAAAGTGGACTCAACTCAGAAAAATTTTTAAGAAAGTGGGTTTCTACTTTCACTTTTAATGAAATGTTCTCTAATGGATGAGAGGTAGCCCTACAGAAATTGATCCATATGCTACCCCTGCCTACTGATTGAGGCCAAGATGAGACTGAGTCCTAATCCCTGGTTAGGTTCTATGTCTTATTGATGTCAAATAAATAAAGAATAAAAAGTATTCACTAGATTTGGTTAATCGTGACCTGCATATAAAGAGGTGCAGTGGCATAAATTAATGTGGAGAGAGAAGAGCTGAAACAGACTGCCTTTGAAACCAGAGGCAACTTCCTGATATCTTTTCTTCTTTTCTGTCCTCTCCTCTCCTCTCCTCTCCTCTCCTCTCCTTTCCTCTCCTTTCCTCTCCTTTCCTCCCCTCTCCTCCCCTCCCCTCCCCTCCCCCCTCCCCCCCTCTCTCTGAATGTGTTTTGCAGGAAATTGAGTCCAGAAGTATCCTGCCTCAGAGCTACATCCATAGCTCATATTTATTTTTGTGAAACAACCTCAGTAAGTTTCTGAGATTGGCTTCAAACTCGTGTGCCTTGCGTTACATCCTCCCAAATACTGGGATTACAGGTGTGTTCCACCACACCTGGATTCCTGATAATTTTTCTCTATCCCATATTTCCTCAGTCAGAGAGTAGAGACTTCCCTCTTGAGGCAGACAAATTGTTTGATTAACATAGCTAAACTACATCTACATGCATATATCACCTTGATTTTGTTTCCACAAACTGTAACTGCTTCTGTGAGACTAGCAGGAGAAGTAACCTAGCTGCTTCTCCTCAGTTTAATTAAGCTGCATTAAATTTCTTTTACCCTTTTCCATCATGTGCTTATTTCACATGTGTTTGATGTGTTTGGATTGTCAAATCTAGCCAAGAGAGATCTAGGCAGGGTCCCTGGGCCAGGCTGCCCCTAAGCTATGAGCTGGGTGTTGACATTTGCTGTGACTATGTGATAGTGACAATAACAAAAAAAGCAAAGGAATGGGTATCCTGATAGCATGAATGTCAAAAGGAATTCTCACAGTAGGATATAGGAAGGGAAAGTGTGAGTGAGCAAGGAGAATGTGGTTCTTACCTCCAAGACCCACCCATGTAGATGTGAGAACACAAGAGCAGTTCAACTTGGAGTGACTAAAGGGGCTGGGTTATCAGGTTCCCTGTGAAAGAAAGCAAAGGAGGAAGAAATTTTTCAATAGCCTCAGAATATAGTAGAAATTGTTGCTATTAAAAGGAAGGAGTGCCCAGATAAATTGTGGAAGAGGGAAGAGTATGAGAAATATAGATAACCTGCTTTTTTTGAACTACTGGGGATATTACACCTCTGAGCTATATCTCAGTCCTACTTTACTTATTTTATCTTATTTTTATTTTAAGATGTCTAAGTTGAGGGTCTTTCTCAAACCTGGTCTCAAAACTGTGATGCTCCTGTCTCAGCCTCCTAAGTACTGGAATTACAGACGTGTACCACCATTCCTTGTTGAAAACCTGCATTTTGAGTGGAGGTTGTGAACATTGTGATTAGGCCCAGGTTTCTGAAGTAGCTGTATGAGTTTTGAGGCTGTTACCATCAGAACCCTCAAGTGCTTTCAGCATCTTAGTCTTGTGAGAAAGCAGGAGCCCAGAAGCAGTGTCCTTAAACCCACACTAGCTAGGAACCATGGGCTGCCGGGCTGGGAGATACTTGCACATAGTCTTAACTCAGAGCTTTAAATGTTATCCAAAATTACAGGGGTGCCCCCTGAAAAACCCAGTGCAAGGGACAGGTATTCTCAAGAGCTACCATGGTCGAACAGTAATGAAAGCACGTGCTAGTCAAAAGAACTATGACCTGTCAGTGATTTAGCTATGATTGAGATTATGAAAATTTCTGCTTAGCAAAGCATGTTGCCCTGAGAAGGTCATGAGTGATTTGTTCTTAAATGTTGACATTTAATGATTATTTAGAGGCTTTCTAACTTTACAACTCTAATATTATTAGTACACAGATAAAAATGATAAAGTATAAGTGTAAAATTATAAATGCCCTAGATCAATCATATTCTTTTCATGAGTTACAACTCATTTTCAACCCAATGCCTTATGCTTCTTTGTTTTCCAAGTTCACAATAATATGATTTTTGCTAAGGGCAATGTTCTCAAACCTGGGCAGAGTTCATATCAGAATTGCCTAGGGAACTTTTCAAATTACATCTTTTTTCTTCATCTTTAAGGTATATCAAATCTGTATTTATGTAGTGATAAAAGAAGGGAGGAATTGTGGACAAGGAGTGTAGATTAAGCAGCCCGTTGAGATTTATGTGGAAGAAATTCTCTGGATAATTCTGATCACCATCATCTCCGTCCTCCCCGATCCTCATTCTTAAAAAATAACTAGTTTAAATAAGGTCAAAGTCTCAAACATCAACCTATCTCAAAGTAAAGGAAAACTATGGAGTAACAAGAGGACAGAGCACTCAAATTTATTAGAGAAACTCAGCCTCCGTTTCTCCTACTACACACTTACAATGTAGATTACTCCTGACACCAAATTTGGCAGAACTTTTCCCCAAACACTAAGTGAGCAATTAATTCTACAAAAGGAGATACCAGCTAGGAGCTCTCGAAATCAGTTCTGACACTGTCTGAAAATGGTGTCAAGCCCCACTGGTTAACTTGGGACTTTAGTTCCCAAGTCTGCCCCATCCCACTTCACATACCAGTAACAGGCCCCATATTGTTGCAACCGTGCTTTTTATTCACAAGCTACAAATCAGGATGCCCATAAGCCATTTCTTGAGCTCAATTAATTTGTTGAGCAGCTCACAGAACTCAAGGAAAACAGTGTACCATTTGTTTTAAAGGTTATTACAAATAATACAAATGAAGAGATGCTGAGGGCAAGATAAGAGGTAAAAACATGAAGCTTTCATCTCCTCCCCAAGTGGACCACTTTCTAAGCACCCACATGTTCAGCTGTCCAGAGGCTCTTTGGATCATGTCCTTTTGAATTTCATGAAGGCTTCATATGATTAGACATTAATTATCAACTTAACCTTCAGCCCTTTATCTCTCTTTGGAGGTTGGGAATTAGGTCTGTCTCCAACCCTCTAACCCTACATTGGTCTTTCTGTTGATTAGGCCCCTCAGAAGCTTAAAAGGAGTAGCTAGTAATCAGTAATTCATTAATTCATTAGCATACCAAAAGTCACCTTTGCTTCAGAGATTCCAAGGATTTTAAAAGTTATATGCTAGGAAACAACAGAGAGACAGACAGACAGACAGACAGAGAGACAGAGACAGAGAGAGAAAAAGTTTATATGAGTCTATAGTCTTTATGTATGTTAAAAGTAATTATATATTTAAACAATTTGTATTTTATATATATTTATATAAATACTATATATAATCTGTGAGTCTACAAAATCTAAGTCTAAAAGACTACATATTTATATTTATACATATTTATATGAGGATATGTTTTAATAATATCCCATAGTATCACAGAACTATCCCTGTCATAGTTCTAGTTATGTAATCAGTAGCCATCTAAAACCAGACGTCATTTAAGCATCTCTAGCCCTGTTAACATCAGCTTTAAATCAGTTGTTTTGAATTAAAGAATCTCTAAGATCCAGAAACATCTCCTTTTATTCATTTTTTACCAATCATAATAATTTCAATTAAGTTTCATGACATAATTCCTATTAAACTTGGTAAGTTCTTGGAAAAAATAATAATTTAATTGCACTTTCTACCATAGACTTAAAAATCTTCTCAAATATTAAGTGATTATGAGATAAACTTATTTAAGAGACAAGTAAAAATGAATGACATTAAATAATGCCCTGAAGTGACATAACAGTCTAGACCCAAAGTTATGTTTCAGCTCAATTAGCCTTAGATTACATATCTGAAATTTGAGACCAGGTTTAAGACGGAACTAGAGTCATTCACATGATACTGTTTACTTTTTAACCTTTAACTAGATCTCAATCTTATATTCAAAAGGAAAACAGAGATTGCATGAGTAATATGTAATCTTAATTTTAGCCACTATTTTAACTTTCTCCACTCAGAATATAATTCCTGTTCTACTAAAAAGTAGAAAACTTGACTGATCTTTTTTTATATTTTCTAAACAGTAAGAGATGAGGGTATGGAAAATGTAGGAAAGAGAAGAACAAGAGAGAATCAAGTTGGAGTTAATTATCTCATTTCTAATTTTCCATTACGCTAAGAGCCCTAACCATGTAACTCTAGTTAATCACTTAAGCACTTTTATACAATACCTGATTAAATATCTAAAACACTTATTTTTAAGTTAAAATTTAATGAAATGGTAGTATCAGAATACTTTACTTTGAATGAGCCACAAATGTATGTGTTCACTCTAGAAACTATTCAGTCTTAGGAGGCCAGAAATTTATATGTATATATAATTGCCACATGTTGCCATATGATCATAAACTGTAGGTTCAGAATCATTCAAAATATTATTTAAAATCTATAGCATTGCCTGGCATGGTGGTGCACGCTTATAATCCCCGCACTTGGGAGGCAGAGACAGGAGGATCATGCAGGTTCGCGTTGGCTTAAGAGACCCTAATTCCAAAAATAAAATAGTTCTAGGAGTGTAGCCCGGAGGTAGAAGGGCTTCCAGGAACCCCAGTACCACACACACACACACACACACACACACACACACACACACAATCTATAGCATTGTCTGTCAAGAGAAAAAGCTATAAATTTGGCAATAGAGTGAAGCTTTTATTTTTAAAATATTTTAAACGTTGACTACTCTCATCAAAATGTGCTTATTACAAAATGTGCTTATTACTTTGAGAAATGAAAAGAAAAACTACATATATACATACATATATAATATATATAATATATATTCAATATATATATATTATATATATATTATATATAATATATATATATATTGAACTAAAATTCTCTGAAAAAGACTCATCTCTATTAAAGATCCTGAAGCCCATTTGACCTTGATGAGTAGAACATCATGATTGTGGAGAGATGGAAAGCTATATGTTGAAAGCAAACATTATCTTGGGCTTAGTTCTTTCTTTTTTTGGAGGGGGGGTCTTAGTCCTTTTAATAACCATTTAAACTCTGTATCTGACCCAACATGATCAAAACTCCTGGAATGTGTCGCTAAGCTTAGCAGATTTCTAAAGCTAAGAATGACATAACATCTGAAATCTATAAAAATATTTTCCTGCCTTTTTGTAGCCAAAACACCTAATGACCCTATCAATAAATTTATTTCATGTATTTATTTAAATAGATTTATTGAATCCATTTATTTGAATCCATTGATTTGAATCTATTGATTTGAATCTATTGATTTTCAGTAAATTGAATCTATCAGTAGATTTGTTGAATCTTTTAATTTATGACTTCCCTTGCTCTGTGGCTAAAATACCCATATATCTACTTCACAGCCGTGTACTTTTTCAGGGTAAATTGAATCTGTATTTCCAGGCCTAGGTCACTCATATTTTCTCTGAATAAATTATCTTCTTTTTTCCCTTTAAAGCAGACTTATTATTTTCATGTATTATATATATTAAGGCATACATATTCTATTGTAAGAGAAAAACTAATATCCCATGTTATGTATAGCTAAAGCTCCTAGGAGAGTGTGGTCTACAGAAGATCAATGATGCAACAGAAAACAGCATGCCTATAGTCAAATGATTTGAAATAAGCTTTCAGAGATATTGGTTTCATGTAGTCCTAAAAAGTAAACAAAGACCAATGTGTCAATTACAGGGTTTTTTTTTAAATTCTTAAGATCAGAGCTGATCAAACACTCAAAAAATATGAGTTAACTTGCAAAGACTCTTTACTTATCTCCACTTCCTGAATGTCTACACTTCAGTTTTATTAATTTCATAATAAACAAAATAATATGTAAGTATATTTAATGGTAGAATGGAAGGATACTAGAAATAATATTTCATACTATTAGAGCTCTACAAAAAAGGTTGGGTGGCTTTAGCAATGATACTGTAAAAATGATTCTTGTTTGTCAATAAGGTGACTAGCCAATCCGGATTATGTGCACTGTCCTGACTTTAGCTCTAAAAGTCATAAATCACTAGAAGTTTCTTAATCTTGGAAAAACTGGAATTGTTGGCTACTCTGTTTATATATCTGGTTGGACTAAAGAGTTAAAAGGCTTTGGTCACACACAAATGAAACTAACCATGGCCAGCAGTCACATATGAACTGTAAACCCAAGTGGCTGCTAGGAATCACTGGCATCAGAACTCACTCAGTGTGGTAGGCAGGGAGAAGGAAAAAATCAGTGAGTAGCAACTCCCTTTAGACCACACTGCTGCAGACAATTCAGCTTAATGCAGCTATTGGCATCAAATATGAATTCACTCCACACATCCCCCTGCTAAATCCCTCCAGTGACTTTCCAGTGCCCTAAGTATGTAGCCTAGGCTCATTAGTGAGGCTTCTAAGACTCTGTACCATCTGTTCCGTGATTCCCTTTCTTTCTCACGCATAGTTATATTGTTTCTTTGCTATAATTCAGTAGTCTTGGCCATCTTTTTCTCAACTAATATACTAAACCTTCTATTTCAATGACTTCAGTGATATTACACACCTTTTCATCTATTGGCATAGATAAGGCCTACTCCTCCTGTAGTAGCCACTTTTTTATGGACACCTCTCTTGACCAGGCCAAACTAAAAGAATATCAAATACTTCCTTAATTGCTTATAGTATCCTGTACTTTCCCTTTGTGACACTCATGTTAATAGTAACTATTTTCTGTACGATGTATGTTAATTGTGCGTCTCTTTCATTGTACATAAAGTTCTACTAGGGCAATGATAATGCCTGTATTTTGTTCTTTGTTGAATTCTTTTTTGGGATGTTGAACAACATGGGAATAATCTTATGGACCTCAAATTATAGAGTGATTACATTCAATATCACATGTTAAACCCATCTCTCAAAGTATATATATATTCACTATAGCTATGAGTAGCCTATGATTTGGAACTGGTAATTATCTTCCAAATCCAAAACCAAGAAATGCCAACAAAAATGGAAAAATGCTTAATGCATATTCCTAGTAAAATGGTACTATTTAAGGTTGGTAATATTTAGTACTCTGCTTCTCATGGAAGTGGTTTCTATTTGCTGGTCTGGAAACCCAACCACCAATTTAATCATTGTGTTCCCAAAATTATATTCAATGACCTTTCAGAACATTAGGATAACAACTAATTCATGTGTAAATTGAAAGTCATCTGGATATTGCTACTATGGTTTGGGTTTAGAATGCCTTCTTAAAGCTCATGTGGTGGAAAGTATGGTCTCCAATGCAGGGATGCTCAGAAGTAAGGCATGAGTGGAGAAGGTGGGTCACTCGGGGCATGGTGCTGGGGACTATCGTGTCCCTCTCACTCTTCTCTGATTCCATTCATCGAATGTGAGGGAGACATCTTCCCTACATTGCCACCACAGTTTCTGCCTTGGAGCCATCCCCATACACTGAATTTCCCAAACTGAGCTTAAATAAACCTTTCCTCCTCTAAGTTGTTTTTGTCAGGTATTTTGGTAACAGCAATGGAAAAGCTGATGAAAACAATTGCCTTCTGAATTCATCATGATTTACTTTTAATTTAATGTGACAATAGCATATAATTTACTCTAATTTAAAGTAGACAGTATTTCAAATATCTTTATATTATGATTATAAACTTGTTTATTTTATAAACAAGTGTCAGAATCTAAATTGACTTTCTATAAAGCTCTATTTATAAGCTTTGTATGTTTACAGTTTAATGGCTCCAAATGTTTATGTTGTTCTTTCCTTTTTTTTTTCATTTTGCCTTAAACCATTTTTTCCATTTACTGATGATGTTCTTTATTAAAAATTCAATAATTGAATTTCAACAGCAGAGGTTGTTAAATACATTACATTTATGGTAAGGGCATAAAGTTGCTTAAGTCTTTTTTGGATAATACTGTTGTGTAGAAAATTATTATTTTATTATTGGAATGCATTTAAGTTTTTTACAAATAATATGTTTATTAGGTCAAATAGGACCAGATGAAGTTTTTTTTCTAATAAAGACTGTAAAACTACACTTACTTAATAGGGATAAAAACCTTTTACCTACTGAATAATACAGTCTGCAGCACTTGTTTGAAATTTTACTAATAAATACACCATCAGAAAATTTTGTTGGAAGAAAAACAATATTGAATTATCTGAATAAACTTGAGACAAGTGTGAATTTAAAATCTCTTTTCAAGAGATTCAATGTGGTAGGGCTATTTTTATATAAAACTGTTATGAGGTAATCAGTCACTTATTTGTCAAAGAATAAAAAAGGGACAGAATCTATGGCCTTAAAAACTATTAAATGACTATATGAAATATAATCATTGAAATATCAGCATATTGAATATTTGTAGTTCACTTTAGGAAGTATCTTAAAAACAAATAAATAATGTAAGGGTAGAGCAGTTTTAGACCATTTAATATTTTCACAACTCTACCCAAATATAAATCTTTCCCAACAACAGCTGAGAAATCCAAACTCCTTTTATATACTTTATATGATCTTAGAAAGCCCCTGACACCTTCCAGATCCACTCTACATTCCTAGAATTGCAAAGTGAAACCCAGGAGAAAAAAAAAAAAAGACATTGACCTTCTTTTGCATGTCATCATGCCTCTCCACCCACTCAAGCCTTGCTTATTCTTTCACTCACCTATTTCATGTATTAGACATTAATTCAACAAACATTGGATACCTGCTATTTCTAAGACATTCATGAGCATTGAGAATTGTATTTTTTCTAGATATTTCCATTTAAAAAGGTCCAAAGATTAAAAAAAAAAACAGACACTTAACAAGTTCTAGAATGAAACTACTTAAATTAAAAGTCTATCAAAGTAGAAAAAGGGGTCCTCTCACTCAAATTTGGAGAACTGGATGATTTTTTGGAGGTTATGTTAATTCCACTAAATTTAGAAGAATAAGCAGAAATTAGAGTACAATGAGAATGAGATTGTTTTGTGAATAGAAATTAATATATGTAGTGTCAATAAGACACAAAAGAGTATGCTGTTTTTGGAAAACATTTTATATTTGATAATAGTGGAAGCTAGGAAAAGATTGATGGGCCACAAGTCCAGAGAGATTACAATAGGACAGTGTGTCCAGCTAAGGAGTCTCAATATTATGATAGAACTATGCAGATCAGGGCTGGGCATGGTGGCACACGCTTGTAATCCCCGCGCTTGGGAGGCGGAGACAGGAAGATCGCGCAGGTTCAAAGCCAGCCGCGCTGGCTTAAGAGACCCTGTTTCCAAATAAAATAGATCTGGGAGTGTACCCCCAAGTAGAAGGGTTTTCAGGAACCCCAGTACCACCAAAAAAAAAAAAAATACTATGCAGATCAGTTGAAGGTTTTAAGCAGACTCTAATTAACTACTGGATTATTTTGAAAGCAGTGTACAGAATGGATTGGAAAAGCTCCATATAAAGATTAGGAAACTAATTCTATAGTAATCAATAATAATAATCAATAATATAATATATAATACAACATAATAATCTTATACTAATCAAAGCAAAATAGCATTAGTAGTAGCTATCAGAAATGACGCACACATTATGTTCTGGTTTTGTTTTTTAGTGCTTCATATGCATGGATTCAGTCAATCTCACTATCACCTTGTGAGGCACATATTGTTCTTATTTTTATTTTAAACATGAATCAACAGAATAAGAGAGGATCAAATAACTTGCCAAGGCACACGTAATTGATAAATAGCTGAGGTGATATTTTGACTCAAGTTTTTTAGTCAGCAATTTCATTACCATGCTCTAGGGATTAGTGTCTGACCATGAAGAACAATATTAGAAATTCAAAGACACTAAAGATAAAGATATTGACCATGTTTGGCACTTTTTTCTGGTGTTCTGGGAATTAAACCAGGGACTCATGCATACTAGCCTACTGTTCTACCACTAGGCTACATTCCCAACACTGGATTAGAAATTTAAAGTAAATTTAAAATTTTCAGCCCTGGATTAGATGAAATAGAGTAATCAGGGCATTATTTACATAAATATTTGAGAAAATTTATAAACTAAGAGTTTTCTTCAAGCTGGGCATGGTGGTACAC
The DNA here is from genome assembly GCF_963383645.1 of Muscardinus avellanarius. Lineage (NCBI taxonomy): Eukaryota > Metazoa > Chordata > Mammalia > Rodentia > Gliridae > Muscardinus > Muscardinus avellanarius. Next base: position 73,496,990 of record NC_137794.1, on the reverse strand, counting down.
GCTTGTAATCCCAACATTTGGTAGGCAGAAACCTGAGGATCATGGTTCATGGAAAGCCTCAGCTACTATGCGAGGCCTTTCACAATCAGTGAGACCCTGTTTCAAAAAATAAAAATACTAAAAAAAAAATATGGCTGGGGGTGTAGCTCATAGGTACAATGCCCCTGGGTTCCATCCCCAGATCAAAAAAAAAAAAAAAAAAAAAAAGAGTTCATCCTAGAAATCCAGAAAGCCAGAAAGTCAATATGTAACTTTATTTCAAGACTAACAAACCCAACATACTAAGTACTAATTGGTTGGTTGGGAAGCCACTGGGCATCCATTAATTAAATTTCCCTCTTGTCTGTCCTCTATGAACACAAATGAGGAGCTGTGTATCTTTCTCTTTCTGTTCATAATGGCATGCAGGTGCCAGATATCCACCGTCTGGCCCTGGTGGGAGAAGCAATGACACATAAATCCAAGAACAGTAGTGGCTACAATGCCTTCTGTTAGATGGTAGGAAGATGGCCATTATCAGAACTGGATAGCTATTCTCAAGCTAAAGGCATATAATTTGGGGCTATACCCAAGGGCTAAGTTTAACATATAATTGAGTAAATTCACCAAAATAATTGCTAAGAACTGTACCAGGTGATAAGTGCAATGGCAGAGAAAAGAGTTCAGTAATTCAGGCTTTGTAAACTAACATGTCTTGTCTCTCAGCATCATTTATGCTATGGAAAAGGACTTGAAAACAATTACTAATGCATCAGCCCCAACTACTAATGAATGCCATATGTATAGGATGCAGGAAATGTACAGTGACATTTTTGCTCATGTTGCAACACTTAAGTAGAATCCCAGAAGTGAGTAAATGTCTCACTGCAGGATATGAGAGGAATAGGTCGTGAGAAAGCAAAGACTTTTGCCTCCAGAAATAACCTGTCATCGCCAATTGTGGGAGGTATGTGATGTAACAGCATGGCATTGATTTTATTCTACAGTCCTGATGTACTAGGAGGAGACACATCCATAGCCTGTCCCTGTATCTAATTATCTTATCTACAAGAAAAGTTGTAGTAGTCAGAGTAAAGCACTTTTCATATCCCTATCATTCCATGTTGGGATTCTCATGTACAGCACTTAGAAAAATTCCAAATATCTTTTTGGAAAAAGAATGCAGCAGAAGTTCAACATTAAGCCTGTTTGGTTTGCCCTAGTATTCAGCTATATATGTGCTTGTCTGGACAATAGGATATTATAAACCTGCCTATGGACTTACTAAATAAAGAATCGGGAAAAAATCTTAAAAAGGAGTGATAGCTTGGGAGACTTTTCATATAAAAAAAGAATCACCAGACATGAAAGCCAGTAACAGTGTTATGGTTTGGATCTGAAATGTTCAAGAAGCTCATGTGTTGAAACCATGGTCCCTAGTGAGGCAAAATTTAGAGAATGGGCATGGCTAGAGGAGTTGGGTCATTGGGAATATGGCCTTGGGGACTACATTTGTCCCTATTATTCTGTTCTCCTCTCTCTCTCTCTCTCTCTCTCTCTCTCTCTCTCTCTCTCTCTCTCTCTCTCTCTCTCTCTCCACAAGCTGAGCAGCTTACCTCTACCATGCCATGCAATTCTACTTTGATGTTTCTCTGTTGGAGCTATCATATCATGGAATAAATCTTCTGAAACTATTAGTCAAAACAAATTTTTCAGCTTCTAAGTTATTCATGTCAGATATATTGATCATAGCATTGAAAAGCTGACTAACACTGACAGTAATAGCAACAGCACTATAGAAGTAGCAGTTATGATATCTATAGTATCCTGGACTCCAAGTATCATAATTCCTAGTATATTCCATTTTGGCTTTCTGTTGCTTTAATGCAAATAACATGGACATTAGGAGTAGTAATAACATTTTTGTAAAGCAATAGCAGTGGCTCTGAGGGAGTTGCATAATAAGATACTGCTGGCATAATTTACAGTTAATGTCAGAATCTATTGAAGATAAAAAGAGTCTAGGTGATGTTAGCAGGGTGACTACTATGGTTTGAATATTTTTCCCTTCCCAAATTCATGTTTAAATTTAATTGCCATTTTAATAGTATTAGGAAGGGGCCCTTTAAGAGGTGATGAGGCCCTGAGTTCTCTGCCCTCGAGAATTGGTTAATGTCATTATTGCAGGAGTATGTTCATTAGTACAGAAGTAGGTTCCTTATCAAAGGACAAATTCTTCCCCCCTTTATCTCTCTTTCACCCTCTTTGCCTTTTCATTATGCAGTGCTTTCTGCTATGATATAATGTAGAAGACTCTCACCTGATACCAGTTACTAAATATTGGACTTCCCAGGCTACAAAATTGTTAGCCTAACAATTTTCATTTAGTATGAATTATTTTGTGTGGTATTGTTACAGAAGCACAAAATTGACTATAACAATTATGGAACAGAAGTTTCTCACTCTCATCCCCTTGCAGAAACATCCATTTGAACAACAATCACACAGGAAAACACTTGCATAGGAATCAGAGACTTTAGGTGAAAGATTACAACATTTGAAGTAAAACACAGAAATAAAAAGCATTGAAGGTAGTGGAAATTGCAGGTTAACATTACCTATGTCACCTCTTCCCTAGACTTTGAGCAAGAGAGCGAGAGTGAGAGCAAGAGTGAATCACCCCACTTTGCAATAGCACCTCAGAATATCATTGTCCTATTTTACAATAGCTTAGTCCCCATTAATCAATCTTTTCCTATACCAGAATCACCCACTCAATACCTGAAACAGAATGGGTCTTTTAAACTCAGGACCAGGTATAACACCATAGAACTAGGATCAAGCCCCAATTCAGCCCTGAACTAATGCCCACTGATTGAGCTAAAGACTCACATAGTGCCATACTGATCCATGTAGATTCTGGCCTCTTCAGACCAAGGACCAGGCAAGTCCACCTGAATACTCTAGAGATAACCTGTCTAGAATCTCTAGGTAAGTTTACTGAGGAAAATCTTGCCCAGACAAGGTGAATGTGTAAAAATTTAAAAAAAAGACTTATACTTTTTTACATGTATGGACAAGCCATGAGGAGAACAAATGATCAGGAATATAACATTATCAAAGGAACAAACTAAACAAATTCTGGAAATAAATCGTACAATGATTGTTCTGAAAAATCCCTTGGACTCTTCAATAGCTGACTAAATCAAGTGGAACAGCTGTCAAGGTCTAGTGCAAAGACAGGTCATTTAAAATTTTAGTCAGACTTCTGGGAAGATGATGACCAAAAGAATCAATACATACCAGTTCTGCTCACATCCATTCATTGCCTTAAAAACAGTATTCTTACTAAAGCCAGAAATCACCAAAATTATAAAAAGAACACAATAAGTAAAAGGCAGCAGGGAAACAAAAATCTAGAAGAAATAAAACCTGCCCACCTTGCAGCCATGGGTGCCACAGCAGCACCATCTTGCCTCACTGGAATTAACTCCAGAGACAAACAGGAAAACAATCAAAGACTAAAGGTAAGTGGCTGCAAATCATCAGGATTAGTTCCTACTGTGAAAACACCAGCTACAACTTACAGCAGTGGTGGCCAGACTCACCAGGCCCTCCAGAGATCCATACCAGCACTCAACAACACCATAAGTGAGGCCATTAGGCCCACAGGAGAAGGCCCAGAGGTGCCTACAAGGACTATCACAGCCTTGATAAACTCCCTGGGTCTGAATCTTTGTGATTAAACCTGGTAAAGGTGGGGATGGAGTCTGCTGTTGGACATAGCAAAGACTCAGACAGACTCAGGCTCTACATCAGTAGAAAGTACGGGAGAAGACCTATGCTTGGCACTAGATCCAACTCATAGGATCTCCAGGGTCACCACAGACCACTAAATTGTGGTGAACAGAAAGAAGTCAGACCAGCTCAGTCCTAGCTGTGCAAAAAGGATACCCTTACATTGAGTTTGGTCTCAGAGGCATCTGCTACCTATGTAGGCAGGGAAAGAAGGAGACTCTTCATCAGTGGAAAGCATGAAAAGTGACCTACACTTAACATTGGATCCAGCCCCATTGGTACCAGGCATCTGTATAGTCTGAGAAAGACTCAGAGAACCATGCGTGCAGTAGGAAAGGTGCCAGCAGCAATCAGTGTCTGCACAGAGAGAGACTATAGAGGCCCAGTCTGCTGAATATTTATATATTTGTAAGGTTACATTAATTTCTTGTTGTTGTTTTGCTTCTTTTTTTTTGCGTCTGAGTGTGTATGCTTGTTTGTTTGCTCTCTTCCCAACCTCTCTCTCAAGTTTCTTCCCTTGTACATACCTACTCTCTTTTCTTCTTTTTTCATTTTTCTCTCCTTTTCTCTTCTTTGTTGTATATTAAATCCACTTCATATCACTAAACTAAAAACTCCACATTGATTACTAGAATACTACTACATATTTATTATCTCTAATCTCTACTGTATACTACCTTACCAAACTCATACTCTCATTCCATTTAATCCTATCCATGGATTTACCCTATTCTTGCATTTATGACTTCACTTCCCTCCTCACTCAATCTTCACTGCTGAATATAACACAACTTGCCCTTGGCTATACCAGCTGACACCTAGAGACTGAAAACATTTATCAAAAGCAACAGATACAAAGTTTGAAATTATTAGAAGGAGAAATAATGAGGAAGCAATGAGCTTCCATAACACCACAGTAATAGAACTTGACAAAACAGAATTGCAGAAATCTCCAGAAGGTCAAATCAGGAATGTACTTGAGACTCTAGACAGAGCAATAATCAAGAAAAAAATTAAAGGAGTACAAATAGGAAAAGAAGAACTCAGACTTTCATTATTTGCAGATAACATGATATTATACTTAGAAGACCCAACAAACTCAACCAAAAGGCTTATAAAAATGATCAACAAATTCAGCATGGTGTCTGGATACAAACTCAATCTTTAAAAATCAGAAGCTTTTCTGTGTACCAAAAATAAACCCACCGAGCAAGATATCGAGAAAACATATCCCCTCAGGATATCCCACAAAAAATAAAAAACTTAGGAATAAAATTAACCAAGGAGGTAAAAGACTTGTACAAAGAAAATTATGAAAATTGAAAAAATAATTAGAAGAAGACTTTAGAAGGAAAGATCTTTCATGTTCATAAATAGACAGAAAAGTATCAAAATGGCCACATTTCTAATAGTGATCTCCAGATTCAATGCAATACCCATTCAATTGCCAAGGTCATTTTTTACAGACATAGAAATCCTGTCCTTAAATTTATTTGGAACAACAACAACAACAACAAAAAATAGCCAAAGTAGTTCTTAACAACAAAAACTATGCAGGAGGAATTTCAATACCTGACTTTAAAGTATACTACAAAGTCATAGCTATAAAAACAGCATGGTACTGGCTCAAAACCAGATACATAGACCAATGGAGCAGAATAGAAGACTCAGAAACAAATCCGCACACTTACAACCAATTGATTTTTAACAAAGGGGTCAAACACTGGAAAAAAGATAGCCTTCTCAAAAATGGTGTTAGCAAAACTGGTTAGCCATATGTAAGAAAAATTGAAATAAACCCTGCTTTCTCGCCCTGAACAAGAGTCAATTCAAGATGGACCAAAGACTTGAAAATTAAACCAGAGACCTTATGGTTCCTTGATGAGGGCATAGTTCCAAAGCTGCAACACATAGGCACAGGTAAAAAGTTTCTCAACAAGACCCTCAAATTCCAAGAAGCTAAAAGGTGAATCAGTGCATGGGATTGCATGAAACTGAGAGCTTCCGTACAGCAAAGAAAACTATCAAGAACCTCAACTGAGAGCCAAGAGAATGGGAGAAGATTTTTGCCATCCACTCTTCTGATGGAGGACTAATATCTAGAATACACAGAAAACCCAAGAAACTCAGCATTAAGAAAACAACATAATCAAAAATGGGCAAGTGAACTTAACAGACACTTCATGAAGGAAGAAATTCAAATGGTCAATAAATGCATGAAAAAAATGCTCACCATCATTATCAATCAGAAAGATGCAAATCAAAACTACCATGAGATTTCATCTAACTCCAATTATAATGGAAATAATTCAAAACACAAGCAACAACTAATGCAGGCAAGGATATGAAGATTGGGTAAGATTGCAAATTAGAGCAATCACTTTGGGAAACAGTATGGAGGATCCTCAGAAGAATGGGAATGAACTAACCATATGATCCAGCAATACCACTTCTGGGTATCTACCCCAAAGACAGAAAACCAAACTACCAAACTAATGCATGCATATCTATGTTCATAGCTGCACAATTCACCATTGCCAAACTATGAAACCAGCCAAGATGCCCATCAACAGATGAATGGATTACAAAACTATGGAATATGTACACAACGAAATTTTACTTAGCCAAAAAGAAAAACACAATTACGCCATTTACAGAGAAATAGATGGTACTGGAGGACATTATTTTAAGTGAGATTAGTCAGTCAAAAAAAATAAGAAATGGGATGCTTTCCCCTAATATGTGGAAGCTAAGGAGAAAATTGGTCATATGATGAACTCTAGATAAAGAAGGAGAAACTATAGGTGAGCAAGTAAGTCAACCTAATTGAGGGAATGGGAGGGGGAAAGTGGGAAATTCCCTAATGCACATAATGTAAATTCACAAACATATCGATGTCAATCACTAAGCCAAACATGAAAAGGAGGGAGGGGGAGGAAATAGGGCAGGAATTGGGTAAGAGTATAATTGGGTGATGTGTACATATATGCCTCTACCATCTTATATCTCATTAAGATGTATGACTACAATGAACCAATAAAAAATTGTAAAAATTATATTCACATAAAAGAAAAAAATAAAATTATAGTCAGAGGGACAACAATAAATAAAAGTCATAAAATTTTAAAAAAATTTCATGGCTTGTTCACCAAAGGAAAACAACATATGCATTGGGGAAGTCTAGTAGGAAGAGATAAAGCAACAAAGTGAAAAAAAATTAATAATGGCAAAAAAGTTTACAAATCCAGAGGAAGTGAAAACCCTGTAGGTCCATGAAGCCCAAAGAACTCCAAATAGATAAAACATAAAGAGATCTTCATCAAAACCTATTACAAGCCAATTCTCAAAACAAGAGAGAGAGAGAGAGAGAGAGAGAGAGAGAGAGAGAGAGAGAGAGAGAGTTTCTAACAATTGAACACAGGTGCATCCTACCTTCAAGCTATAAACTCACCATTGCTTTATTTTTATTTTTGTTTTAAAACACATTCTCACTAGATTGCTGAGAGTCTTAATAAATGATGTAGCTGTTTTTGAACTTGAGATCCTCCTGTCTCAGCCTTCCAAGTACTGGGGGAAAAAATTTAAAAACTCAGAAGAAGCAAGAGAAAAATAACTTGTCATATAAAAGCAAGTATATACAATTTTAGCAGCAGATTTATGAATATAAACCTTGCATGCCAGAAGAGAGTGAAATGATATATTCAAAGTGCAGATTTTAAAAACCTGCCAACTATTAGTAATATACTCAGTCTGTCTTTCAGAAATGAAGGAAAAATAAAACCTTTCTCAGAGAACTGAAAGCTGAGGGAGTTCATCATCTACAAAAATGGTAAAAGAATTTCTTCAGATTGAAATGAAAAAAAGAAATTCTTCAGATTGAAATGAAAAGATGCTAACCAACAGTATAAAAACATGCAAAAGTATGAAATTCAGGGTAAAGGTAAGAATAGTTAAAAATTTAAAGATGGTAAGTAAATCACATTCAAATCTCACATGATGGTTCATAGGCAAAGGTATTTTACATTTCTACAATAATTTTTAATGCCACAATATAAAAGAATGTAAATTGTGATGTCAACAAAAAATTATGGGGAAAATAGAATTAAGGTGTAGAAAAAAAGATTTAAACAAAACTAAATATGATAAATGAGATATTATAAATGATATCACAGAAACACAAAGAATCATAAAAGGCTACTATAAAAATTATATGCCAAAAATTTGGATAATCAAGCAGAAATAAATTCCTTAGCAAATTCAACCCTTCTAGACTGTTGAAGACAGAAAAATTGAATCCATAAATTGTTCAGAATCTGCCATCAAAGAAAATCCCTGGAGTTGAAGGCTTCACTGCTATAGTCTACTAAATACATTTTAATTTATTTTTTGCTAATATATAACAATACAAAATATCCTCATTAATAGAGAAACACATTTTAATAGATGTCAAAAAGTTTAAATCAGATTAAATACATCTATCTACCATTTATCATTTCTTTGTGGTAAAAATATTAAAAATTATTTCTTATAGCTTTTGAAATGTGCAGTACAACATGTTATCTACAGTCACCCTACTTTTCAGTAGCAGATTAGAACTTCATAGTTCTAACAATAGCTTAGTCCCTGTTAATCAATCTTTCATCATACTCCACCCCTACTCTTCATGCTAACCACATTTCACTCTCATTTTTAGAAACTTTTTTTTATATTAAAGTCATCATATGCTGCTTCCCTTCTGTATCTGGCTTCTTTCCTTCTTATTTTTGGGTGGCAGCAATTCTGAGGCTTGTATATGTTAGACACTGAGCTACACCCCAACTTCTAGCTTATTTTACTCTAACATATTGTCTCCAGTTCCATTCATGTCAGAAATTACAGCATTTGTATTGCGTGGCTTGTATATTCCATGATGTATGTGTGCCACATTTTCTATTTCCATTCATCAGTTGATAGATACTTAGTATTATAGGTTGAATATAGAATGCTCCCCAAAAAGCTGATGTGTTGGTGATAAAGAAATTTTCAGAAATAAAGTATTTGAATCAGGGCCTCAATGTCATCAGTGGTTAAGTACATTGATAGATTAATAACTTGAATGAATATGCTAAGAAGGTAACTGTAGGCAGGTGGGCCTGACTGTAAAAGATAAGTCATTGGGGCACAACTTTGGAAGGTATATATGTCTCTGATACCTTTTCCTTCTCTATTCTTCTCAGTTGCCTGTTGCCTTGAGCAGCTTTCCTTCATGATGCCCTGCCACCATGTGTCTGTCTTGCAGCTGGTCAAGCATAAACTGAAACTCTGACACCATGAGCCAAATAAATGTTTCCTTCTCTAAGTTGTTCTTGTCAGGTATTTTGGTCACAGTGGAAAAAAAATGACTAAAACACTTTAGGTGGTTTCCATTTCTTGGCTATAGATTATTTCCATTTCTTGGCTTTTGCCTCTAATGATGTCATAAACATGCGGAGTGTACGTTTTTTCTTTGACATACTGATTTCATTTCTTTTGGAGATATACTTAAAAAACAAAAGAAATAATAAATATTAAGACAGAAATAAGTGGAGTGGGATAAAATATATATGATAGTTTCACCTAAAAAATAGAAAAAATAGATTCTCTGGTAAGAAAGAAAGCAAAAAGAAATATTGAAATGTTATCTTTAAGTCATCAAAAGCTTGGTATCAGACAAATGAAACTGTTATGTGAGATTATCATTTTTAATTTTTGATAAATTGCTATAATACTAGATGTCAATCACTAAGCCAAGCATGGGAGGGAGGGATAGGGAGAGAATGGGGTGGGGATCGGGTGGGGGCTGACTGGGCAATGTGTGCATGTATGTCTACAAAATATGTATCCCACTATGATGTATGAATACAGTGCACCAATTAAAAAAAATAAAGTTAAAAAAAATAAATAAAAATATAAAATAGGTCTGGGAATGTAGCCCGGAGGTAGAAACCCCAGTACCACCAAAAATAAATAAATAAATAAATAAATAATAAAATAAAAAAAGAAATAAGTTCAGGAAATCTATTGTGCAATATAATCATTGTACTTTAAAAATAAAAAAATAGAAGAATAAAGTGAAATGTCACAAAAAAAGAGTTATTTAAATATCCTTGGTATAAATTCTTTGTATGTATACAATTTGCAATAAATTTCTTCCAGAAGATTACCTTTAAAAAAAAATTCCTAAGTCTTTCAAGTACTGATTTTTAGAATTTTTTTCAAGTTCAACTTATCAGTTTTTAGTCAGTTCATTATTTTTTACCTTAAAGCTGCAAAGAGAACAGGGAGTGATAATGCACACTTGTAACCATAGTACTTGAGAGGCTGAAACAGGAGGATCACCGGTTTGAGGATAGCCTCAGAAACTTAGTGAGGCCCTCTGCAACTTAATGAGACCCTGTTTCAAAATAAAAGAATAAAATAGGGCTGGAATGTGGCTCAGAGGTAAAATGCCCCTAACTTCCATCTTTAGTACCATAAGATAAAATAAATATATTTTTTCTGAATCTTTAAAAAAAAAAAAAAAAGAAAGAAGTGGAGTGGACTGAAAGAAGATAATACAAAATCAATAAAACAAAGATCTGAATCTTCAAAAAGATAGTAAAATAACTCTTAGCTAAGCAAGATAAAAAATGGGAGACTTGAAAAAAATCAAATATGAAAAAGAAGATATTACTACCAATGCCACAGAAATATAAAAGATTGTGATAGATTATTATGAACCATATGCCAATAAATTGGATAATTATAAAAATGGACAAATTCCTAGATACAAACACCTTTACTATATTGAATATAAATGAATAGAAAATATGGTTCAATATATACAAATCAATGAACTCGATATGCAACAAATTAATAAATTTGAATAAAAGATGAAACCATATGATCATCTCAAAAGATGAATAAAAGGCATTAAATAATTCAACATCTCTTTATGATAAAGGTCCTGAACAAATTAGGTACTGAAGCAATGTACCTCAACATGATAAAGGCCTTTTATAATAAGATAACAGCTAAATTTATACATACTGGCAAAAAACTGATTTCTCATTAATGTCTGAAAGAAGACAATAATACTCATTTTCACCATTTTTATCCAACATGATTCTGGAAATTCTAGCCAGAGCACTCAGTCAAGAGAAAGAAATTAAAGGCACTCAAATTGAAAGAGAAGTAAAACTCTCATTGTTTGCAGATAATATAATCCTATATATAGGAAACCCAACATAACTCCATAAAAAACTCTGAGAAGTGATAAATTAGAAGTAATAAGTGAATTCAGCAAATTTTCAGATATAAAATCAGCATACAAAATTCAGTACCATTTCTATAGACCAGAAGGAGATGATCTGAAATATAAATCAAGAAAGCAACCCATTATAATAGCTATATAAAAAATAAAATACACAAGTATGAACCATTTTTCTGCATATGGTTAACCAGTTTTGCCAACACCATTTGTTGAAGAGGGTATTTTTTTCCAGTGTATATTTTTGGCCCTTTTGTAAAAATCAATTGGTTGTAAGTATGAAGATATGTTTCTGAGTCTTCTATTCTGCTCCATTGGTCTATGTATCTGGTTTTGTGCCTGTACCATGCTGTTTTTATTACTATGGCTTTGTAGTATAGTTTAAGGTCAGGTACTGTAATTCCTCCTGCATGATTACTGTTGCTAAGAACTACTTTGGCTATTCTGGTTTTTTTGTTGTTTCAAATGAATTTAAGGACTGGCTTTTCTTTGTCTGTAAGGAATGACCTTGGTAATTTAATTGCATTGAAACTTTAGAGTACTTTTGGAGGTATGACAATTTTGATGATATTTATTCTGTCTATCCATGAACATGGAAGATCTTTCCATCTTCTATGATCTTTGTTGATTACTTTTTTAGATGTTTTATAATTTTCTTTGTAGAGGTCTTTCACCTTCTTGGTTAAGTTTATTCCAAGTATTTTATTTTTTTGAGAAATATGCTGAGTAAAAGTTGTTTTCTGGATTTCTTTTTTAGTGGATTTATGGTTGGTGTACAGAAAAGCTTCTGATTTTTTAAGATTGATTCTGTATCCAGACACCATGCTACGATCATATCTATAAGCCTTTTGGTTGAGTTTGTTGGATCTTCTAAGTATAGTATCATGTCATCTGTAAATAGTGAAAGTTTAATTCTTCTTTTCCTCTTTGTACTCCTTTGATTTCCTTTTCTCGCCTTTTGCTCTTGATAGAGTCTCAAGAACTATATGGAAAAGAACTGGTGATAATGGACATCCTTATCTTGTTGTTTTTATGGGAAATTTTCAAAAATTTCCCCAATTAATATGATGTTGGCTGTGGGCCTATTTTACAGTGCCTTGATGATGCTGAGGTATATTCTTTCTATTCTAATTCTCTACAGTGCTTTTAGCATAAATGGATGTTGGATTTTGTCAAATGCTTCTTCAGTGTCTATTAAAATGATCACATGATTTTTGTCTTTTTTGTCTATGTAATCATGTGATGAATTACATAGATTGATTTTTGTATGTTGAACCAGCCTTGCATCCCTAGGATGAACCCTACTTGGTCACAGTATATGATTTTCTTGATGTGGTTTTGAATGTGTGTTGCTAGTATTTTGCATCCAAGTTCATTAATGATATAGGCCTGTAGTTTTCCTTCCTTGAGCTTTCTTTATTTGATTTTAATATCAATGTGACTTTGGCTTCATAAATGTATTTGGGAGAGTTTCATTTCTATTTTATAAAATAAATTGAGGAGTATTGGGATTAGCTCTTTAATAAAGTTGTTATAAAATTTACTTGGGAAACCATCTGATTCTGGGTGTTTCTATGATTATAGGCTCTTTATTGCTGTTTCAATCTCTTTGATTGCTATTGGCTGATTTAAATTTTCTCTATCTTCTTGACTCAGTTTAGGAAGGTTGTATTTATCAAAAAGTTGTCAATTTCTTTCAGATTTTCCATTTTGTTATAGTTTTTCAGAGTACTTTCTGATAATCCTCTGGATTTCTATATTGTTAGTGGTAATGTCTTTTTTATCTCTTATCTTCTTATTTTAGGTTGATTCTCTTTTGTTTTAGTTAAGTTGGCTAGTGGTTTATGTATCTTGTTAATTTTTTCAAGAAACCAGCTTTTGGTTTTGCTGATTTTCTGTATTTTTTTATTCTCTACATCATTGGTTTCTGCTCTGATTTTAATAATTTTCTTAATTCTACTGGTTTTGTGGTTATAATGTTTCTGTTTTTCAAGGGCTTTAATGGATTTCATTAGGTTATTTATTTGGTGATTTTCTGTTCTTATGTGAGCAGTCAGTGCTATGAATTTTCCTCTTAATACTGCCTTCAAAGTGTCCCAGAGATTTTGATATGTTGTATCTCTATTTTTGTTTGTTTGTAGAAATTTCTCGATTTTACCCCTTATTTTTCTATGACCCATTCTTCATTCAGCAGTGTGGTGTTCAGTCTCCACATGTTTATGTGGTTTCTCTGGATCTATTCAAAACCTAAGTTGAATGCCCATAGGTTCAATTCCCAGTAGCAAAACAAAAACCCATGAGAAGATACTTTTAAAAATGTCTAATTAAACAAAAATAAAATAAAAAATAATGAGTGTTGGCAGGAAAGTATAAAAAGGAAAACACTTGTGCTTTGTTGATAGGGATGCTATGGTTGTAATTATTTAGAAGAGAGTATGGGTGTTATTTAAATGAGCGTATATGACCTATTTTCACTTAACTAACACTTGTATTTATAGAGCAAGACAACACAGTATCTTTGGAAGTATTTAGGTAGGAAAATTATTATTTTTAAAATCTGAATACTTATAGTTTAAAATAAAATTATATTTTGGGGTAAAGTAAAGGATTTTGGAATCATTTTTGTTCAAAGATGAATAACTAAATTCAATCTTATGATAACTCTATGTATTTTATATATGAATATATAGTTCATTGTAAAAGCCCTTTATGAATATATATATATATATATACATATATATATATGATTTTATCAATTAAAAATTGAGACTACAGATAAGTTTGACTTTATTAACTAAGAATATCATCATGAGAAAATTTTCTTAAAGTTAATAAAGTAAAATTATAAAATTATTGTTTTGGTAATATCTTTAGTGATTTAAAGAAAGGTAGCTTAAGTATGACACTTTTTCACATTTTTAAATATAATGAGTTGGTCTAAGACATAAGTTAGGTTTTCAGAATCAGTTACAGAAGAATGCTGGTTCATAGTACAAAGTAAATACTAAAGTCTTGTGGGTTTTTTTTTTTAAAGAGAATTTTATATATTGAATAACCACCCTACATCTTGCTATAGGTAGTTTTATTTTCTTGCTTAAATAAAATGAGGTATGACTTCAAATATGCCCTCTGAAAGCAGGCAGGTTTGTAGAGAATAAAGTGCTCAGATGACCTCTAGCCATGTCAGAATCTTAGCCCATTCACATCACCACTGCCAAAGGAAGACTTTTAGATTTGTGTGCATCTTACCTTATCGCCTAAAAGCTGAGCGAAAAATAAGCTATGTAATTCAGAGAAGAAAGCTTCACTTTGTCTATTTGCTGCATGTCATGGTAAAGGATGAAAAAGGTAAGCATAACTCCTGTGGCACTGTAGGCTCAGGTAGAATCCTGCTCCGCTACCCAGGCTGAGTCGTTTTATTTTCTTTCTTTCTCTCCTTTCTCTTTCTTCTTTCTTTCTTTCTTTCTTTCTTTCTTTCTTTCTTTCTTTCTTTCTTTCTTTCTTTCTTTCTTTTGGTGGTACTGGGGTTCCTGGAAGCCCTGCTACCTCCGGGCTACACTCCCAGACCTATTTTATATTTTTGGGTTTTTTTTTATTTTTTTTTCTTTTAACATTTTTTTTATTGAACATAAATAGTATACATTTAAACTATATTTGGTGCCCTCTCCCCCCGCCCCCATTTTCCCTTCCCCCCTCCCACCAATGGTTGTCCAGGTTAACCATGTCTTATTCATAATTTTACACATGTTCAGGTGTAGACCCTCATTAATCAAGATCAGCCTTCCTCCTCTCCTATCTTTCCATTCAAACTTTGCTGGTATTTCCCCTCCATTATCTGGAGTCCCACTGGTATCTTTTGTGTTTCCTAGTTTGGGCATATTAGAGGAAACATATGTACCTTCTCCTTCTGTGCTTGGCTGATTTCACTTAACATAATGTTCTCCAGGGCTTTCCATCTTCTTGCAAATGATATAATTTTGTTCTTCTTTATGGCTGAATAGAATTCCATTGTGTGTATTTCCCATAGTTTTGCTATCCATTCATCTGTTGATGGTGATCTGGGTTGGTTCCATATTTTGGCTATTACAAATTGTGCTGCTATGAACATAGGTATGCATATGTTGTTGTATTTCTCTGAATTCAACCCCTTTGGAAAGATACCCAGGAGTGGTATAGCTGGATCATATGGTGGATCTATTCCCACCTTTCTTAGGAATCTCCACACAGATCTCCATAGTGGTTGAACTAGTTTGCATTCCCACCAACAGTGTAAAAGAGTTCCTCTTTCCCCACATCCTTGCCAGCATTTGTTGTTGTTTGATTTCTTTATGCTTGCCACTCTGACTGGGGTTAGATGGAATTTCAGTGTAGATGGCCAGTGATGAAGAACATCTTTTCATCTATCTATTGGCCCTTTGTATCTCTTCTTTTGTGAAGTGTCTATTTAGTTCATTTGCCCATTTCTTGATTGGGTTGTTTGTTTTGCTAGTGTAGAGTCTTTTGAGCTCTTTGTATATTCTGGATATTAGCCCCCTATCAGAATGGTGGCTGGTAAAAATCCTTTCCCATTCTGTCTGCTTCCTCTTTAGGTTATTGATAGTTTCCTTTGATGAGAAGAAACTTTTTAGTTTGATTCTATCCCACTTGTTTATTCTTGTTTTAATTTCCTGAGCTTTGGAGGTTTTGTTGAGAAAGTTACTGCCTGTGCCAATATGTTGTAGTGTTGAACCTATGCTCTCCTCTACTAACGTCACAGTCTCAGGTCTAATTTTTAAGTCTTTGATCCATCTTGAGTTGATTCCTGTGTTTGGTGAGATATAGGGGTTTAGATTCATCTATAACCTGAAAACCAATAAAATACCTAGGAATAAACCTAACCTAAGATGTAAAAGACCTCTACAACAAAAACTATAAAACATTAAAGAAAGAAATTTAAGAAGACCTTGGAAGATGGAAAGATCTCCCATGCTCATGGATAGGCAGAATAAATATCATAAAAATGGCCATTTTGCCAAAACTGATCTATAGGTTCAATGCAATTCCCATTAAAATACCAGCGACATTCTTCAGAGACCTAGAAAAATCAATCATGAACTTTATATGGAGAAAGAAAAGACCCAGAATATCCAAACCAATTATCAGCAATAAGAAACATGCAGGAGGCATCACAATCCCTGACTTCAAATTATACAATAGAGCAATAGTAGTAAAAACAGCATGGTACTGGCACAATAACAGATATACTGACCAGTGGATTAGAATAGAAGATACAGAAACAAACCCACACATCTTTAGTCAATTAATCTTTGACAAAGGGGCCAAACACATACCCTGGAGAAAAGACAGCCTTTTCAACAAGTGGTGCTGGGAGAACTGGCTAACCATTTATTTTATATTTTTGAAACAGGGTCTCTTAAGCCAGCGCTGCTGGCTTCGAACCTGCGTGTTCCTCCTCTCTCCGCCTCTCAAGCTCAGGGGTTACAAGTGTGCGCCACCATGCCCGGTAAGCTTAGTCTTTTTAAAGAAGCCAATTGGCAAGGAGAAGGTACTGCTGCTCTAATTCAAGTTACATTTTAGACATTGTATTTCAAATTTTTATATTTAGTAGCACCAGTTGGGCCAGGTAAATTTTGCCTTGAGAGAGATATGATTGGGTAATCAAGAGTGGGTCAGAATAAATACTGTTTTGCTGTATAAAGACATACTTAATGTGCCCTGTAATGCCCCTTATCTTTGAAATCTCTGGAGAGATAATTTAAGAAGATGAAGTTTGAACAGAAATAAATATGAATTCTGTATGCATTAGCACAGAGTTGAGGTTTAACTATACCCATTTTTACATACTTTTCAAGAAAAATAGTAATTGCTTAGAAACAATAAAAGACTGTGCTTGATTTTAAAAACTAATTTAATTATGTTCAAATTAATGCTTAAAATTTTAATTTTACCACAAATTTAAATTTTTAAATTTAGTATTTATGCTTGAGATTAGCATGTGCATATATATATTTTGTGAAATAAATTTTTAATTATTTAAATATATGGGCAAGCTAGTTTCCTATAAAATTTATTAAAATGACAAGAAAAGAAGTATAGTTGAACTAAAAAAATTTTACACTGACCAAAAAAAAAAGAAAAAGAAAAAGAAAAATGTATTTGGAGTGACATGAGAAATCCATAGAAGGAGGCCTATATTGTTCATAGTTTGAAATATGGATCTTCAAATCCAATAAAATAAAATTGCACCTTTGGAAAAGCTTCAAAAATAAGTATGACATTTCTTCTAAGTTAATGAGTAGTGCCTTCTATCGCCTGTGAATTACTTGGGCTATTCCGTTCTGTTACTGCTATTACTTCTCAGTAGCCTTTTTGTCCTGAGCTGTAGTGTTCAATGCCATGGTTCCTCCCCAGTAGCCTCTTGAAGCCAGAAAGTGTTGTTCTCCTTCGTACACTTAATATAGAATTATATCTCAATTGTTGTGGGTATTGCCTTTATATCAAGGAGTTTCCAGTAGAGTTGAGGCACATGGTTCTTCCTCTCCTTTCTCTCAAGGCAATCAAATACTAGTGTCTCTGGATTGAAAAAGGTCTTCATACCAGCTGCCACATTAAACCCCAAAGCAAGAGGCCATCTTACCAAGACTGCTGAATTAGGAATAGGTATTAGCAATTTAGTATAATTTACTCATCTCCTACTAAATCCTAGCTGTAGAACAGCTGACGTCTCCATAACTCCAGTCTGTCACACATATGTAAAGACATGCACATAAATACTTGCACATATATTAATACAAAAACATACTTGTACACAAAGTATACATATATACACAAGTATGCATGTACACATAGTCATATACACATGCACTTACATACAGACTTGCACACACACATAAATACATATACAAACCTGATTCCAGGTTTACTCTCTTGAAGAAATATTGTTTTTATTTTGGTTTTCTCCCTTTCATGAGATTTCTCAAAATCCAAAATTAATGGGTATAAATATTTCCCTGAAATAAGACTGTTTTAAAACTCCAGTCATATCACAAAAGTTTGACACAGAATATATACTACAACAAGAGGATAATAGAAAGAAAGAGAAATAAAGTGAGGGAAATATATTTTAAATGAAATAAAGCTAGAAAAATAGAGAAAAATAAAAGGTTTCAAGTATAGTAAATGGTTAAACTATAAAACTATCTGCTTTGTATATTTTAAAATATACTTAAAATTATATTTATAAAGAATTTATAAAGTTCCATGAGATGATTATTTTGTTTTTATTTAATATATTTTTATTGGTGCATTATAGTCAAACATCTCAATGGAATTCAAGACTTGTGAGGATATACAAGCACACATCATCCAATTAGCTTTTATCCAATCTCCATTCCATTCCCTCCCCCTCCTTCAATCCCATGCTTGATTTAGTGATTAACTTTGATATATTTATTTAAGTACATCATGTGCTTTAAAGAGATTCCATCTTCCCCCATCCCATCCCCTCTGATAGGTCACCTTAATTGCTCCTTCATAGGGCCCTTTCTTCAACTAGATTTCCTCCTATTACTCATTTCTTCCTAGTTTTTGCATATTAGGAAAAACATCTGATTTTTTTTATTTTCTGTGATATTTCTTTGTGGATGCCACATTGCAGGCTCTGATCCCACTCTCGAAGGCCCCAGAATGGAGATCGCTACTCAGCAGGCACCGATCCCGGGCTTGGTAGCCCCAGCACTGGCGTTACCTCATGGCAGGCTCTGATCCTGGCCTCGCTGGCCCCAGCACCAGCCTCACCACCCAGCAGACTCTGATCCTGGCCTCGCTCACTCCAGCACCAGCCTTGACTCATGGAAGGCTCTGATCCTGGCCTCGCTGGCCCCAGCACCAGCCTTGCCACCCAGCAGACTCTGATCCCAGCCTCACTGACTCCAGCACCGGCCTTGCTACCCAGCAGACTCAGATGCCAGCCTCACTGGCTCCAGCACTGGCCTTGCCTCATGACAGGCTCTGATCCAGGCCTCAGAGGCCCCAGCACCTTCCTTGCCTTAAGGAAGTCTCCTATCCTAGCCTCACTGGCTTCAGAAAGGGCCTCACCACATGGCAGGTCCTGATCTTGGGCTTTGAGGCCCCAGCACCAGCTTTGCCTTATGACAGGCTCCCATCCTGGCCTCGCTGGCCCCAGAACTGGCCTTGCCTCTTGGCAGGCTACCATCCTGGCTTCTAAGGCCCCAGCACCGGCCTCACCGTGTGGCAGGCTCCGATCCCTGCCTCGGTGGCCACAGCATCGACCTTGCCTCATTGCAGGCTCTGATCCCGGCCTCACTGACCCCACCACCAGCCTTGTCTTAAGGCAGGCTCATATCCCAGCCTCACTGGCCCAGCACTGGCCTTGCTGTGCAGCAGGCTCTGGTCTCTGTCACTGTGAGCAGGTCATCTACAGATGACATATGTTCCCTTTTTTCTTTCTTTTTTTATTTTTGGTGGTACTGGGGTTCCTGAAAACCCTTCTACCTCCAGGCTACACTCCTAGAGACCTATTTTTTTATATATTTTTATTTGGAAATAGGGTCTCTTAAACCAGCGAGGCTGACTTCAAACCTGCATGAATCCTCCCATCTCTGCCTCCCAAGCACGGGGATTACAAGAGTGTGCCACTATGCCCAGCATTCTTCCATTTTTTTTTTAATATGAGGAAGAGGTACATGTCTTTTGCAAAAGCTGGGACCCCAAATACCTAGTGGCAATGAATTTTTTCTGCCTTCCGAAGACAGAGGTCCACAGCTTCACTACAGCGAGCAGGCTCTGCTGCTCCACATGCACTCTGGCCTCCCATGTTGCACAGAGGAGTGCAGTGGCCATGAGGGTTTATGTCTACCAGAACACACAGAGTGGCAGCCCAACCCGGCTATGCAGGGCTCCCTCTGATACACCCCAAACCCTTTTACCACTTAGCATGTTGTCCAGAATTCTTGAGCATGTGTGGCAGGAGCAGTCTACTTTTGGGAACATTTCCTCAAAAGTTCAATGTGGATTGGACTGTATCTGCCTGCCCCTCCAAATACTGGTTACCACCACCATCACTGCCATAACCGCCATCTAGTTTCTCTCCTGAACACCTTTCCCACACAGCATGTTTTCCAGAATTCCCAAACATGAGCTGCAATAGCAGTCTACCTTTGGGGAGATTTCTTTAAAATTTTAAGGTGGATTGGATTGGATCTCTACCTCTCCCAAATACTGGCCACCACTGCCACTGCCACTGCCATCTCAGTTCTCTTCTGAGCACCTTTTTCACACAGCATGTTGTCCCAAATTCCTGAGCATGTGCTGTGGTAGCAGTCTACCTTTGGGGAGATTTCATCAAAAGATCCAGGTAGATTGTGTCAGATCTCTGCCTCTCTCAAATACTGGCCACTGCCACCGCCTTTGCCACCACCATCTCAGTTTTCTTCCAAACACTTTTCCCACACAGCATGTTGTCCAGAACTCCTGAGCATGCATGGCAGTACCATTCTGCCTTTGGGGAGATTTCTTCAAAAGATCAAGGTGAATTGGATCATATCTCTGCCTCTCTCAAATACTGTCCTCCGCTGCTGCTGCTGCAGCTGCCACCACAGCTGCCACCACCGCCCCTGCCACTGCTACCGCTGCTGCTACCAACATCTCAGTTCTCTCCCAAACACTTTTCCCACACAGCAAGTTGTCCAGAATTCCTGAGCATGAGCAGCAGTAGCAGCATACCTTTGGAATGATTTCTTTGAAAGTTCAAGGTGGATTGAATTGGATCTCTTTCTCTTCCAAATACTGGCCACCACTGCCCCTGCTGCCACCGCCTTCCTCCTGGTTCTTTACTGAGCACCTTCCTTACATGGTATGATGCCCAGAATTCTTAAGCATGTGCGGCAGAAGCAGTTCCCCTTCATGGAGATTTTTTTCCAAAAGTTCAAGGTGGATTTGATAGGATTTGTCTGCATCTCCTGAATCCTGGCTGTCACCACTGCCATCTTGGCCCCTCTCCAATATTTTTTTAATAAGAGAAGACAGTATCTGTGTTTTGAAGAGGTTGTGTAATTGAGCACTCAGCAGCAATTAATTTTATCTCCCCTCCAAGAGCAGAGGCCACAGCCTCACCGCGTAGAGCAGGATCTGCTGTTCCAAACACACCATGGCCCCCCATGCAGCATAGAGAAGCACAGCGGCCAGGTGTGCTGAGCTCACCAGAACATGGCTGGGCTTCTGGCCAGGCACTACTGGGCTCCTTCCCTCGCACCCAGATCATTTTTCTTACAAAATGTTGTTAAGAGTTCTGTGCGTTAAGAGTTCCAGCATGTGCGTCTGTAGCATTCTTCTCTCTAATCTCTTCTGAGATGTTCTTCTAAAAATCACTTTTCTTTCATGGCAGGTGCCTCCTTGTCATCTTGCTTCTAATTCCACCATTATCCACACTTTCTCTCCTGTATTCTAGATAGGAAGTCATGGCTAGAAATGTCTCCTTAAGTTTTCCCAATCAGATATTAAACCATAATCTGGTACCAGGGCTTCTCTGAGGAACGCATGTTCTTTTCAGTGGCCACAATTGCCATTGCAACCACGACCACTGCCATCTTGCCCCGCCTTTCTTTTCTGAAATGCTTATTTTAAATTTAGGTTAAAGGTTGGGTTTTGTGGCGCACGCTTGTAATCCCCGCATTTGGGAAGCAGAAGGACCATGCAGGTTCAAAGCCAGCCTCACTGGCTTAAGAGACCCTGTTTCCAAATAAAAAATATAAAAATACTGCCAGGTGTGGTGGCACATGCTTGTAATCTCCACGCTTGGGAGGGGAAGACAGGAGGATCACGCAGGTTTGAAGCCAGCCATGCTGGCTTAAGAGATCCTGTTTCCAAATAAAATAGGTCTGGGAGTGTAGTCTGGAGGTAGAAGGGTTTCCAGGAACCCCAGTACCACCAATAAATAAATGAATAAATAAATTTAGGTTAAACATAAATAAGATAAAAAATGCAGGATAATCACAATTGTATTTTAAAAACCTTGAAAAAACAATGAGCTGGGTGTGGTGGCGCACTCTTGTAATCCTCGCATTTGGGATGCTGAAACAGGAGGATCCCATACATTCAAAGCCAGCCTCAGCTACTTATTGAGGCTCTCAGCAATTTATTGAGACCCTGTTTCTAAATAAAATATAAAATAGGTCTTGGAGTATAGCCTAGAGGTAAAAAGCCTCTGGGTTCCACCCCCAGTACCACAAAAAAAAGCTATAAACAGTGATTTTTCGAATATAACTTTGATATGTAACTATTATTCATTTATTCTAATGTTGTTTTTTATAATTGTCATTTTTTTAAATAAACCAACTATAATGCAAAAAAAAAGCCCCAAAGTAGGTACATGCTATGATTTGGGGGTTGGAATGTCCCCTCAAAAGCTCAGGTGTAGAAACATGTCTTCAATGCAGCAAGGCCCAGAGGCGTATGGCTGGAGGAGGTGAGACACAGGGACGCTGTCTGTCCTGGGCCCCCACTTCTCTCCTCTCTGGTATGTCTGCCTTGGAGCCAGCTGACTGTGGACTAAGCCTCTGAAACCTTGAACCCAAATAAGTTTTCCCTTTTCTAAGTTGTTCATGTCCGGTATTTTGATCACAATGACAGAAATGCTGACTAAACACAGTGCAAGTATGTGTGTGTGTGTGTGTGTGTGTGTGTGTATGTGTGTGTACAATGAATATATGCATATGTTAAACTTATGTTTATAAAAGACAAAGACTAGAAACTGATGTCCGTGTCCTCTAAGTTCGTGTCAGCGTGCTAATGCAGTACCCTCTTAGGCACTATCCTTTGTTTTCTTTTCTATTTCTGCCCTTCTTAGATTCAGTCTTCCATTGCATTTGGAGCTTTCCTACAAAACACATTAAATCATGTCACATACATAATAAAAATCGTCCACTTCTTTTATTTTTATTTTATTTTATTGCGGGTCTGGGGATGGAACCCAGGGGCATTCGACCTCTGAGCTACACCCCCTGCCCTATTTTTTATTTTTTATTTTGAAACAGGGTCTCATTAATTTGCAGAGGGCCTCAGTAATTATCTGAGGCTGTAGGCAAACCGTGATCCTCTGGTCTCATCCTCCCAAATGCTGGGATTACAAGAGTGCACCACCATGCCCAGATCAAAATGGTCCGCTTCTAATTCCCTGCTTTTTCTTCCTATCTTCAGAGCCTTAGCAAAGTAAAATGGCTAATGCAAGAGCTCTATTTCTAGGCTTCACATGTATGTGTTCTATTTCCAAACTAAAATGGTAAGCCAGAACTAAGCAACTCCCAACAATGCACACTTACCAAGCAAGGCTTATGTCCAATCTACTTTTGAACTTAACTGGAACCCAAAGATAAGAAGTATTTGCATGAGTTAGAGAAAATTATTTTCTCTCTAAAATCAAGAACAAAAGGTTCTCTGAGTATTATGCTATATGCAAGCTCTAGAGGACTTAGAGGTAGGTACTCTCTTTGGATAATTTATAACAAACACAAGAAGTAAACCCAGGTGCTACCTACTACCAGCAGCTTTGCTTATCGAAAACTCTCCTCACAGTCCACCTTTCCCATTGCAGAAAAGACCTCAGGTACCACATGTGGGGCAGGGGCATCATCTGAACAGGAATAAAAGGCAATCTCTCACCTTTCTTAGGAAACACATAGACTATAACATTTAGATTAGCCATAATATCTCACTGCTAGTCATAATTAATTGAAGCAGAAAGGCAGGGAGGATAAAGGGATTAAAGAAAAATTATGAAGAAAGGAGGGCAGAGAAAAAAATTCTCTAGATGTAAATTTAATATTTTTCCAGAGCATAAGAGCAATTAAGATATATTTCTCTGTTTATACTTCAGGGATAAATTCTCCCACATCACCCTTCAGACATCCTGAAAATGGTATGAGTTCTGTAAAGAACATGGAGTATTTTAATTCTGGATCGAGAGAACATTTCTCCTAAGGGGACTCAAGAGCTGTGAACGGGCATTAACAAAGGTACTTTGGTTTTCCTTGAGTTCTGATGTCTTCATTGCTCATAGTTTCATTTGCTTTTTATATCTATTTATTTAAAACTAGGGACCAAGACATTTGCTTTTCCAAAGCAACTCTCCATTTTTACTTTTTACAGTTATCCCTTTATAAAATTTAAATGACAGGACTCTGAAAAAAATGTCACTCAGAAGAAGGCAGCTGCCCCACAATAAAAGAATATTTACATTTATGTGTGACTTTTTCTATATTTTGCTCTCTCATTATACAGATTAACTCAAAGCCAACACCGTTTAAATTCACATTCACACAAACTTGTTTGCTAGAAAATATTTAACTGAATGACAATGTCACCATGAAACCCTTTAAGTGAATTACTGATATCTGTGCTATTTTGATACCATTTATTGAAACACTGTAACTTCAAGCTACAGAAATGTATTATATAGCACCTGAAAATATGATATCCCCGTGGATTAAAGGAAGGTATATTTGTGAGGAAAAAGTTGCTTTCAGTGCTTACAAAATGATTGCTAGCTCAAGGCTGAAACATAAATTTTAAAAGCCAGTGTATTTAAGTGGGAAGAAATCCACAGATGATCCATAAAACGTGTTGACACAAAAGAACACAGAACTTACAGTTCAAATGAGAGGGTTAAAATCTATCGGGAGGAAAAGGAATAAAGGAGAAAAAAGAACACATGAGATACTTGGAAATGTTCAGAATCAGGAAAGACAATATCGCAAAGTATAAAGGTAGTCTGTGCTTACAAGCACATTCTTCATCCGTGTACATGTGGGTCTTATGATTGTTTCTTCAATTCTCCTTTTCCTAATATCACTAAATTGCTTCTAATTATACCTCTTATTACTGTGCTAATTAATTGACATGTCTCATTAGGGTTAACAATCACCATGTGATTGTAAACATTCTGAGTCTTTTTGTTGCCCTTACCAAGCTATTTAATTTTTTTAAATCATCTCTTTTAGAAAGCAATCCTGACAGTTCCTAACCACTATTATTACTCTTCTCTATACTACTTCCATTTTGAATATAATTTCCCAGTAATGAGATCTCCCAAACAGAAGTATTATTTATTATTCCAATTGCGATAGCATCTCGACCCTCTGAAGAGGCACCATGCTCCCTTCTTCCAGATAATGGGATGTTTCCATACATGCCTCAAAAATCATAATGATGTTCTTGGGTAATAGCACATTTCAGCCTCATTTCTAATTTGTTTTTCTCTATTACCATAGGTCTTTTTGACAATACTATTTTCAAGTTACTCATTCCTTCTGAATATCTTGCTTTTAATTATTTTTCCCAGACACCGGAACTTTCTTCTCTCCATACTGATTTCATCTTTTTGTTATTTGTGCGTATTTTTTTCATCATGAGAATACCACATTCAGATTCTTTTTGTACTCATCTGTGTTTGTATTGCTTGCATTTATGGGAATATTTGTGAAACACCTTCATTTCTTTTTAATTTCCTTCTCTCATCATATCATTAAACCACACTTACCAATCCTGAGAGCTGTATCTGATTGAATAGCATCATTTTGCCACATCTATTTCACACTGAAGAAAATTATAAAGGCTTTAAAAGGTCTCAAACTCCTTGCTATGATTGGATGTGGTCCCCTAAAGACTGATGTGCTAGAAGTTTAGTCTGCAATGCAGCAATGTTGGTACAGTGGAACTTTTAAGAGGCAATGTTTACCTGGAACAGTGGCACATGCCTGTAATTCCAATGCCTGGGAATCGGAAAAAGGAGGTTTATAGGTTCTAGGAAAGCCTCAGCAACTTAGTAAGATTCTCAAAAATTTGGCGAGACTCTCAGCAACTTATAAAGAACCCGTTTCAAAATAAAAAGGTCTAGGGGTGTAGTTCAGAGGAAGAATACCCCAGGAAAATCTCCAATACCAAAAGAAACAAAACAAGGCTTAGTGCAAGGTAACTGAGGTCATGGGGACATTGCCCTCAGAACAAATTCATGCTGGTATCGGAATAAGTAGCTCTCACAAAGGTGGATGGCTGGATAGATAGATAAATACACAGCCTGGTCCCTGAGTCACTAGCTTCTCTCACCCTGTGAGCTTTTCCACATATGCTCTGCCATTACAACACTCTCCACCAAGGGGCTCCCATCCGAGACAGAACAGATGTGGAGGCCCAATCAGACTTTCAGCCTCTGAAACCATGAACTAAATAAGTCTCTTTTCCTTATAAAATACATAGCCTTGAGCATTTTTTTGTAGCAAAAGAAAACAGACTAATACAGTTCTTTCAATTTCCATTTGATGATTTCTTCCTTAACCAAGATTATTCGCATAACAACATTAAACAATAGATCAAGATATCACAAAAATACAAGGCTCAAGAATTAGAATTCAGCCGGGCGTAGTGGCACAGCTTGTAATCTCCGTGCTTGGGAGGCAGAGACAGGAGGATCGCGTAGGTTTGAAGCCAGCTGCGCTGGCTTAAGAGACCCTGTTTACAAATAAAAAAATTATAAAAACATATGTCTGGGAGTGTAGTCCAGAGGTAGAAGGGCTTCCAGGAACCCCAGTACCACACATACACACAAAAAGAATTAGAATTCATATTTTATACCTGGCTGGAAACTGAATAATTAACTGATTAGTATGGAAGACCAATATTT
The DNA here is from genome assembly GCF_963383645.1 of Muscardinus avellanarius. Lineage (NCBI taxonomy): Eukaryota > Metazoa > Chordata > Mammalia > Rodentia > Gliridae > Muscardinus > Muscardinus avellanarius. The sequence continues at coordinate 73,470,252 of NC_137794.1, read as the reverse complement.
CACCTTTTATTCAGAAAAAGCTTCACAAAAGTAGTGGCATTATAAAATGCCCGAAATAAATGAAGCCCTTTTATATGACATTGAATATTTTTAACACAATCACAGAGCTATAATAGAGGGTAGTTATTGTTTCTTTAGTCTTTAGACTTTAGTCTGGGAAAGCAAAATGGAAGTCTCACAAACACAAGTTAACTGAAATATATAGATTATATCTGAAGTTATATATGTGGGATATATATATTCTTGGCAGTTATATATATGCATATATATGACTGAAATAGATGTTATATCTACATTTTTAATCATAGAACAGTCATCAAATATCACCTATATTGATTTTGTTTTTTCATTTAAACCTTTTATGGCACCATCTGCGGCCACATATGTCTTAAAAACAAAACAATATTTCTGTTTTTTTGTCCTTCACATTCTGTCTCACATCTACATATTCAGCATATTCAGTTTGATTCACTGTCATCCTTCATGAGGACGTTCATCCCCAAATGTCTAACTGCTGATATCAACAGGCTCCCATCTGTTCTCCAGGCTTCCAGCTTCTTTCTCATCAAATCATATTCCTGCCAAAATAACCTTTATAAACCAGTTTAGCCCATGTCATCCCCCTTAAAACATTCAGTGCCTTTTCTCTGCCCACAGCAAAATTGCCAAAATCTATTCTACAGAACACTGGTCCCACACGATGCTCCTTAGAAACAAGGTTCTGAGAGCATGTTGGAAAACACACACACACACACACACACACACACACACACACACACACACAATCATCCTCTGTTTGAAAATTCAGAAAAAAAGTTAGTATATCAAGGCCTAGAAACTATTAACTTCTTACTTTCACAAAATATTGACCTCAGCATTTCTTTCATATCTAATTTGGATTTCTGACAGGCTAAGATTAATTTGTTCAAAAAAGAAATCTCGTTTCTTATACATTCCTTAAAATCTCCTAGTCTTACATCCCTCCTCATTCAATTGATCCTAAGCAAAACAAACAAAAAGAAACCTTAGAGCTCATTCTTGATGTTTCTCTTGATTCTTTTTCCTATTATACCCTATTATGTTTAAATCATCAACACACTCTCATCTCATTTCATGAGTACATCGTAAAACCAGCCAAGCACTTTTACAAAATATATTAAAAGTATACAACTTTAAGGGACTTGGAAAAGATCTCTCTTCCTTCACCCTGGTTTTAAAAAGTTTGCTTTCTACAAAGCAGCTAGAATGACACTTTAAAAAAATGCATAATACATCATGCGAATTTCCTGTATAAAATCATCTAATGCACTACCACCCATCATAGAAGAACTGTGATAGACTAAATTCCTCAACATGAACAAATATAAAACTATTCCAAAAATGGTGTAACAACTATTTTTAGACATTGGATGATGTCTGTACATTCAATACAAAATTTACATTTATAATAGAATAAAACAAGCATGCTTTATGAGTTGAGGTACTCTGAGAAAGCAGGGGACACACTCAGACTGGGTTGAGGATAGAAAGATCAGAGTTTGGGAAGACAGAAGACATTTGTATTATAGAACATATTTTCAGAGCAGAGGGAGGCTATGCAGTATAAAGCCTCTAAAAATCTGCTTTATGTTGCCCTTACACCTGTTGTTAAATATTAATTTGTGCATGAACAGACTGAAAGACTAAGGAAATAACAAGTAGAAACAAAAATTGAACAATTCAAGTTCCCATCAGACAGAATAGCATTAGGTTATTTCCTGAGGTATGAAGCAAAGATACAGAAGAACCAGACAGTGGTAGTAGGCTAAACTATCCCTAGATGGAAGGCTATTCTGAAAATGTCCCAGACTTTTTTAAAGCAAGCATAAGTTGATGTAACTATCTGTATATGGCATTGTCTGATTGAAAAAAATAAAAGAGAAATTAAAAGAAAAAATGAAGTCCAACAATCAGTAGTGAAATTTTTACAACATATAGCATCAAATGAAAGGAATCAACTTTTAAAAAGGCCATAAAATTTGGAAAATTAGATCTATAACTACCAGTCAATAATAGTTCTAGAAATAAAATTAGTGGAATGAGAGGATAAAATTTAAGGTAAAGCAAAAATAGAACAGAGAAAACTGGAATATATAAAAATAATCCAATAGAATTTTTTTTGGGGGGGCAGGTTTGGGGATGTAACCCAGGGGCATTCTACCTCTGAACTACACCTTCAGCCCTATATTGTTGTTGTTATTGTAGTTGTTGTTTTCTATTTTGAAACATGGTTTCACTGAACTCAGTGAAAAGGACCTCATTGGGTAGTTGAGGCTGGCCATGAACAATGGTCCTTCTATCTCAGCCTCCCAAATTCTGGGATTATAAGCCTACACCACAATGTACCAGTGATGAGACCCAGGGGCATGGTACCTCCAAGCTACATCCCTTGCCCTACTTTTTATTCTTTATTTTGAAACCAGGTCTCACTGAGTTGCAGAGGGCCTCACTAAGTAGCTGAGGCTGTTTGCGAACCTCAACCCTCTGGTCTCAGCCTCCCGAATGCTGGGATTACAAACATGCACCACCACACCCGGCTAATCCAATAGAATTTCTAGATATGAAAATTATAATATCTAAAATGTAAAACTTGTCAAACTGGAGTAATAGCTAATTAAACAGCAGAAACAAGTATCAGTGAACTTGAAGACCTAGTTTTAAAAAGTTTTTCAAAATAAAGCAGAGAATAAATATTAAAAATAGAAACAAAATTTCATTGATCTATGGGAGATATTACCAACTGATATTTGGTTCCCAGAAAGAGAAAAGTCAGATGCAAAACAAAAATTAAAGAAACCGGTTGCCAGGCATGTTGGCACATGCTTGCTTGCAATCCAACCATTCCATTCGGGAGGCTGAGACCAAAGGATCGCCCATGGACAGCCTCAGCTACTCAGCCAGTCCCTTTGCAACTCAAGTGAGATTCTGTTTCAAAAATGTAAAAAGACTAAAAAAATAGGGCTGGAGGTATAGCTCGGAAGTACCGTGCCCCTGGGTCGCATCACTGGTACGTGGTGGTGTATAATCCCAGAATTTAGGAGGCTGAGATAGGAGGACCATTGTTCATGGCCAGCCTCAACTACCCAATGATGTCCTTGGCAACTCAGTGAGACCCTGTTTCAAAATAAAAAACAACAACTACAATAACAACAACAGAATAAGACAGAGGGTGTAGTTCAGAGGTAGAAAGCTCCTGGATTCCAACCCCAGTATCGAAAAAAACATTAAAGAAATAATGGTTAAAATGTTCCAGTGTTTATGAAGACTACACATTCCAATTTAAAAACAAAAACAAGCAATCCTTAAAGTATGATGGAAAAAATCACCAAGACACATCATAATTAAGTTGCTGAGAACAAGTAATAGAGAATCGTTTAAAGAATCCAGAGGAAAAAGACACCTCACACAAGAGGAACAAGGACAAATGATCACAAACTTTAGGACAAATAATAAAAAACACAAAAATTGTGGAATGGTATCTTAAAAGGACTTAAGGAAAAATACGCTAACCTAGAATTCTATATCTATTGAAAATACACTTTAAATTTTAAAAATTCTAAAACAGGTTTTAGACAACCAAAACCTAATAAAATTTGTCTCCAGCAGATACGTATTATAAGCAATGATAAGAAAAGTTCTCAGCTCTCCAGGAAGAAAAAATTATACCAAATAAAAATTAAAGGAATGTCAGAAAACAACAAAAAAAATTGCCTCATGTATTTTTGAGGCTCTGTTTTATTTAAAGACTCTTTAAAGTACAATAAAATATTTTGTAGAGTTCATAGCAGACAGGATTATATTACTTGACAGCAATAGCATAAAGGACCAAGCAAGAAATGGTATGTGCTCTTGTAACATACATGTAAGGATATAATATAACTTGAAAGTAGACTAAGTCAAAATGCATATCGTGAGTCCTAAAGCACTTTCTAATATCAAATAAATAATAAAACAAAAACAACAGTGATAAACAAATAGCAAAGATTAAATTATATACTAAAAAAAATCCAAAATGGACTCCAGGAAAAGAGCAAAATAAGGGGAAAACAAAACAGGAGGAAAGAAAGTAAATGCCAACATGGTAGTTTTAAACTCAACCAGTTAGACTGAATATAGAAAATTTTCACACTCAAGAAAAAATTCACTGGAGGGAAAAACAAGACAGAGAGCTAGTAAGTAGGGTATATTAGTTTTTAGAATGAGTGATAGGTTTTCTACATACAACTTTAAAAATATATATTTATATACATACCATGATATATTTAGAGATACAAAATTTCCTACCCTAAATATGTCTAATAAATACCCATTTTAAACATAAAGACACAGTTAAAATTTTAAAGAATTAAGAAATAGGCCATGCAGAAAGCCAGCTGGATTAGCTCTGTTACTTTCAGACAAAATAAGCTTCAGATCAAAGAATGTAACTAATAATAGACACATTTAGCAAATTCAAATGTGTAGATTTCTCTAGAACATAGACAATCCTAAACATATACACCTAAAACAGAGCCTCAAAATACATGAGGCAATTTTTTGTTGTTGTTTTCTGACTTTCCTTTAATTTTTATTAGCACATTACAAATACATAATAGTGAGATTCAGGGTGATAAATTTATGTATCCACACAGCATAAACTGATCTGTCTCCTTCCCCTTACCTCCCCTTTCCCTCTTCTTCTCCCCCAGTATCTTTCCACTACTCTGATAGTCTCCTACTTCCATGAGGTCTCTTTTCTCTCCTTTTCTGATATAACTAATTGGAAAGAGACATAGACAAGTGTGACAACATCTTTCAACATCCGTTTCTCAGTAATTGGTAGAACAAGAAGGGTGGCAATCAGAAGGATCTGAAAACAAGTTATATGATCCAATTGACCTATTTAATGCAGCTTGTCACACACCTCTGAATACACATATTTTTTCCAAGTAGACATCCAACACTCACCATGATAGACTATATTTTTCATCAAAAACAAATATTAAGAAATGTAAAAAAACTGAAATCATATTGGCCCAAAGGTAACTAATTAGAAATAAATAATAGAAAGTCTCTAGTTATCTTATTACACAGGTGCATCATGATTTACCACTGTCTTCCTTTGATTGTATCTATATTTGATTTTCTTTCTTGAAGTATGTGGTAGATACTGGAATTTCCCTTGCCCACACATGCGCCAACCATCTTTTTAATGTTCTTACACTGGCTATGCAGATCATTAACGGATTCATTACTATTACTTCGCAGATAGGGTGGTAAACCTTCTCTAAAATTCTGTGCCAGCCAAGGGAACTGAGAAGAATGGGAGAACAACCATAAATAGGATGGTGGATGTTTCTTTCGAGCAGAAACCTTTGCTTCTCCAATATAGTTCTGACACAAGTTCTATGTTTGGTCCAACATTGTAAGTTTTGTTTGTGTGAGGTGGCAACAGCAGATTTTCTGAGACAAAAACTAGTTCTCAGATAAAGTTAGATATTTCTCCTGGCTGCTAATGTTCACAGTTTTACACTTTTTAAAACTGGTTTCCTGGAACTCCCAAGATTGTGTAAACTGTATTATAACCAGTAATAAATAGCTGTCTAAAATTTAACATTGCCATGAAGAATCCTAACCAATACATGGAGCTCTGAGCATTCTTCAGAGACTTCCCTCCCCAATATCACTGGGGATTTTCACCGGCATTTATAAGGTAAATACAGATCCTCAAAATGACTATTTCAGTTTTCTTTTATGTCAGGGGCCTGCTGTGGTTGCAGGGGAGTTTTCGGCAGTGTGATCCTCAGTGAGAAGAAAGCACAAAGATTTGCCATCTGGAGGAGAACAGCAGCAGCTTTATGATACATATGTCTGTTATATAGGGTTGCAGGCAAAATGGCACATGTCATGCCAGCGTAATATGTGCATGCATCATGTTGCATATTACCTAGTCATGCTTACATAACTACATACACAACTGCAGCAGTATGGCAGGAATGGCCTGCCTGGTCATCCTTATATACCTGATTGCTCTTCTGCTGCTCTTTGTTGTGATCAGGGTCATGTCCTCACTGCCAGCCTGTACATCCTCTGGGCCCTACAATCTACCTCCTACTGGGTGGCAGTGGGCGACTTGATGCAGAGAGCATTACATTGGGCCCATTACGAGTGATGGAGCCAGCGAGGTCCTAAGACTAAGTCACATCACACACAATTTGTGTCTTTCCACAGTGTCACAAGGTTTACTCAACACTTGAAGGTTAAAGCACAGAGGAACTTATCAGGAAATTGTCTAAGTAAAGTTAAGCTAAGTTTGTAAGTTGGGTGGTTGCTTTGCCAAAACCAATTAGGAATGAATGAGCATCAAATAATACACTTCATTGTATTGTTAGATTATAGCAAATCTAACAATAGCAAATCTAACAATTTAGCTTCCATAAGTGTGTGAGACAACATGTAAATTCTATATATTTAGAGCACTTCAATTAATTAGCAAAATGTCATAATAAAAACAGAGAGTAAGGAATAATGACCCAAGTCCAGGAAAGGAAGAAGAAGTTCAGGAGTTGGCCCAGGCATAAAGCTGTTTGAACTCACACTGATCCTCAGTCAGTGAGAGGAGCAGGACCAGAGCAAGTCACTGGATCGGAGTCACACACACGGCCAGATTGTTGCGGCATCAGCAAAGCTCAGCATGCTGCTCATAGGAAGGCCAGTGTCTTTATAGGACCTTATGGACTTTGCCCAGTGTCTTTGGCAAGCTCATCCATGCTTATTGAATCTGGCCAGACACCTATCAGATGACCTAAGTCTATCAGAGAAGGCATTTTATGATCTAAGAATCTGTTATCAACCGCAGCACAGAAATGTTAGTCTGAGCCCTATGCTGACATGTCAAGACAAGTATATGAAGCTATATGCTGGCATTTCTAAACAAGTTGTTTATGAGTTTCTGAAGTTGTCTGAGATATATACTGGCATGTCTAAACAAGCTATTCACGAGTTTCTGAAGTTTGTTTTATATCCCATGGTCTATTACATGTCTCAAAGACCACAACAGTAATAGAGGGTACAACAGGTGACTACTAATCCTGCAGCCAAACAGGCAAGGATAGCTAATACCCATCTACAGGAGGAGCCCAGTGAGTTCCACCAGGTTGTAATTGGGTCCTCCTATGAGGCCAGAAAAGCCTGTACCTCTGCATCCATCCCCACTAGGGCTTGTGGTCTAGAATGTACACGTAGCATTTCACATGGAGAAGAGCATGTGCTGTACCGTGGGCTGCAGTCAGCATGTCCAATACCATTACCTTCTTTAAAACCACCTTCCACATCTGAGTGGCTTCATTCATTATAAGATAAAGAGCCTGATAGTTCATATTTAAAGCTTCAGCAATGCATTGGGCTAGGGCTTCTACCTGTAGCTCTACATCTATAGTACCAACCTCTGGAACAGGCAAGGCTAAAGAATAAAACCACAATGAGGTCTGGCACACATGGTGTCAGCAGTGATATATTAAGTCCCAATTATTAGACCAATAGTGTAGTGTCAGCAGTATCCACGCCTGTTTATGCGATCTTTCCCAGGTACACCTTTCTGTCCAATGGTCAGGAAGGTACATCCAGCCATAATGTCAACAAACACAGATATAGCCATCTGTGAGGGAATCAGTGGGCTTGATTAGAATATACTGGAACCCCTCTATTCATTGGCAGGAGGCTAATATAAACAACCACCATTCCTGGAAAGGTTGAGTACCTTGGAGAACCTGTTCCATGGTTGTAGGAACCCTACATCTGTGAGTGGTGCTCTGCACACCAAGGACACTTCCTTAGGACATCTTGTTCTTGAGCATGGGTAAGATGAAATTCTCATTGCTGGGCTACAAGTCCCATGGTGCATGTGACTACATGTCCTAGCTCTTTATGTAGCTACAGTGCTAATAACCAGGGCTCAAGAGATAGAGAGCCCCAACTTTCACTAAAGCAGCAGCAGCATCATTACTGGGGGCCTTCCAAGACCTATGTCCTGGAACATGATGTATTATACCTCCTTCCTGGAGGTCCCTTTTCCACAGGTTATCCCACATATCCTTGTCCCATGATGGGCCAGTGCTTGGCAGCTACAAGGTTAGCCCTCAGTGTACCGTATGAACATGCACAAAGCCAGTCCCCTTCATGAGAACTAACAAGAACTTCTAGAGCTTAGCCCATTGGCTGGAATATCCTGCACTAGTCTCATATAAAATGTTTCTGTGGTGGGCTGTAAGACCACAGCGTCCCATGTGGGAAGTTATCCATGACAGGGGCTATCAATATACCACACTTCCAGAGGTATAGGAGCTGTTCCTTCCTCAGAAAGACTTGAGCTACCTTCCACTTCTGTAGGTTCCAAGAGGGCTATTGCTTGGAACTACAACTGTCCCAATAAAACTTTTACTTCCACACAGGTACTTGGGGCATCTCCCACTTTTGTGGGTTTTGAGGAAGCTGTCACTGGTATTGGCCCTAGCAAATTATGTAACTGTTCAAAGGACTACTAGAAAACTGTGCTTAATGCTCTAAATACATAACCCACTTGGTCAGACTGGACATTTGGGCTGTCCCTCTCTGGGTGGGGAGGGTTGAGTCTAAAACCTACCCAACCTTCAATAGGGTAAGTGGTCTGCACAATCACTGGTACCCATAATGGGTTCAAAATCTAAGAGGTCAGCATATAGAGCACTATTTTTTTTTTCAATGAGAATGTAGCAGACCTTTGCCACTTTCTATAGCTGTGATCAAAATCCAGTTGGGCTACTCCTAGTGCCATGCTTCTACCATAACCCCATCCAAAACCTGCATCATTCACTTGGACTGTAAGCAGGAAAAGGAAGGGCAGGGTCTACTGCCAGCAGTTTTTGCCTGTGCCACCACCCTTTTTGTGGTGCATTTTACATTGCAGGGATCTAATCCCAAGTTACCCGCTTCCAGACAGGACATAATGTAATGGGTGAATAAGAATAGCTAAGTGAGGTATAAATGTTTACCAGAACCCCCAAAAGACCCAGATACATTTACAACTGACTGTTTCTGGCTGAGGATACACTTTCATACCTGACCTTACAACTACCAAGACTTACAGAATACCCAGATCCCTGCACCTCATCAGCCCATTGACAGCCCACCCCCATTCCTGGAGAGTATCTCAAAGATTGTATGCAGCTACTTTTAACTCTGCAAGAGAATCAGAAGTGAGCGTAATATCATCAATATAATGGTAGAACTGCACAGCCTCAGAATTACACCAAGAGGCCAAATCTTGTGCCACTTAACAGTGATATAATTTGAAACTATGCAGGTATTACTGGGGCAATAGCAAAATGGTCCACTGGCACCCTTCCTAGGTAAAAACAAATTATGCCTGTGAAGACCAGGTCATTTGCTCGGGGAACAGATCACAATGACAGTTCTTGGCTTTCCAGAGTAATGCCAATGGGAACAAAAGGCATTTGGCAAATCTACAACATAATGGCACTGCCCTGGTTTATGGCACAGACAAACTATCATATTTTAAATGTGTCGTGCCACTGCATGCAAGGGTGATATCATTTCACTTAACTCCTGATCGTCCACTGTCATGCTTCAGGAACCATCAGGTTTCCACACTGGCAACATGGAAGAGTTGAATGGGCTGTATGTTGGGTGGATTATACTGGCCTCTTCTAGCTTTAGTACCATTTGTCCAGTTTCCTCATGCCCCCTGGTAACTTGTATTGCCATACATTTACAATCCTGGTGGCTTGGGGAGTTGCAAGGAAGCATGATAGGGATATCCTCTAGGAAAAGTCTTTACCGAATGCACCTATAGCTAGTACTTAATGTTTGTTTATTTGACTAAAAGTAATTTCTCTGATTAGAATATATTATGATTGAAAGATTCATCATTGAGAATTTATCTAAGCCAGACACAGTGGCATTCACCTATAATCCTAGCTGTTTGGGAAGCTAAGGGAGGAGAATTGCAAGTTAGAGGCCAGCCTCATAAACTTAGTGAGGTCCTATATTAAAATAAAATTTAAAAATTATTAAAGGGCTGGGGATATAGCTCAGTGGCAGAGTACCACTGAGTTCAATCCCCAGAACAGGAGGGGGAGCAGGGAGTAGAACTTACTTAAGGTTTGGGCTAGTATACACTGTTTGCTGTTGTTGTGGTGGTGGTGGTTGTGGTTGTGGTTGTTGTTGTTTTCATAGATCTGAGGATGAAACTCGGGGGCATTCCTGTTTTTTATTCTTTATTTTGAAACAGGGTCTCACTTAGTTGGGAGGGCCTCACTAAGTAGCTGAGGCTGTCTGGGAACTGTGATCCTCCCATCTCAGCCTCCTGAATGCTGGGATTACAAGTGTGCGCCACCACGCCCGGCTTATACACTGTTATAAATTGCTCATCAATGGTCCTAAAAGAGTACTGATAGAATCAAAGGATGGGATGAGATTTTATTCAAGCTCTAATGGTCGCAATTCTATGTAAAATATTCCTGAAAAGAGCCAAATAGAAAATTTAGGATTCCAAAGAGAATTGAATCAGTATTGCATTCACTCAGCCTGAATGATAAGATTTTGTTTATAAACATACGAAAAGAATCATTTTATTTATTCATTTATGCACTCAAAAAATATTTATTGAATGTCTACTAAGTAGACTGCTGGTACTGAGTGCTTTGTAGCAGTAAAAAAAAAAATATGTACTAAAACTCACTAAAAACTGTTTTTTAAAGCTAGTTTTTAGTTGGACTCTTGACAGCTACACTGACATCCTGTTCCAAATCCTGCCAATCTTTTGGTTGTTTAAATATACTTTGAATTTACTTTTACTGCACTGCCTTCTCTCTCTTCCCTCTTGTTTTCACTCCCTCTTCCCCAACAGTTTTTTGCATGCTTACTCAGTCTTAAGTCTTATCTCCACATATATTGAAAAACATACACAGCACTGTGAAAAGAACTCGCCACAGGCATTCTACCTCTGAGCTATATCCCAGCCCTATTTTTTTTTTTGAAACAATGTCTCATTAAGTTGTGGAGGGCCTCACTAAGTTGCTGAGGCTGACTGTGAACCTATGTTCTTCCTGTATCATCCTTCCAAGTACTGGGATTACATATGTGTAATAACACTTGGTTTATTCCCATACTTTATACTCAGTATCTGATCTTGATCTCTGAACTGCTTCCTTAGCATGCTGCTTCTCAAGACCTATATTAACAACTGATAAATAATTTGGATGTTAATTCTATGACAGAAAAAAAGAGGCATCAGTGTGGTGGAGGAAGGGGGGGGTTCTGAGAGTAAGTTCAACAGGGAGTCTACTGATAGTGTTTGTAGGATAAGTAAGGATTCTAAGAGGTACAATTAAAAGCTAAGAATACCTCAGACACACAGGAGTGCATGAGTAAGGCAAGCAACCAGTCTGGCTGGTACAGTAAATTAAAGGATTTGGAGAGATGCCTCTGCTAGAGGAATGGAGTTGAGTATTTAAGAGACAAGCGGTAAAGGACTGAAGCAGCTTTCCCTCAGCTCAACATAGAAAAGGTGGACACCTTAGAAATGACACAGGATAGCAAAATAGTCTCAGAATCTTTCCATTTTTACAATAGGCCTCTCTTCAAATGGTAGAAATGGCAGGTGGCCTGTTGACTCTTGAACCTGGTCCTTTTCAGAGCCCTGAGAAGTAGCAGGAAAGCCAAAAAGCAGCTCTTGGGAAAACAATACACAAAACCAATACATGTATTGAATCTGATACAGATCTACTTTTCTCTGCTTACAATGCGTATTCAAATTATTTCCCCCTTTGCATATTTCTAAAGGATTCCCAATTACTTAGTAAATGTTGTTGGCACAAGTTCCCACCCTTCTTTCCTTTTATTCACTCCCACTCAGACTACACCTATTAACTCTGATTATTTTTATAGGAATAATCCCACTACATCTCAGATGTATATATTAAAGCTCAAAGTATTTTCTCCATTACTTTTGCATGCTAGGTTTCTAACTTTTTAAAAAATTAATGTACAAAACCTTTTCAAGGTAGATCATGTTCTTAACTCATTATTTAAATTTTAAAGTAAAACTCAACATTACGATTGGTGAAATCTTTATAAATAACATATATGTAAGAATATTTGATCATATGGGTAGTTTATTATATAATGTTATCTATTTTTATGTTACCTAATTCTTTCTTTAAAATGCTCCTTTAATATTTAAAAGTCACTTACATATTCTGTTTGACTTATAATATTAACCTAGTGGTAAATATTTGTCAGAACTAATACATTTTCCATATTTGAGAAACAAAATATGGCCTTTCTGTCCTTGGAAAATCATCAGCTTACTTGCTTCCTAAATCACATTATTTGTTATGCAGGAAGCCAGTTGCAACAGTAATGATAGCTCTATAAGAACTCAGAAACTGCCAGGAAACCACAGGCCAATGAATCTTACTTTTATTCTAGGAAAGTTGATTGGATTCATAATAAATGTAAATTTAGTCTATGCTGAAGCAGGCATAATCTTGAAAGGAAAAGTAACATACCAAGAAATCAGGTCTGACTACTTTGAGAAAGAAAATAAGCATGTTGATAACAAATAGATGTGGTTTATTTAGTTTCCCAAATCTTTTAAAACTAGATTTTGATCCTGTTGAGTTTCTATTTATCTTTGTATACTCAATGTTTAGCTGATTAGCATTTTTTGAATGCTTAAAAGATGGTTGTAAATTTGAATAGACTACACCAATAAAAATGTAATTTTAGCATGTCAGAAATTTAGAGACATAGTTGTTTTTGTCATGGATAAAGGGCTAATTTTTATTTTTTAATTTTTTTAATTTTTATTTTATTTGTGGGGGGGTACTGGGGTTCCTGGAAGCCCTTCTACCTCCGGGCTACACTCCCAAACCTATTTTATACTTTGTATTTGGGAACAGGGTCTCTTAGGCCAGAGCAGCTGGCTTCAAACCTGCGCAATCCTCCTGTCTTGGCCTCCCAAGGGCGGGGATTACAAGTGTGCTCCACCACACCCGGCAAGGGCTAATTTTTAGAATGTAATAACATAAAGAAAATAGTGGTTCCCCAGATAGTGAAATCAAAACCAATGGGTTCACAGGAGATCAGAATTTCATAAATAAACAGGATAAAACAACTATGGCAAATCTCTTGTTTGCAGAAAGTGTGTTTATTCAGATAGTAAAATACACCCCAATGAGGGAAATTTTTAAAAAGTCTTGATATATATATATACAAAAGAGAGAGAAAAAGTAGATGAGTTTTAATACAAGCATAAAATCGTACAAACCACATTCAGTAAAAGTCTATGAGCTATCCATTAAGATCCAGTGTCCATTAGGCACATGACTTGTACCTATATCAGGACCCCTGGAGAGCTTATTTTTAAAAAATACTTAAGTGTGGATGACTGATGATAAATAGGATTTTAAAATAAATAAATAAATGCAAACTCTTGAAAGTAGCTTAAACATTGTCATCAGTTGTAATCCTAGAAAGTTACCAAAAATCTACTAAAGACTCTTTCACAAAAAGGATGGTCCATTTTAATGTTACCATCAAGGAGTCAAAAAGTACAAGCTATTACTGATAAAAGTATTAAAACCAACAGAAAACACATATACTACCCTTATAGAAATCTGTGACATATTCATTCCTGAAATAAAGGTCCAAGCAATCACATAAGGTTTAAACAAGGGTATCATGTAAATTCAGGTATCTATGAATATATATATATGAAAGTTGGCAGGGAAGCAGGATAAAAATTTGGGTACAATTTCTGTATTACAGAGAAGATAGAATTCATTATTCTTTTCAAAAAAATCACAGTTTTTATTAAGGCCTTCAACTGATTGTATAAGACCCACTTACAAAAAAGAAAGATAATCTACTTCATTTAAAGTCAATTAATTACAAATATTAATCATATCTACATAATATCATAACCTACACAATATAAAAACCTGTATATTAGTATTTAACTAATAATCACAGACAGAATATAGATCTGCTTTATGAGGACAAATAGAAGGGAAGGGAAAACTGCAAAGACAAAGATGTGTAGTTTTGTGTCAGTTTCTATGCGGTTTTTAATAAGTTTGTAACTTTGATTTTTTAAATGCTACTATGAGAGAAGTCTATTGCATAGTCAAGATAACTTAAAACACTTATTGGTGATACAATAAGATTCAGTGACTTCCAGTCAGTTTGGTTTTGCTACACAAAAGCAACTACTAATGCAAAATAATAAAGAAGCAATAGGAAGATTTGCTGTAAATATGGCATTCATTTAAAGTAAGAATTAGTAATTGATATGTCAAAGATCACTATCCTCTGTTTTTTCTAGCACTGTGATTATTAGTAATAATTTTGCATCACTGTTATAATCTTTTTTTATTTTTTTAACACTTGGGGCTCTATCTGCCTTATCATGAAAGTTATGGTTCTCAAAATAGGCAAAAATTCCTCTGCCAAAGATTTGAGGCACCATTTCTATTTTCCATTACTGCTTCAATTATATTTATACTGTCCTCAGATATATGTTATTTGATAAACTTAATTTTCTAAATTCACTACCAGTAGTACCAGAGTTTCTTTTTCTAGAGCTTCAAGGAAATTTTGACCCCAAACACTGATTTGTTGTATTTATAGATTTCTGAAATGTCCCTGCTCATCACAACTAATTACTTCTCTGGAGTCCCCACCATGTCCCCTTATATTCTCTAGACTTTTTGTTCTGGCCCTAGAAGACATTGTGTTTTCTATTTTCATACAACCTCATGACACACATAATCATTACTTATCTATGCACCTGCCTGGCTAAATCCTCCACTGGTTGTTTCCCATAGCACCCGCTGTAGCTTAAAGGTGCTCTGCCTAAAATAAACCAGATGCTTTGTCAGTTCTCTGAACAATCTTTCATGCCTTGTCAAAAGCAGATATCATGTTTTTCTTTAAGATTCCATGTGTCCAAAGAAAAATTTTCTGTTCTTTGTTCTAGTCAAATCAAACCAAATAGTGGAATGGTCCTAAATCTCCTTATCTTGATTTTCTTTAAACTACACTCAAAATTGCATCACCCAATACCATCTGGCAGAAATAGCCCCCGATTCCCTACAATTTGAGTCAGTCATACAATTTGAACTAGTTATATATTATTGGACAAGTGACCATACTTTGGTAAGTCTACATTGTAAAATAGAAATAATAATACTCTGTCACCGTTTTATGGTGTGCTTTATCCACAGAGCAAATGTTCAATTAAATAAATATTTGGTGAGTATCTACCTTAAAGAATAAACTTGTTAAGGAAAGAAAGTGAACAAGATGGTGTCCCTATCACTTTTGGATCTTATACAGTGATAGAAGAAAAACAAGCACACAAATAAAACATTCACAATGTTTACATTAACAAAAGACTGTGATAAATGCTAAGGAGAACACAGTTACTGCTCTGCAGTGGACAAGCCTGTGGGGATGCAAAGGTGTTGCTTCTGATTGGTTGAACAAGATGCACCTTTTAGAAGAGGAGCTTTGTGGGCTCACATCTGAAGAAAAAGATCCAGGCATGTTGAAAAACCAGGGAAATAATATTTTGGGTAGAGAAGATAGAAGGTTGAAAGTGGGAATAAACTCAAAGACCAGCAAGGGACAGTGGTTAAAATGTAAAAAGCTAGGGAGAAAATGGGTTATTGGAGAAACTCTAGATGAAGGAGATATCATAGACAAGCAAATAAGGTGACCTAACTGAGGGTGATAGGAGGAGAGAAGAAGACAATTTCATAATGTACATTCACAAACATATCAATCACTAAGCCAAACATGAGAAAGAGAGAGGGGAGAAAGAATGTGGTGGGAATTGGGGAAGGGCTAAATGAGTGATGTGTGTATGTATGCCTCTACCATCTTGTATAACTACAATGTACCGATAAAAAAGAAAAGAAAAGAAATGTAATCTGAATCTGGGCATGGTGGGATAAGTCTTTAATCCTAGAACTTGGGAGGCTGAGACAGAAGCATCCCAGGTTCAAGGCCAGCCTTATCAACTTATCAAGGTCCTCAGCAACTTAGTGAGACCCTGTTTCCAACAAAAAATAAAATAGGGCTGATGTTGTAGCTCAGAGGTAAAATGTCCCTGATGCAATTCCCAATATCACACACAAAAAAAGAATAAACATTTAAAAATGTAGTTCAATGGGTAGATCATGTGGGAGTTTATAAGAAATGACAAAATTCATGAAAGCATTTAATCAAGGAAGCAACATGGTACAATATTCATTTTGCAATTTTTATTTTTAAAAGGCAATCCTGACAATTATATACAAAATGTTATAAAAGAAAGCAAAGTAGGACCAGCTGAGAAGCTGCAACAGTACTCCAAGTAAAAAATCATAGGGGCATGAAAGTTAATTGGGAAAGCATTTTCCCATCTCCTACCTTCACCTCAGGGCCCCAGTTACCTAAATGCCCTCACTTCCTCTCTTGGGCACAACTCTGCTGACTGATAGGCCCCCAATATCAGTTATCAGACTTCATCTGGGGGCACTAATTAAAAGAGCCTGGTCTCACACTCCTTTGCTGGATTTTGCTTCCCTTGCGACCCTCAACTCAAATTCAACATTACATCTGGTGCTAAAACCCAGGAGAGGGGTTTTCTTCTCCCTCCCTGAGCCCCTGTGCTCCCCAGTGGATGATGCCCCTCAGGCCCCTGAGGGAAGCCCTCCTCTCTTAATTCCCAGAACATGGACTCTCCAACCCTTGATTGGACTGACCCGTTCTCAGACAGGGTGAGTTCTCTTCCCTTCCTCTGGTTGGTGGGTCATGGCCTCCAGCTTCTCTATTTATCTAAATACATAGCTGTGTCAGAGTTTCTCAGACAACCAGGTTGTACTCCTCTGGCCCTGAGAAGGGAGTGGAGACACCCTTCACATCCTCTTGGCCCTGTTGCTGGATGTTGATATGGATAACTGGGATGCCTGTCTCCTGTTCTTTGTTCTCGACCATAGACCACACATGGGAAACCAAAATTCCAAACTAGATCCCCACTCTCCTCTGGGTTGTCTCCTTGCGAATCTCCAGACCCTAGGGCTAGCAGAGGATTTAAAGCCCTGAGTCCTCCATTTCTATTGTAACATGGCATGGCCTCAGTACAAATTGGATAATGGGTCTCGATGGCCCGAAAGTGAAACCCTGGATATCCTGACTGATCTCAGCAACTTTTATAAGTGGTCTGGTAAATGGTCGGAAGTCCCTTAAGTATAGGCCTTCTTTTTCTTGTGCTCCTGTCCCTCCCTTTTTTCCCACTGTTCTACTGCCAAGATCCTGTTGGCTCAGGACACTTCCACCAATTCTACCCAACCTCCAACCCCTCTCCCCCACCATTTTCTAATTCTCCTTCCTCCAGAAGTCAACATATCTGCTCCAAGAACCCACTTTCTCTCTTGGCCCCACTCTGCAAGGTGGCTGGTGCAGAGGGTGTGATCTATATCCACATCCCCTTCTCCCTCCCAGACCTTGTTCAAATTGTAAAATCAAAAACAAACAAACAAAAAACTGGGTTCTTTTTCTGCCAATCCATCTGCTTTTATTAAGGAATTTCAATATCTTATTCAAGTGTACTATCTCACATGGCAGGATCTTCATGTTATTTTAACCTCTGCCATAACTCCTGATGAACGGGATTGCACCTTAAAGGCTGCCCAGGAATGGAAAGCAGGCTGAGAATGGGCCGACCAGGACCATTTAACTAACCCTGCCCTCTCTACTGGAACTGCCATCGTACCTTCTGAAGATCCCCATTGGGATTGCCAGCCAGCCCCAAACAGTGGGGGTGAGGGATTAAAAAAGAAAGGCCATATGATTGTATGCCTCCTTGGTGGCATGTGGGCTGCTTCCCATAAGGCAGTTAATTATGATAAACTTAAAGAAATTACCCAAGGTCCAGATGAAAACCCAGCCATTTTTCTTAATCAGTTTCAAGAGGCCTTCAACCTCTATACTCACTTAGAGCCATATACTGAGGTGGGATCTGTGGTGTTGGCAACCCATTTTATTGGATAATCAGCCCCTAACATTCAGAAAAAAATTTAAAAAGGTGGAGGACGCCCTCAAATCCTTAACTGAGATTTAGTGAATATGGCCTTTAAATGCTTTAATTCTCAAAAGAAATAGGCTGAGGTAGAGTGCACAGTCCAGCTTCACCAAAAGACAGATTTGCAACCCTGTGCCTTGGTAGCTGCCCTGTAGCTGGCAGTGGCGGTTCAGCCCTCTGGAGGACAAGCATCATCTATAGGTGGAGGACAGCAATGACAAGTATTTCCAGAAGCCTGCTTCAAGTGCAGCAAGGATGGACACTGGGCTAAACACTGCCCTCAGTCATGCCCACCAACCAGACCATGCCAAGCATGCAGGAGAGCCACTGGAAAAGTTACTGCTCTTGGAAAAACAATGAGCCCCAGGTGCCTCAACACAGGGGGTTCACCCTTCCAGACCAGGCCCTGCCACTGGCCCTACTTGGCCTGGTTAAATACTGATGGCTTCTATACTCATCAACCCCAATCACCCTTGCCAGGGTAACTCTCAAGATAGCGGGTAAGTCAATCTTTTTTTTTTTGTTGTTGTTGTTGTTGTTGTTGTTGTTGTTGTTGTTGACACCAGAATACCCATTCAGTCCTTCCATCTTTTTGGGTCCCAGTTTTCCTTCTCCAATCTCAGTACAGAGGATTGATGATAAGCCCTCCTGCCCACACACTACAGGTCCCCTTTTTTTGCCATTTGGAAAACCTTATGGTTGCCCATCATTCCTGATTATCACTTGCTGTTCTATCTCCCTTTTAGAAAGAGAATTTTTAACCAAAATTGGGGCTGAACTTTTATTTCCCTAATCCCTATACCCTCTTATCCCAGATTCCCCCCCATCTGAACCATCTCCATCTGGATCAATTCAGTCCAACTGTCAAGTTTTTAAAAACATCCCAGGTCTAGTCAGATGTCACCCACTGCTTCATCTGTGTACAAAGACCCCCTCCTGGCAGCAGTGCCCATGACCCCAATAAATGGGACATAAAATGCAGCTTGTCAAAACCCTTTAAAAATGATCCCTTGTGAACCTTAGGGTTAAATGGGTCTAGTCCTGTTCAGTGTTATGGAAACTTAGGCTCCACAAATGACCTCCCCATTCAAACCAGTAAGTACACAACATTAGATTCTGCCATAACTCAGGCTTCTTGGGGGACTTTTTCTCTGGTGCAATTATACACCTGCATTTCTCTGGGATATTAATTCTCCTACTCCAAACCCTTGCATACTAACAATGATGGTTCCACAGCTCACTCTGTATGGGGAAGGTGAGCTCTCTTGGCTCATAGCTTTTTATCTGAGGTCAAGGAGAGTCCCTTTTCTTCCCATTCTGCTGGGAATAAGTTTACTGGCTCTCTGGAATTGGCAGGGATGTGGAGCACTGGGACATAGCATCATCTCTGCCCAAGATTTTTAGGGCCAACTTCAAGTGGCTCTTGAATCTACAACCTCCTCTTTGGCCTTCCTTCAGTGACAGATTACCTCCCTTGCTAGGGTAGCCCTAACACACTGTTGAAAAGGGTGGTGTTTGTCTCTTTCTCAGGGAGGAATGCTGTTATTACATTAACGAATCTGGTCTAGTGTAGGAAAAATATCCAAGCTTTGACCAGGTTAAGTGAGGATCTAAAAACACAATCTGGAATGATTCCAAGGGCCGGTAGCTACTTGGCTCCTTCCCCTTCTGAGACCCTTTATTTTATCATGTTTTGCCTTTTCTTTTTGATAGCTCCTTGTCTGCTAAAGTCCATTCAGACACACATTACTGAGCAGTCCAGGGTAACCTTTAATCAACTCTTGCTGCAGCCATACCCCTGCCTGCCCACTTCCGAATGATCCAATCTCTCCTGGTCGAGGGGCCCCTATAATGATGTTTCCTCTGTCAACAAGAAATAGTTATTGACTCGGTTGTCAAGCAATATCACCAAAAGGACAGGATGATAGGTCAGGTCCCTCCCTTTCCCCTCACAGAACCCTGCAGCTGGGATAGAAAGTGGAGCCCCAGAAACCAGAAGCAGAGACAAAGCAGACTACAGATACATGGGGAGAGGACTGGCATTCTTCTGCCTCCCTATCCTCCCCACCCCAAGACCCCTCCAACCTAAATACTCTCACTTCCTCTCTCGGGCATGACTTTCTGACCTACAGGCCTCCAATATTGGTTGGCAGATGTTGTCCTGGGGCACCAATTAAAAGTGCCTGTTCTCACACTCCTTTGCTGTATTTTGCCTCCCTTGTGACCCCCGACTCAATTTCAATGTTACACCTTTGGATAAATTAAGCTGGGGATACCTATTAGATACCCAAGGGAGAATATCAAAGAGATGGCTGAATATTTGAATCTACACAGAAATGAGGTTGTAAGAAAAAAAGTTAGAGCCAGCAGGATGTGATGACACATTTCTATAATCTCAGTACTTGGGAGGCTGAGAAAGGAGGATTATAGACTCAAGGCCAACTTAAAGAGGCCTTTTAGTAAAAGAGGTCTTTTAAATTAAAAAAAGCTGGGAGTATAGCTCTCAGAGGTAGAATGTGTTAAATTAAATCCCCAGTAACACACACACACACACACACACACACACACACACACACACCACAGAAAAAAAAAGTTAGATCCATTAGTCTATCGATGGTATTTCAAACTATGGATCTGAATCAGGTAAGTCAAGAAATGTGCAGAAAGGAGGGCTTTGGAGGCCCTGGAGCCATCAAAAATTTAGAGAGGAAGAGAAGTAGAGGACACAGAGCTTGAAAAAGTGGCCAGTCTCATCAAAAGAATGTAGAATGTAGTTTCAAGAGAAAGTAACTTCAGGAAAGCCCCAAAAGGTAAGTTTTTCCAAAGCAAGAGAATAATCACCGGAGTGGTTACTAAATGACTCTAAGTATCAAGTGAAACAAAGAGAGGACAGGCTTTAAAATTTGACAATCAATGCTTTCACACTGTGGCATAGGAGCTGTATGGAAAAAAAGCCACCTTGTCATGGACTAAAGATCAGACAGGAGGACTCAGATATAGAGTTTTTTCTGAAAAAGAAAAAAAAAAAGCAGAGAAATAGGAAGGCTGGTCAAAGAAGTGCTTTTGAAATTCAAATGGAAATACCAGAGCATAAGAGTGAACATGAAGGAGCTGGACCTTGAGAGGAACAAGGACATCTCTTCAATTATAGAAAGAGAGAAGACAAGAGGAGATGGGGACAGAGGCAGAGGAGTGTCGACTTAGTGACTAGAACATGAAACATGTGCTATCTGCTTTTATTTGATTAATGAGGTATGAGGAAGGCTATCGGCTTAGCATTTGGGGAATATATAAGGTGTGGGAAGGTTAGGAGGAAAGGAAAAGGTTTTAAATAATATCTTCAAAAAGTAGTAAAAAAAAATTTCCAGAGAACCTTAATATTGCTGGACATTGTTAAATGTTGTTCAGGTTTGTAGTCATAAAAATAAAACCAGTTATTCCAAGTTGATGATTTTTTTCTTAGAAAATTCAGTTATTCTCTTGCGAGCATAGAAAAGTGAGTTTTTTACAAGTGCTTGTGATGTAGTAGACAGAGAGGGGGGAAATAATTGAGAGTATTCATAAGGAGGCAATTCTAAAAGTAGAGTATCAAATCTAAGTTGATTATGGAAAAAAAAAAGAGAGCAGGAGGTAGGTGATAGTTCTCTGTGAGTAAAATTTGCAGGAGACAGCATTCCAAGAGATGATATATTGGATTGAAATTGAAATGCATATTAAACAGACTTCAGACAGAAGAAGAAAAGAATAGAAAGTAATAGAAAGAAAGTCTGAAAAGCAGAGAAGTGCCTGTCCCCAAGCAGGAGACAGCAGGGCTGTAGGGCAAAGTAAGGGCAAGCTGGCTGTGCACAGCACTGAGGCAGTTGGGTGCATGAGGGCCAGCCAAGGCTGGATAGAGGTCATCAATTCAAGATAACACAAACTACTCAGATGTGTGATATTTTTTCAGGAAATAGTAATATTCAAGATACTGGAGTAAACAGGTTGATGTGATCAACTTTTGAAGTCATATGAAAGTACCTGCAATATAAATTATTGCAAGTAATAAGTAAATAAGAAATAAGATATAAATTTTTATTATCACTGCAGTTTTGACCACCCGGGATTATCTTGAGAGTATATGAATGAGTACTTGCTTCCAACTACACCACAGTCACCTCTGTTAGCTCTTCTCCCTCTCCTCCTGCATTCTCCAACACTGGGTTCAGTAAGTGCAATTTGCAGTTCAAACAACTCTTCTTCTTCCATCGCCATCAGGCCAACCAATTTGTTTTGGTTGGCAAAATTGATTATTTTCTGGCTGAAAATAAAGATTTCAAAGCGGTACTACCTTTTTTCTCAGCAATTTAGATTGATTTAAATGCAATATAATAATATTTTGAACAATTATATGGCAGTTTCATCAAGTGGTCAGAATCTAAAAAATCATGTTCACCCACTATAATCTTGTTCGCCAAATTCTATAATAGCAGAATTAAGGGGCACCCTAGGTAGCCTAAAAGCTGTAGTTATAAAACAACAAAAGTAAAGTACTAATTTACACAGCAGGCAGTAAGCTCATGAAACTTATTTCCCCAACTGAGGGAACAAGCTAAAAATGTATCTTTCTATAAATTTTTGGATGATAAACTTATAATAGGTTATTATAAAACTAGGATGTTTGGTATATAATCCTGACTTTTCTAAAACTTGATATTATGAAAAACAAAGTTGATTTCTTTGTCCCCCATAAAAATTCTTATACCTAAGGAAAAAAAAAAAAACAGTACTGAGCTAAATAAAACACAAGCCTAAAGAACTGGTTCAGTTAGACTGTCTTCAGATAATACATTATGTTACAAATACATGTAAAGAAAAATATACAACACAAATAATATTAGTCCTATTATGAGAAATGTTAGCACTTAATTTCTTTGATCTCTCCATTTTTAGCTAAATTATGTAAAGAACATACAGTAGCATACTTATGAAGAAAACCCCTACCTTCATTTATTTATTTATTTATTTATTTATTTATTTATTTATTTATTTATTTATTTATTTATGGTTCCTGGAAACCCTTCTACCTCCAGGTACCCTCCCAGACCTATTTTTATATTTTTATTTGAAAACAGGGTCTCTTAAACCAGCAAGCCTGGCTTCGAACCTGGGCAATCGTCCTGTCTCCTCCTCCCAAACGCGGGGATTATAAGCATGCTCCGCCACAGCTGGCTAACCTTTAATTTTAATCAAGTGAAATAACAATAATTGACTAAATAGATTGCTGTTTAGTGAATTTGACATAAGTAAGCAATAAGAGATTGTAATCTTAAAAATGTTTTCTTTTTTTTTTTCTCCTGAGAATATCTTGTTACTACACTTTTAAAAAGAGGAAAGGAAGATATACCTTCAGTTGTTGAATATACAACTACAGAACACTGCTGATGATACAGCAGATTGCAGTGACTACAATTACATATTCTGCTTTAGGTAAGGGAGATTCTGAATGCACACAATGTAACAAATGTTAACACGCAATATAGCCCAAATGAAATGAAGGAAAATATAGAAAAAGTGAAAAAAAAAAAAAAAACAAGAAGGAACTTAAACCTAGAGCCCTAAAAGTATGACCAAGCCCTAAAATGGTCTGTTGGAGTCCTGGAATCCTACACAGGCATAGCTCACTAGAGCCAGGTTTCAATTCTCATGCAGGGGTAGAATATAACCTTAGGCTCTGAAAGCAAGAAAATAGAATAAACATCATTACAAAACCTATGAATAAGTAAATAAACCAGTGCATTTTAAAATATGAAAACAATAGCCATAGAGTCTTTTTTACTTATCATCATCTCATCATCCTAATATATATATATATATATATATATATATATATATATATATGGGTCAGCATTGCTTCAAAAATCATTAAGAAGTGGATATATAGGACTTTGAACAAACGACTATAAGGTAGTCATTTTTACAACTGCATATGAAATATTTTTGTTTATATTTTTATACACATATAACAAAAATCCAGAAACTGAATTAAAGTTTTTAATGATATTGTATGATTCATAGAAACATTAATTTTTAACTAATAACTCTTTTAAAAGATAAACAAATTCTCTACCCACAAAATATAAATTATTTATAGAAATTCAGAATCTAAATAAAGTAGCAGTATACATATCCAGGGATTAGACAGCTCAATGTCATAAACAGGTCAAATCTTCCAAAATATACTTAACACAATTTTAATCAAAATATCGAGAGAATTACAAGCTAAATTTAAATGTGTAGAAATGCAAAGGAAAAAAAAGAAATGATGTTCTTAAAAAAAAATAAGTGAGAGAATTTACCCTACAGGTTATTAAGGCAGCTTAAAGCTTCATTAACTCAAAACTTTGATGTAAAGGAAAAATAAATAGACCAATGAATTTGCACAGAAAGTTCCCAATCCAGAACCACTCCAACACAGATATAAAACCTTCACTTATAGCCAAGACAACTTCCCCATGCAGTGAGAGTTACAGTTAGATACAGAATGACCCCTTGAAGAGCACATAAATTGGTGTTTAGAGTTGATTGGGTTGTAATCAGAGCAGTTGATAAGTCCTTTGGATTCATCTGGGTGTTGGCCAGAGCTGATAGGGTGTGGCTAGAGAAGTTTGGTCCTAGTGGCATGGCCTTGGGGATTTTATTCCTCCTCCCTTTGTGCTATATTGCTTCTGGCTTCTCTGATGTTGAGGGGCAAAGCCTTGTGCCCACCATCGCTCCACTTCCTGCCCTGAGATACAAAGTCCCTGGCTTTGCATGGACTAAACCCAAAACTGTGAGCAAATAAGTTATATAATCAGAACTTTAAAATTATAGAAGTGAAAATGCTGACTAACGCAGCGAGCAAGCTTCATCTTCAGGAAATGGTATTGAGTTGCTGGATTTGTCTTTTAAAAAGAAACTTAATTGTTCCTCACACCAGTCGCAAAAATTAAGGCTGGGTATGTTGCACATGTAAATGTGAAAAGTAACAATTAAATTACCCTGGTCTACATTAAATTAAACTTAAGAACTCCTACTCATCAAATAGCTTTAAAAAAGAGTGCAAAGGCAAACATCAGGAAAGGACAAGATATTTGCAACATGTAATCAAGACCAGCATAAAGGATTTATACAATCCAATAAGCAAAGCTATAGGTAATACACATTTTAAGAGTAGGTAAGATACTTCATTAAGTATATCTTATAAAAAAAAATCAACTTGTTACCAGACATGGTGAAAGGTGCTAAAACTCCCACAAGCAGAGAAATGCAAATTAAATCCACAATGACAAGTATGTCACTATCTCTCTGAACTACATTATGATGTGAGACTATAATGAACCAGTAAAAGTATAAAAAAGTTAAAAAATAAAAAAAACATAAGATAACATGGCACATGCAAAATCGGCCAAAACTGACTGACAATGCCAAATGCGGTTAATAATTTGATGTAATGGGATTACTAATAGTGGAAATTTAAACTAGTCAGAAACCTTTGAAAACCACCTAGCAATGTCTAATATATAAATTTCTCAATGAATTATTTTTAGAAGAGAAATACTACACAAAGTACACAGAGATACTTGGGTAAACTTTTAAATTTATTTAGCCATCTTACACCAAACTCAATGTATATGGATAGTAGTTATGATACTTGGCATCTTTGTCCTATTTTTTAATGGAAAATGTTTCTAATCATTCGTCAACATCATCATTTCGTTTCAGTCTGATATACATTACCTTAGAGTCATCTTTTTTTATTAGTAGTACTAAGGTTGAACCCAGGGGCATTCTCTCTCTCTGAACCACACCCCATCTATAGTTTATCTTTTATTGTAAAACAGGATCTCACAAAGCTTTTTAAGCTGGCCCTGAACCTGCCATCTTCCAGTCTCAGCCTTGCAAGTACTAGGATTACAAGCATGTATCATCGTGCCTGGCTTTAAAGTCATCACTAACTAGTACTCCTGTCATGTTATAAATTACATTAAATATACTGTCTCTTTTCTATCCTACTTTGTACAGGTAATCATATAACTTTCTTCTCAAGATAATTTAATGCAGTAAAATTTTTAATACATTTCCTAAACTGAAATATTTTTGTATCTATACACTGTATATAATTAATGATAGATTATTAGTCTTAATATTCTTTATACAATATTGTTGGATTCTGTTTCCTAATATTTTTAAGTTTTGCATGTGTTTGTTTATGAGAATAGTCTATATCTTCCTTTTTTATATTAAAAAAAATTTATACCAGTGCAACAACCAATGTCTTGTAGGAAACCTGGATTTCTTCTCTAAACATCTTTGGGTTTTATTTTTATTCTTAGTATTTTGACATTTCACCATATTTTGTAGAATCCGTTTTCTTTCATTTGTTTTATTGCATATTCAGCAATTCCTTTCACCAAAAAAAACTACTTTTTCTCAATCCTTGGAAAGTTTTTTTATTCTGTTGATTGCTTCTTTCTTTACCTTTTTCTCTATACCTTATTTAGTAGACTTCTGAACATTTTATCACTTTTTCTGAGTCTTACACTATGGTTTTAAACCTTTTGTATTTTGCATTGCATTCTAAGAAAATTCTTTTCTTTTTTTAGTCCTTTTTAACCTTATTTACTCCATCTTTATAGAAATTTCAAATCCTAACTATTATTTTAATTTCTTTGAACTTCATAGATTCAAATCTTTTTAAATTTATTGAAAATTATTCATTATACTTACTATAATATGTTCTATTTGCTACAATGACCCTCTTTCTTATTCTTTACTACTAATTTTGGTACCACTATTGCATGGTGTTGATGTAATTCAAACCTTGGTTATTGTTGAGCTCTTGGTTATCCTTGCACATAAGATACTCCATTAAAAATATATAAACTGGGCAAAATGGTGCATGCTTGTAATCCTGGTACTTGGGGGCTGAGACAGAAAGATCACAGGTTTGAGGCCAACCTCCGCTATTTAGTGAGGCCTCCTGCAACTTAGCGAGATCTCGTTTCAAAATAAAAATTTTAAAAATGGGCTGTGAGGTATAGCTCGGAGGTAGAATGCCCCTGAGTTCAATCCCCAGTACCAATATATATATATATATATATATATATATATATATATATATATATATATATATATAGACATGGCTCTCTTTATTGATAATGCCCATGATGATTTGGGAAAAGTAACATGATTATTGTATTGGAGTGGTTAGTATTTATTCTTCAGTCTGGGAAAAGGAAATTCTTTTCACATTTGTGGGTCAGTGCCTCTCCATTTCCTGATCATAATTCTCTAGATCTAATACAAATATTCACTGATTTAGTCACAGTGCAAATAACTTTATAAGGCCAACCTATGTAAATTATCTAAGTGCATTTCTACAGTTATCCATCATCAGGAATTGTCCAGCAACCACTTCTGCTCCACGATTTTACTCTGAGAAAATTATTTCCTAAAAACAATCTTTCCTTTGGAGCAGTTTCCTTCTACAGAGTCTGTTAGTGATTTTATTTTCTTTTGCTTTAATTGAAGCTAATTTCTGCCTAATAAAAATTCCCTATATCTGATATAATTAAAATCCATTTTTATATATTCATATATTGAAGTTTTAGTACTCAGTTACAAATCTTTCTCTTCCACATAAGTAGTTTAGAGCAAATAGCAAGTTGGATAAATGTACACAGTACACCATTTTATTTCAAAAATTACTAAAGCTATGGTACTAAACTGGTGTGGACCAAATAGCTTTTAATTTTTCAGTCTCACCCAAAAGTATTATAAATAAACATAATTTAAATACTATGCTATTTCTTTTATTCCTTGATCTCATGTTCTTTTACTTGACAACAATAAGTGTAGCTGAATAAATCTATAGAATTTGTTAGAAAACTCTTAAAGCTGAAATGAAATTTAAATGCAAAAATGCCATTTTAATTTTTATTGTTATAGCTTCTTTCTAACTTGGTCATGAAGCCTGTCTTCAAGAGTATCTATAAGTCAAGATAACTGCTCTGTAGCCCTGATTAAGATAAAATTAGGTCCTGTCAGTGACACAGAGGAAGAAGGTAAAACCAAAATTTATGAAACTGAAAAAGTTTATCACTTAAATATCCCAAAGAAGTTAGGGATGCCGACAAGAGGTGTATGAAAAGTCTTAGTGACTGGGAGCTCAGCCGGTGCTTGGATAACAAGAGAACAGAGAAAATCTGTGGGACAGTACCTTTATTAAGATCCATGAGTATTATCCCTAAGGCTTTCCCATGGGGTTGTGGATTGATTTAATTAAAGAAAATGTGCATTTACAGGACTCTGTGGACTCTGTTTTAACATGAGGTTTTATTGTGATCAGCAGCTATGAGATGGTAGGTCTGGAGTCACTTGAAGAAGAAGTATATATGGCAAATAGTCACATAGCTACACAATTGAGAAGTTTTAACTAGCTCACAAGTGATGTGTGCATGTATGCTTCTAACACCTTGTACTCCATTAAGATATATGACTACAATGCAACAATAAAAAATTAAAATAAAAATGACAGAGTAAACTGGGTTTTAAACACCTAATGACAGGCCTAACAAATGTATTCCAAGGCAGGACTATATTAAACAAATTCATGACAACAGCTTTCAAATCATAAATATAAAATGCCTAACTTAATCAACATTTAAATGGCCCCTTTTCAAGATGATTATCTTAGAAGAAATGTATGATAGCATTCTTGTCTCAGAATATTCTTGCCGGAATCTTAACACACTGGAAATTCTCAAATATACACTTTTGTAGAGAGCATATGCGCAGGGTATGCGACATGCAGAAAATCTATCTTTCAATAAGTATGAGGAAAGACCTCTTTTTCCATTTCAAATAATAACTTTAATGAGGACATTATATCTTCAGGAAATCTCATTTCATTGAAATGTTATGCCAAATATTAAATCTATTAAATTCATTCTTTTCATCACTGAAGACAAATACCATGATGAGTTATGTAAGAATATACCAACATTCCAGGAGGCCAAGTTGAGTTTCTTGATCTTGATTATATTAATAATTTTAAGTAATGTGTAATAAATGCATACAACACAACTTTGTAGATTAGAAATATTTTTCTAAAATAACAGATTTTTATGTATATGTAGATTTCTAAATCAAAGTTCTACATTTTAGTAACTAAGTAGTATGTAATATAAATTATACATGTAGTACAGATAAATTGAATTACTACAATTTTATATAAAGAATTATTTGAGCTGGGCATGGTGGTGCACTCTTGTAATCCCTGTGCTTGGAAGGCTGAGACAGGAGGATCATGCAGGTTCGAAGCCAGCCTTGGCTGGCTTAAGAAACCCTCTTTCCAAATAAAATGTAAAATAGGTCTGGGAGTGTAGCCTGGAGGTAGAAGGCTTATTGGGTTCCATCCCCAGTACCACCAAAAAAAAAAAAAAAAAAGAATTATTTGAAATAATACCAGTACTTTGGAGTCTGAGATAGAAGGATAAGAGGTTTGAGCTCAGCCTCAATGATTATCAAGACATCATGATTAGTGAGATCCTGTTTCAAAATAAAAAAAATAAAATAAAAAGGACTGAGGCTATAACTCAGAGATAGAATACTCCCGGGTTTTACTTCCAGTAATAAACAATCATACAAACAAACAAACTTAAATAAGAGTAGAGCTAATAGGGGGATGTCAATCCAGAGAAATTTTAGTTAAATGTACATTACATTTCAAAAATAAGAGTTTTCCTTATTTGCAAAATCTTGAATGTAGGGCTAAGTTGTTCTCTAACTTTTGTGTCTATTTCACAGTTCTACTCACTAGCTGTATAAACTCAGGAATATTACTTACTTTAAATAGTAAGCAATATTAAATCAGCTAGAACATGTTGGTGTATGACAAATAATAAATAGTAGGTATACTTATTTGTGTTTATTGCCATTTTTGTTATTTTCTATCATTTTATGAAAGAATTCCAGATTACAGAAGCCATTTATTTTAGATAAACTGAGTTGTCAACATTTTCTAATTAGAGTTAAGGCGATTTTTCAAAAGCATGTAAAAGGAGGAAGAAAATGGCGACTGTAGGATGAAGCACAGCTCAATAGCTGTAATAAACAAAAATTAACAACTAAAAAGGCAGCTTTTTGACAAGAAAAACAAAGCAATGAAGATAATTATGAATGAAAACACACAAAAGGGAACCATGGCAGAAGAATATCTGAAACTCTCAAGAAGTTAAATGAGTGACCTGTTGTGGTGGCTGGTGCCATTTCAGGCCACCAGCTCCACAGCCTCAAGAAATTCCAGCAAGTAAACCAGGGACATAAAGTGCAGAAAGCAGCAGGCCTTCAACATTTTAAGTGACCAGCACCACACTTCAGGGATGGAGGAAAAGATCCAAAAGTCTGTGGAGTCACCAGAAGCCAGCACCTGCAGCAGCACACTGTGCCCTCCAATGACCTGGCTGGCATGACAGCAGGGTAACCATGTTGTGTTACTCGGTGAATGATGTCCCAGAGCAGCTATGGAGACCCAAAGAAGCTAAGATCTCTCAACCCACCCCTGAGGTGATCTGGGTTAGAATGTAGAGAGATACAGAAAGGAGCCATAGTGCCCAGGGCAAAGTACTGGCACAGTATCACAGGTGGTCACTCCAAGATTACACTGGACATTCTTCACCAGAGAAAATATGGAGGCGGAGGCCTAGGGTCAGAAGGCGCAGACACCAGAGTCAGAAGGCGCAGAGCCTAGGCCTAGAGGGCGCAGAGCCCAGGGTCAGAAGGCATAGAGCCGACTGCCTGAAAGCACAGAGCCCAGGCCCAGAAAGTACAGAACTGAGGGCCTTAAAGCACAGAGGAAAGGGCCCGAGATTGCAGAATTCAGGGCCAGAGATTGCACAGCCCAGGGTGGAGAGCATGCAGAGCCAGGGAGGAGAGTGCAGAACATAGGGCCAGAGAATGTGGGGCCCAGGGCCATAAGGCACAGAGCACAAAACCAGAGAGTGCAGAGCCCAGGGTCGTAAAAGGCAGAACCCTGCACCTACAGAGAACTAATTTATTGCAACAACCGCCAACCTGATACCTGGACAGAAAAAAGGACAGAAGCAAAAGAGGGGCAAGAACACTCATAAAGTGGGTCCAAAAGTCGACAATAGGTGCTGGAGCAAATGAGAGATATTAGAATATACTCCAGAAGCCAATACAGATAAGAGACATTATATGGGCCTTGTATATGTAAATTATCAGTAATGTTGTGGGTTTTTGGCTGTTTTTTGCCTTTAATTTATTCTTACAGTTGTTAGGGGGTTTTTTGTTTGTTTTGTTTTTATATGCATGTTTGTTTGCTCCCTCCCCCACTCTGTTTACAAACTTCTGCCCTCTATCCTACCTACTACATACTCAAAACTTTTTTATTTTACTATATTTCCTTGTTTTATACTCAGGCTATTTCATATCTTCATATTTAAATACTCTATATTAACTACAAGAATCCTACTATATAATCATCTCTCATTTTCAACCAGACACCAACTTATTATACTTAAATTCTTACTCAATTTAATCATATCCTCTACTTTACCCTACTTCTATACTCATCACCCTAGGTCCTCCTCCCTCACCTTACCTCACCATTAAAAACAACACTACTTACCCATGCAGGAACCGGCTGACACTTCTAAATCACTATTGCTAAGATCAATTCAAACAGATTATCCACAGACTCACACATACATAAAAAAAAAAAAGGAGCCAAGACAACGAAGCACAAACCTGAGAATTCTGAAAATAGGGGAATGAGGAACAATGAGGAAATAAGGGAAATCATGAATACTGACCTACAAAAAATACAAGAAGGAGAATTCCAAATCCTGATCTTTGATATAATGAAAGAACTCACAGTAAGTGTACAGAAAATAAAAGAGGAAATTGAGATGTTAGTAAAGAATCAGAAAGAGGCCTGGAATGAAATGAGTCAATAAATGAAGTGAAGACAGCAATAAAAAGAAATTCTGGAAGATTAGATGAAATAGAAAATAGAATATCACTGTTAGAAGACAGGTCATTCAGCCAGGTGTGGTGTCGCACGCTTGTAATCCCAGGATTTGGGAGGCTGAGACCTGGAGGATCGCGGTTCATGGACAGACACAACTACTTAGTGAGGCTTTCTGCAACTCAGTGAGACCCAGTTTCAAAATAAAGAAAAAATAGGGCAGGGGATGTAGCTCGGAGGTCAAATGCCCCTGGGTTCCATCCCCAGACACACACAAAAAAAAAAAAAAAAAAAAAAAAAGAAGAAGACAGGTCATTCAAAATGAAAGCATACTCAACAGTATACAGAAGACATTACAACCACAGAACCTAAACAAACTAACCTAAACCAAAAACTATGGGACAATATAAAACATCATAATGTTTTATAGGCATTGACGAAGGGATAGAGGCACAGACCAAAGGTATCCATAATCTCTTCAGATAAATAATTTCAGAGAATTTTCCAAATATGGAAAGAGACTTGCACATCCACATTTAGAAGACATACAGAACAGAGTTAAGACAATATCAAAGAAGGACCTCCCCATTCCATATAATAATCAAAATGACCAACATAGGGGCTAAGGAAAGAATATAAAAAACGGTGATAACAAAATAATGGGTGACATTCAGGGGTAGAACAAGAAAAATCACTCCAGACTTTACAACCAAGGTCATGAATGTCAGGAGAGACTGGTATGATGTAATTCAGACCCTGGAAGAAAACAACTTCAAGCCAAAACTGCTATATCCAGAAAGGTTATTATTCAAAATTGATGGAGAAATAAAAGTGTTTCAAGATAAGCAGAATTTCAAAAATTCATGAATACAAAGCCAGCAACACAGAGAAAAAATTTTTAAAAATCATAAAGAAGAAAAAAAGAAACAAATTTTTGAATCAAAGAAGAGATGAATTTGACCAGCGGAGCAACTAAGCAAAGAAGAAATATCATTATATCAAACAGACTATAAAACATAAATGACAGGAAACAAAAATCTTTTCTCAGTAATAACACTGAACATCAGACTTAATTAAAAGACATAGACTGGCAATGTGGATTAAAACTCATAATCCAAATATATGCTACTTGCAAGAAACTCACCTTACAGCCAAAGAGATTCATAGGCTGAAAGTGAAAGGATTGAAAAAGGTATATCATGGTATTGGAGTCCAAAAAATGAGCAGGAGTAGCAATGCTGATATCCAATAAAACAGACTTTAAGCTAAAACACATCTGAAGAGACAAATCATGGCACTTCCTTTTATTAAAAGAAACAATTCACCAAGAAGATTTAATGATAGTAAATGTTTATGCCCCAAATGTGGGTACACCCACATTTGTAAAACAAACCATTCAGAATATCAGATCTCAAATAGATACAAATACAATAATATTGGGAGATTTTAACACACCACTTATACCACTAGATCATTCATCAAGGCAAAAGATGAGTAAAGATTCTTCAGAACTAAAGAAAACTATAAACCAAATGGACCTAATAGACATATACAGAATATTTCAACCAGGAACAGCAGAATACACATTATTCTCAGCAGCCCATGGAACCTTCTCCAGAATAGATTATATTCTGGACAACAAAGCAATCATCAGAAAATTAAAAACATGTAATATGATTCCCTACATTTTTTTCATATCACAATGGAATGAAAGTAAAAATCAACAACAGGAAGACCAAAAGAAACTATTTAAATATATGGAGATTGTATGATACACTATTGAATAATAAATGGAGAAGATCAGAAATAAAGGGATAAATAAAAATATTCCTACAGATTCAATGCAATTCCTATCAAAATACCAATGACATTCTTTATAGACCTAGAAAAATCAGTTATGAATTTTATATGGAGAAACAAAAGACCCAGAACATGCAAAGAAATTCTCAGAAATAAGAACCATGCAGGAGGCATCACAATTCCTAACTTCAAATTATACTACAAAGCAATAGAAGTTAAAAGAGCATGATATTGCCACAAAAAGAGGTGCACAGACCAATGGAACAGAATAGAAGATACAGAAAGAAACACACTTATAGTCAATTATCTTTGACAAAGGGACCAATTTATAACAATGGAGAAAATACAGTCGTTTCAGCAAATGGTGCTGGAAAACAGGCTATGTATGGTAGAAAGTTGGAACTAAATCCTTACCTCTCACTGTACACAGGAATCAATTCAAGATGGATAAAAGACCTGGAAATCAAACCAAAGACTGTGAAGCTATTAGAGGAGGGCTTAGGTTCAACACTGCAACATATAGGCACAGGTAGAATTTTCTCAACAAGATCTACAAAGCGCAGGAAATTAAAAAAGAAATGGGATGGCATCAAACTAAAATTTTAATTTTGTTTTTAATCCTAATTAAAACAATTGGCATGGCATCAAATTAAAGATAAAGCCTACAAAATGTAGATCTTTACCAGCTACCACTCTAATAGAGGGCTAATATCCAAAATAAACAAAGAGCTCAAAAACTCTACATTAGCAAAACAAACAACCCAGTTAAAAAGTGGCCAACTGAATTGAATAGACACTTCACAAAAGAAGATATACAAATTGCCAATAGATACATGAAAAAATGTTCAACATCATTAGCCATTAGGAAAATGCAAATCAAACTACACTGAGATTCCATCTAACCTCAACTGGAGTGACAAGCTTAAAGAAATTAAATAAATCAAATGCTGGCAAGGATGTGGAGAAATAGGAGTTCTTTTACACTACTGGTGGGAGTATAAACTAGTTCAGCTGCTATGGAGATCAGTGTGGAGATTCCTTAGAAAACTAGGAATGGATACACCATATAACCCTTCACTTCTGATATCTTTCCAAAGGGGTTGAAATCAGAGAACTACAGTAACATATGCATACTCATGTTCATAGCAGCACAATTCAAAATAGCCAAAATATAAAACCAACCTAGGTCTCCATCAACAGATGAATGGATTGCAAACTTATGGGAAATACATACAATGGAATTCAAATCAGCAATAAAAAAAAGAACAAAATGTGTCATTTACAAAAAGATGGAAAGACCTGGAAAATTTTATGTTAAGTGAGATTAACCAAACACAGAAAGAGAAGGGACATATGTTTTCTCTAATATGCCCAAGCTAGGGAGTATTAGGGATACCAGAGAGACTCTAGATAATGGAGGGGAAACCTCAACAAAGCCAGAAAAGAGGGTTAGGGGAAGAAGACTGAGGTTAATTAATGGAAAAGCTACATTTGAATATATGTATACATGTGAATATAACATAGTTAACAGGAACACTCAGTATCAGAAGGGAAAGAAAAGGGGAAGGGGATGAGGGCACCAAGTACTGTGTGAATATATACCATTCTCAACATGATCCACATTATGATGTGAGACTATAGTGCTCTAATAAAAAATAAAATAAATCAAATTAATATACACCCAGGAAAAAGCATTTAGCACCATTGCTAAAGATGTTTTATAGCATTGGAACTGAAACACACACATATACAAATAATATTGACTCCATTGTATCATAATTTGTGCTGTAATAATTTGCAAGGACTCTTTAAGGGTGTCATCCACAGCTTGAGAGTAAAGATACTGCTTCAGTACAAAATGCAGTATCAAATTCTACCAGTACTGTGGAGTCATATGACATTAACCTTTTTTCTCATATAGAAAGAAAAGTGCAGCTTTGCTGCCATGCTCTTTTAATATTATGTAAACACCCATTTTAAGGCTAAAACAAATCCCTGACTGCTTTTCAATGTTAAAATAAAGTATAAAAACTGTTCTTACAGTTGTTTCTAAACAGAACTTACCTCTAGCCCTAATGTAGCAGAAATGTACATGATGATCAATATTCAATAAATTTTTTCGTTGCAGTAAGTTTCTGTGATGGGTGAGTAACACATTGGTTAAATGTGTCAGCTGCAGGAATCACCAATGAGAACTCCAAGGACAAGCAGAAAAAGGGTTAAACTGGGGCCAGCAGATGATATGTCAACTCCAAGAAAACCAGAAAAAATGAAAGCTAAAGGCACAGTGAAAACTCACACTAAAAACAAACCATTAGTGACATTGGGACTTCAAAGCAGGGCTGGGAAGAGAAAACAAGGAATTAGTCAAAATACTATATTTACAAGATCACTAAAGGTTAAGATAAAATGTAAGACAGCCATGACTTGAAAGAAAAAGCAAAACATATTCCCCAACTCATCCAAAGTCTTAGGGAGGAAATTCTCCTTATACATATATTTCTTGAATAGAAAATATGCTACTTCTCAACATATGCATTTGATATTTAAATATAAACAGGATAAAACAATGTCTATCACATAATAGGTACTCAAAGTGAATGAACAAATAATCATAACAACCAATGGTGAAAGTACTATAATCATGAGAATATAAATATATCATTTTACCACAGGACTCTATTTCTGCTACCTAAAATATAAATGAAAAATTCCATCTGTTTACAGAGCATAGCACTATAAGCTTCTACTTTTCTCTGATTTAATCTGTTCCTTTTTTGGTTCTATTTGGTCCATGCCATCATTTACTATTGACTCACAGATATTACAACATTTTTAGATTACCTCTTCAGTGTCTTTATTGAAGCATTTTATTTATTACCTAGTTTGCAGTAAATACTTATGTATTTTCTTATTATCTCAGTTCATACAGCTAGAAACTGGCATCCTAATTTTACACACATGCTTGCATCTTAATAATAATAATAATAATAATGAATACCTGAGATACCATTATTGTTTACTACTATTGCTACAGTTCTGAGAACTGTCTATTCGCTTTGATTCCTGGTTTGCATATGCATAGTATGTCACTTGTCTTCTTTTAGTCATGATGGCCCTGCTTTGCTCCTGGTCAACCCCTCATTCCTTTGACATTCTGATACCCACTTCATCAGATGGGAAAGGTGTCTTTTTTTACCCTATTTCAAGATTGCCCAACTGAACATGACCACTATCCCAGAAACCTTTCCTCTAACTCAAAACTACAGAGGATGAGTCCTAGATTCTTCTTGCCTTATTTTTTTCAGTTATCCATTTGTCATAAATA
This sequence comes from Muscardinus avellanarius, assembly GCF_963383645.1. Lineage (NCBI taxonomy): Eukaryota > Metazoa > Chordata > Mammalia > Rodentia > Gliridae > Muscardinus > Muscardinus avellanarius. The sequence goes on along the minus strand of NC_137794.1, from coordinate 73,432,968 downwards.
TTGAAGAAATCACTACCTTCATAAAAGTGGACTATAGTAATGTCTAACTCCCTACAAACTCTAAATTTTTAACAATAATTGAATTGGATCAGATAAGTATAGTGCATATTTCCTTATGTCTTCAAAAATAATATAATCCACTTCATAGATTTCTCACTCATATATCATTCTACCAAGATCTGTAACATCAGAATTATATTTTTGATGTGTGTGTGTGTGTGTGTGTGTGTGTGTGTGTGTGTGCGTGTGTATGTGTGTGTACACTAAAGCTCTGGTTTTTATAACCTTGGATTTACATGAGAAAAACAGCTCAGACCATTACCCTAGTTGAGATTAATGATCCTTAGTCTTGACTCTGCTTTAGGATCACCCACGAGGCTTTTGAGAAATATTAATACCATGCCCCATCCAAATTTATCATCTCGAAATCTCTGAATTAGGGTCTCCTATCTCAGTATTTTTTTCAGAGGAATACAGGTGCTATAATTTATAATCAGATTGAAAAACTGCATTAGATTTCATTTTTTGGCTTCTCTTCTATCTCATTATGTTCCCCACATTACCAGTCCAAAATCTGCCTTACTTTGCCTTCAGTCACCTAACAGTTGACTTGAATATATCTAATATCCAATGCGCTGGGCAAAAGCAACTTCTAGCTTCCCCCACAGCAAGATCAACTTGCCACATTCTGGTTGATTATTTCAAGCCAGCAAGTATGTTAGAGAAAAATAAAATAAAAACTAAGAAAATAAATATCCCAAGTGGAATTGGATTGAAAATTTCAACCCAGCTTACTTTATCACTCTCTTTAATAAAATAAAGTCAAAATATTAAAAGCAAAAATATTAAAACACAACAAATTTTATTATAGATCAGCTTATAAGAAAAATGCTAGAATACACAGGATCCAATTTCTTTACTTAAAGCATTCATTATTGACATCATATAGTAGTAACCATGCATTAGTAAGCAGGTAGTAAGCGTTCTCTGAATACCTGATTCTCTACTAGAACTCTAATTCTTATATTACTACACAGTAGTGATTGCCTAGTTTCATAACTGAGAAACACAGATCACCTCACTGGTAAGGTCCTATGCCTTGATACAAACTGTCTCAGATGTCAAACCACTTGCTCTTTTTATTCCACCATTTATGATAGAATGAGAAATTAGGATTTGAAGAAAAGAAAGAATTGATTTGGAACTATCACCAGGGTTATGAGAGCCATCCCCAGTGTACTAGCTGATCTTCTCTTGCAGAATCTACATCAGTACTGCATCAGATAAATTGCTACTTTGGCCTTTCCTGATAATTATCAACTCTGTACCCACTTCAATCCATGTATCCAGTTGTAGTCCTAAAATATCTCAACTCTGAACTTACCTCCTTTCCTTCACCTATAGGTCATCTACAATTTATAAACATTATAGTTTCATAAAATCAAAATTGCATAAGTGCAATTTCATTCATGACATAATGGTAAGGACAGAGCTAATCTTACATAATACATTTGGTCCATCTGAGGTCTCTCCTGTACCATGATTCTTTTAAAGTAGTCTTATTAGTACTATTATTAGGTTTTTCTTTAAGCCTTTCATTTATTCATCCAACTAGATCTCTATTAGGACAGGATTTGGATCATATATTTCAGGTCTTTATTGCTAGAGGTGTATAATTAGAGACACAATAAAATGTATTTTGCGAACTTAATCTACATGCCAATAAAATGTCAGTTTCCACAGTTTCACAATAAAGGGTGACCTAACTCACAATAAACCAACCAGAAATTACTTGCAAAAGCATAGTTCTTCAGTTCTCCTGCTGAAGACAAAACTAGATAGCTACTGGATATGATACAATTAGAAAACAACTGCTCATCTGCCATTCAAAATCAGCACCAAATACAGCACACACAGCTAAAATGCACGCTGTGACCATTCTCGAGAAGGAATAAAGGAAAATGAGTAGCAGTCTACCTCCTCTTTATAAGGTTGAGAATTCAATCTCAGAAAATAAAACAAAGCTTAACAATAGAATATAGAGCAAAAGAAAAGCTGGCACAACAAGTGGAAGAAATACAGAGGAAAAATCCACTCAGACTCCTTAATGTGACACAATAGACAAAATATAGGTGCTTAGAACAGGGCAAGGAAGGAAATTTACAGAAATGTTTGAGATTCAGGACACTGTAATGATTGAATTCATCATTTTGTTTCCAAAGACAATGCCAGACCTAAAAGGAGGCTCGGCTATAGCTATGGAAATTCAAGGGAGCTTTTCATATTCCCTTTGCTTATTGATGACCAATCAAAAAGACTGAAGAGAGACCAAGAAATGTGGATTTTGGCAGCATAATGTACAGAGTGATATATTGTGATGACAAGAAAATTGTGCACTTAGATGCTCAGGGAATGCATGCCTTATATCTCCCCAGTTTCTTATTCCCATTTGAGGTTTTCAATTACTTGAGAGTGAAAGGCAGTGCTGTAGCTCATCATTTTCTCCAGGTACTCATATAAAGGTCAAGCTGATAGAACCCACATCAGCCTGGGAGCTCAAAGACTTTGCTTGATTACAAGGTCCTAAATCCAAGTCTAACTTTCTGTTGGTTCAGGAAAAAGCTGTGAACATAGTCTCTTGACAGGCAAAAGCTCACTCTCTGAAGAAATGCTGACCGACAGGACACACACACACATACACACACACACACACACACAGGCACACACACACATACACACACATGCACATTCTGGGACTGTTTATTTTATGCCCCAGAGTCACATTATAAAAACACAAGAGAAAATCTTAAGAGATATCATGACAAATATAGAAACAAACTGGGATAACAAAAATACAATTAATAAAAGATTAAAATATAATTGACTTCTGAACAATGCAGGATTGTGTCTTTCTTTGAAAAAATCAAGTTATACCTTTTCTTACAGATTTAAAGTGAAGTCTCAAAAAAATCTAGGCTAAGCCAGCCATGGTGCCGCACGTTTGTAATACCCATGCTTGGGAGGCTGAGACAGGAGGATCGCACAGGTTCGAAGCCAGCCTCAGCTACTTAGGAAGGCTCTTGGCGACTTAGTGAGACCCTGTTTCCAAATAAAGTATAAAATAGGTCTGAGAGTATAGCCTGGAGGCATAAAGCCCCTGAGTTCCACCCCCAGTACCACCAAAAAAAAAAAAATCTAGGCAGATACAAAACAACTCAAAACTTGAAAATACAGGCTTTTAAAAAACATGTTTGTCATTACCAAAAAATCTTTTCTGTAAAATAAATTTTAAAACTTCACATGGCTTAGATAATGCAAATAGTACTAGTAAACTGGCCAGAATGCAAGAAGCAAGCACTTAAGGATTTCAGCTCCAAATGCTGGCTCATTTCTGATTGCTGGAATTTCATATTCATCTCCTCTTGCTGGGTGGCTGGATGGTAGCAGAGAGGGTAAGATGGTATTGACTCAGCCCCACCCTGCTCAGTCTCAAGAACCAACATACTCTCCACTGGTGATCTGCTGCTTTTGTCTTTTTGCCATCTTATGGTACAGGGCTTTCTGAACACCTGAATCAGTAATTGAAGTTGCACCTGGAACTGATATTGAGGTGGCTGCTGACCTTGAGTCTCCTCTCCTTGACTTTCCTTTTTCTTTACAATGCTGTCCTATCTAGGTTGTACTTAGAAGAAGGGATCCTGCAAATTCCTGTTTTATAACCCCACACATATTCTGTGTCATTAGTCTGCCTTGTTCTCTAGCACTCTGGTTGTCAGAACTCTTCATTGTTTCTCCCTACATAGGAACACTGTGGCCAATGTCCAAGGAGTTTCCATATGTAGTAAGGTGGGAGCCTTTACCTGTGGTAGGGCCTGTGTGCTGGGCCTGGCCTGCACGAGTGCTCTCTGCTCCCTCCATCTCTTTCTCTATGGTCACTATTCAGCTAATTTTGCTAACTATTGCATGAATGAGGCCTACAAAGTGGTAGTCTACAATGGCCCTATCTGCTGCATATTTACTTCTGTAAACTGAGCTTTTGTCATGACCTTTGATATTTTCCTCCTCTACATAGCTTACTCCTTCAATATAAAACGTCACAGCTTTTTATGGTATTTCCTGGGATTATTCTTTGTGGTAGTCTGATGTACAAATACATTTCCACTGGTGTCATACTTACTGATAAAGCAATCCATATCCATTTCTCTTTTTTAAAATACTTTTATTGGTGCATTGTAGTTAAACATCATAGAAAGGTTCAAATGATACAAACATATGCTCACACAGCACTTGGTATAATTCTCTCCAGCTTCCTTCCACTCTGCTTCTCCCCTTTCCCATGCACGTTAGTGAGACTGGTAGTGGATACCTTCCACCCTGTGCTGCTTTCTTTCCTTATCAATTCACTTTTTACACTCCACATATCCCTTTCCACTATTCTACTGATCTATCTTCTTGTTAATCTGAAGGAGCTATTGTTGCTCCTTATTGACGAGTAAAATCTCATTGTGTGAATATACTAGTTTTGTTATTCATTTGTCTCTTGATGGACAACTTTGTTGGTTCTCAAATCTAGCCATTGTGAATTGTGCTGCTATAAACCTAAATATGCATGTATCACTGTAGCATTTTGAGTTTAATTCTTTTGGAAAGATACTGAAGAGTAGTGTAGCTGGATCATATGGTGGTTTTATTCTTAGTCTTTTGAGGAATCTCTATATTGATGTCAATATTGGTTGTACTAATTCACAATCTTACTAATGGTTTATAAGAGTTTCTGCTTCCCAACGTCCTTGCCAACATTTATTATTGTTTGTATTATTGACGATTGCCATTTCAACTGGAGTTAAATAGAATCTTTGTCTAGTTTTGATTTCACTGATTTCTAAAGACCTGGAACTTTTAAAATATATTTACTTTAAAATATATTTATTTAGCCGGGTGTGGTGGCGCATCCCCGCGCTTGGGAGGCTAAGACAGGAGGATTGCACGGGTTCGAAGCCAGCTTCAGCTACTTAGTGAGGCTTTCAGCAACTTAGACCCTGTTTCCAAATAAAATATTAAAAAGGTCTGGGAGTATAGCCCAGAGGTAGAAAGCCTCAGGGTTTCACCCCCAGCACCACCAAAAAATAAATTAATTAAAATTAAAATTAAAAAATATATATTTATTTACTCTTTTGAGAAGTATCTATTCAATTCAATCATTCATTTTTATTGGGCTATTTTCTAGTATTAACTTTTTAAGTTTTTTATATATTGTAGATATTAGTCCCCTATCAGAGGAGTAGCTGGCAAAGATTATCTCTCATTCTGTAGGCTCTTTTAAGACTCTTGAGTATTTCCTTTGATGCAAAGAAGCTTTACCTTGATTCCATCCTGTTTATTGATTCTCTAATTTGTTTCCTGTGCCTTGAGGTTGCCATTAAGAAAACTCTAGCAGTTTTTATCTACCTATATGTTGGAGAGTTGGTCCTATATTTTCTTCTAGTAATTTCAGTCTCTGGTTTAATTTCTAAGTCTTTAATCTATCTTGTTGATTCTTGTGCAGTGTGAGAGATATGGATCTAATTTTATCCTTCTATATATGGATATGGATATCAGATTTTCACAGCATGATTTGTTTAAAAGACTTTTGCTTCCAGTACTTTTGTGACCACCTTCTTGTCCTTGCCAACAGACATTGCGTATCCATATGAGGATATATATAGGCCACCGTCACTGTCCGTGGTACTGGATTTGCAGAGCTAGCTCTGAGGGTTGGGCAGAGGGTAGAGGCCTCCCTGCTCTTGATTCTGATAGGGTGACTAGAGCCATCTGTGAAAGGTGAAGGTCCTTCCATGATGCTATGAGAAAACTCGGAGCCTGCTGTGAGGCAAGGCCAGTGCTGGGGCCTCCGAGGCTGGGGCCAGTGGCCGGCACCGGAGCCTTCTGTGAGGCAAGGCCGCTACTGAGGCCTCCAAGGCTGGGATCGGAGCCTGCCGAGGGGTTAGGCCAGTGCTCGGGCCAACGAGGCCATCATCAGAGCCTGCCATGAGGCAAGGCTGGTGCTGGGGCCTCCGAGGCCGGGATAAGAGCCTGCCAAGGGGTTAGGCCGGTGCTGGGGCCAATGGCCAACATCAAAGCCTGCTGTGAGGCAAGGCCACTACTGGGGCCTCCAAGGCTGGGATCGGAGACTGCCAAGGGGTTAGGCTGATGCCAGGGCCAGCGGCCAGCATCGGAGCCTGCCGTGAGGCAAGGCCAGTGCTGGGGTCTCCGAGGCCGGGATAAGAGCCTGCCGAGGGGTTAGGCCGGTACCGGGGCCAATGGCTGGCATCGGAGCCTGCCATGAGGCAAGGTCGGTGCTGGGGCCTCCAAGGCCGGGATCGGAGCCTGACAAGGGGTTAGGCCGGTGCCAGGGCCAGCAGCCAGCATCGGAGCCTCCCGTGAGGCAAGGCCACTACTGAGGCCTCTGAGGCCGGATTGGAGCCTGCCGAGGGGTTAGACTGGTGCTGGGGCCAGTGAGGCTGTCATCGGAGCCTGCCATGAGGCAAGGCTGGTGCTGGGGCCTCCAAGGCCAGGATCAGAGTTGCCGAAGGGTTAGGCCAGTGCCAGGACCAATGGCCGGCATCGGAGCCTGCCGTGAGGCAAGGCCGCTACGGGGGCCTCCGAGGCCAGGATCGGAGCCAGCTGAGGGGTTAGGCTGGTGTCGGGGCCAGTGAGACCAAAATCGAGGCCTCCCATGAGGCAAGGCCGCTGCTTGAGCCAGCGACGTCTGGCTCAGTCCACTGGGTACCCAGGCCACTACTGGGGCCGTCAAGTGTGGGATCGGTATTTAACAATGCTGCATGCACAGAGAAATATCGCAGAAAATAAAAATCAGATGCTTCCCCTAATCAGCAAAAACTAGGAGGAAAGTGGCAACAGGAAGAGGTCGAGCTATAGAACGGGCCCTATAGTGAAGCAACTAAGGTGACCAATCAGAGGGTATGGAATAGGGGAGGATGGAGCCTCTTTAAAACGCAGGAGGTACATAAACAAATGTATCAAAGCTAATCACCAAAGAAGCATGGGATCGAGGGAGGGGGAGGGAATGGGATGGGGGCTGGACGAGGGCTAATTGGATGACGTGTGCTTGTATATCCTCTCAAGTCTTGTATTCCAATGTGATATATGATTACAATGCACCAATAAAAAATAAAATAAAATAAAATAAAATAATTATTTGTGCCATAAGGCAAAAAAAAAAAAGAAAAATGGGACTGATCAGGGCCTTCTTGGATTTGCTCTCTCTACCTGATACTAATACTCCAAAACTTAAGTACTACTGGCCTGTTGTTGACCAGAAACCTTGCCGATTTCATAAACGGCCAAATGACACATATTTCGTATATTGTATGTATTATATATGATGAAAAATACCCAATAACAGCAGAATTCACTTTCTATTGGAAAGACAAATTGTTCACATAGAGATGATGAACATCATACAGGATTTTAAGCAGATTCTCTCAGCACCTCAGCTCACCAAAAAAAAAAAAAAAAACAAGATGCAGTTAAAAACTGTTGCATAACTATAATATGTACTGTAATTAATGTTATGCAGTTATGTTTAATAGTGCATTTTATATTTGTACACAGTTTTCTCATCTGCAAATAACACCTTGAAGAAACAATGTTTGTAAGCTTTGATAAATTTAAGTGTTTTGTTATATATTTGAGGCAACAAATGGTAATATAGGCTATTATCTACATATATTTTATACTTTCAAGATAATTAGCTTTTATTAATTTTTTATATTTATAGGTAATCAATTCACCTGTAAGTTTGTTTCAAATTATCACAAGTCTTGTGTATAAATATAGACCTGTGCAGATGAAACCTATGTTGTTCTAGAGTCAAATATATGCCATAAATTCAATCTAAGGTTAATTTTTTCAAAATGTAATGTTAATAGAGATATCTCCCCAGATGACCTGAGATGCTAGACATTGAATTGGGTAACTGTAAGAACAACATGTTCTTATTTGGTGGTGGTGGTTTTCTGTTAGATGTGAAAATATCTTACTTGAAAAAATAAGCTGCAAAAAATCTCAAAACACAATTCAGTGTGAGAAAATAATATCAAAGGGAAAAGAGAAAAAAATTCTACCTTTAAGTACAGAAATTGTTGTTGAAGTGATAAATAATGATATTTTAATTTCTATAAAAATATATTTAATAAAAAATCAAGAATTTTATTTTAATAATGATCACATATTTATTTACTTCCAGAATGGCATATCTTACTAAAAGAAAAAGTATTACCCATGTTTTGTCTCTGTAAATGTACAAATGTGCAAGTATTTTTATCTATAAGTGACCTTCACTAAGAATGCCTTTTCTCTCTGGACCTGACCAATATTTGAGGCATAATCTATAACTCACAATTGTGCTTTCTTAACATTAACCAATATATTCAATTAAATTATCAGGCAACAGAAATAAATCCAAATGTATTATGCCATAGTGTACACTGTGAAATAAAAATCATTGTATCAATCATCAAAATAACTAGAGCAGAATTTAAAAAATAGTTTCCATTATTAAGCACAAAACCAGAGAGTACACACCATCTTCTTATCAGATATATCTGTATATTTCTAACTGCTTGGATGCTCAGATGATAAGGTAATATTAAAAATTATCAAGCAGCAATTAAGAGGTAACTCAGTGAAAGAAGCAAAGTTAAAATTGGAACTAATACATTTAGGTCATAAGTCAGTGCTTCAAATGAATTTCTGTGCATTACACAAAATATTCTGAGCAATAGAGAAGACTAGAAATAATCAAGTTTAGTTAGCATGATAAAGCCTCTAAACTGTAAAAATATATAATAATAGACAAAATTTAAGAAGCCAATTTTTATTTCAATTAAACCCATGAACAAATTTAGAACTTTATTTAGTAGCTACTTTTCATAATATTACTGATTATACTACATTCTAAAAAAATAATTAATGAAGAATCTCCAGTAATATAAAACTTCTGAAAATTTTTTCTTATACGTTGGGTAAAGAAATCAGAGCTCATTAATTCAATGACTTTTTGAAGGTAAACAATTTATATTCAAATAAAAGGACAATAAGGAACCAATGATGCATGAAAACATAAGAAAATACAATAATCTTATATTAATCATTTATTGGTTTAATAAAAAGTAATATACTTTACTAAAACTATTGATAGCATTCTGAACTTATTTTTTCTAGCTTGGGTCTTTTACTTCTATGACAACCTAAAATAATTAAAATAAGCTTTTTCAGCCATCTAGAATCTACTGCCAAGTATTGTGTATACTGCCATTACTGACTGTGTTCACACTTTAAGCAGCAAAAAGAAGCATTATCTGAGTTGAAGACCAGTGAGACAATGGGTGGATTAATGCAAAAACTAACATCTAGACTATGTGATGCTATGGCTGAAAAATGGAACAATGTAGTTACACTAAATCTAATAAAATCTATACCATGTCAGTTGCTTCTGCAACCACAATGATGATTTCTGCAAGGTAGAATCTTCAGCCTACAGTCACACTAAAATTAATGTTGGTGCTTATTGTTTTGGTATTGTTTTCATTTGATATTCAAGTTTGTTTCTATAGTTATATAAATTTTAACCATAAAAAGTTGATTAGGTTTTATATATCTGTACAAACTTAATATTATTCTAAATATAATTTTAAATGAAACATTATTCATCAATGATGATTCATGAGAACTTTTTCCTTTAAGTGAATGTAATGCATTTATTGACTTTGATAATCTTGCCTTCAGATTTTTATTACCTGTGATTATTATCAATGACCTATGAAAAGCCACTGTGCAGTCATCACTGGAGCTAGAGTCAACATAAAGTGGGCAAGATGGGACTCCTCTGTTGTTTCTTAATGTCCATCTGAAATGTTACATTATAGTCATAGTGTTTTTAATCTCAGCAGTCTTTATATAGCCTGCTACTTGTGTGTGTGCATATGCATGAATGACTTTGTGCACAAGTATATATTTTGTAGTTTTGGAGTGCAAAAATAAACCATACAATAATCAAAGTACTTGTTCAATCTGTTACTGGGTGTTATAACAGGTAAAAGACCTTACATCTAAATATAAGGTTAAAATTTAATATTTTAGAGCCATTTTGTTCATTTTCTCACACTTTTTTAAATAAAGAATGTACCACTCCAGTGCACCGGGAAATGATTATTTTGTGTCAGTTTTCAAGGAAAGAGAATTTTTAAAGAAAATGTACTATCAATACTTTTTTAAACATCCAGTTCTATGCCCATGCAAAGATATCAAAATTGAAAAAGAAAGATACTGAACTCAACTAATTCTCATGACAACATTGATCTTCAGAAGTGTCAGATGCTAAGTCAGCTTCTTAGCTCACTATCTGAATCAAACGCTATCATCTAGTACAGTCTTCAGGTTCCGTTTTTATTTGTAAAGTTCTATTTATATCGCATGCCCACTGTCATTTTAACTTCCATATTTCCCAGATGATTATAAAAATCCCTCTGTAACTTCTCTTTTCATCCAATCTGTCCAAGTTTCTCAGCCCTTCAGACTTTGCTCAGTCACAGCAATGGCTTCTGCAGATGTATTTTCTTCTTTAAATAAAGGAGTTTTACTGAGATATAATACTAAACACGCTAGCTTCTTAAATAGACATTAAATAGAAAACAAAACTGAAAATGAAATAAAAAGATTCAGTAAGGGAAGTAGGCACCCTGAAATGCTAAGTTTCAAATAGCATGGACCAAAAGGACATATTCTTACACAAACACTAAACAAAATAGCTCCAGGCCAGTCATCCAACCTCTATGTCAGGCAGTGAAAATTGGGAATTGGATTGTTTAACCTTCAAGAGTCCAAATCTGTTGGATCTATGAGTTCTAAAATAATAAGTGAAATAAAAATGATCAATTAATGAAACATACAGTGTTTTATTGTATTAGTTTCCTGTTATGAGCTTCAGGCCACCTTATTTTTAACTTTTTTATTGAAAAGAATAATACCTACACATGATAAAAAATGAAAACTGTAAAAATAGGCCTCCTTTACAAATCAGAAAATCAGATCTTCTCTTCAAATATAAGATTTTTTATGAATCTTCCACACACTTTTGAAACGTATTAAGTAATGAAATATACTGTACATATGGTTCTGAATTTTATTTACCATTTAGCAGTCTACAGTAGCTACTTTTCCATGCTAGTACACAAAAAATTTAACTCATTCTTTCTCAGATTAGAATACAGAGATTTAACTAAATTTAAATTATTTAACATATCAACTTAGCTTATGCAGCTATAAGAGAGGCTGAGTATTATCCCACAGTGTTAATGAAATATCACATTGGTCTTATTATTTCTTTTTTCTTTAACATAAATCAGAAAAAAATCACCAGGTTTTCTCAGTGAAGCATAATATTAAAGTAGCAACTACTAACAAATTATATTGAATATCTATTTTCCAATACTTCAGTGCATAAAATCCAAGCCCAAAAATTGCCTCAAGTTTCTTACTTTGCTCATCTATGTTCAGTTTTATAGTTTATTCTAAATGTGTAATGTTTGTGCAAGTCCTCAAAAGAGCAAAAGTATTTAATGAGCTAGAAAAAAAAAGAAATGTTTGCTCATTCATAATGAATCTAAGAAGTTACCATAAGGAAATAACCTCAAGAGTTCTAAGAGTGCTTAAAGAAAAATTATGTAATCAAAGGCTCACTATTTAAAATACAAAAATGGAAGAGGAGATCATTATGTCAAGTGAAATAAGACAGGCACAGTAAAACAAGTTCTGCATGATTTCATTTATATGTTGAATCTAAAAAAGCTGATGTCTTAGGAGATCAACTAAGTAGAATGAACTTAGAATGGTGTTTACCAGAGCTTGGAAAGAGTAGGAGGGAGGGGACCATGATCAATGGGTACTAAGTTATAGTTAGAAGTCCTGGTGTGCCGTTTCACAGTAGGGTGACGACTGGTAGCAATAATGACCTGTACATTTCATAAAGCCAGAAGAATTCTTAAAGTTGTCATCATGAAGATGCAAGTTTGAGGAGATACACATGTTTACCCTGAATTTAACACTACACAGTGTATACATATATGAAAACATCATTTACCACATTAATATGTAGACTTTCTTTGTTTTAATTAAACAGTTAAACCTAATTTGGGGGGTAAAAGGATAAAATACATCTTAACCCCATAAGAGTCTTTTGTTCTTATTATTCCTTCAATCAGATTTGTATGTGTAGTTGAAAAGGTGTGCATTTACTGTTGGTCCTGATATGGTGCCGGTCCTAAAGATACATGTAGCACAGAGTCATAACAATGGATTAAGACCTATCTTATATAATTTAACTTCACACACCTCATAAATTTATCTCCCCCAGAAAATATATAAAGGGTTGTTATTATTACTATTCATGTTATTACTGTTATGTTGTTTTTGCTATATTTATTATTATCTAATGATTACCTTAATTTAATTTAATTTCACACAATATAATTATATAATCTAACTCCATCAAAAGACATATGAAGGGTCATTATTATTGCTATTCATGTTGCTTTTGCTATTATTATTTTTTAAATCCAATGATTGCCTTAGTTCCTGGTATATAAAAAGCACTCTATAAACTGTCAAAGATAAAAATAATTCAAGCTGGATATGGTGGCATATTCCTGTAATTCTAGTACTTAAGAAGCTGAGACAGGAGGATTAAAGGTTGAAGGCCAACAATTCAGTTAGGCCCTATGCAACTTAGTGAGACCCTTTTTCAAAATAAAAAATAAAATAGGGCTAAGGGGTTAGCTTAAAAGTAGAATGCCCCTGGGTTCAATTCTCAGTACCACATAAACCAGTAATAATAATACATGTACACATCCCCATTTTGCAAGTAAAAAGCAAGCTAAAAGTGATTAAACCAAGAAATATTCAAGCAGTTATACACTAACAAAATTAATAGGATCATATTTCTTTTTCTTGGTGATTTTCAGAGAACACAATGTGGTCCACAATATTCACCCTTTTAGGGGAAAATTTATATTCATTTCTCATACTTTCTATATGGCCAACGGTTTCAAAAATATTCAACAAACACGTTAAGTCAACCAAAATGTCAAATATGTTACCCCAGTATTTGTCATACATGCAAAGATGACACTTAGCTAAGATTGGTGAAACTCTATCAATAAACACATTAAAGCCAGAATGAAGTTCAAATAAATTTTCAAGGATTTAGTAACTTGGTGACTATAAATAAAAACAATGAAAGCAAACTCTCTATTAACTAAATCAACAAAATAAATTATGGAAGGTGTTCCATTTACTATAATCATTAGGTTCAGAACATAAATGGGGAATCCAAAAATCTTTTTAATAGGTTAGGCATATCTCACTGTAAGCAATAATCACATGGAATCATTAATAGTGAAGCTTGATCAAATCTAGGTATAGAACAAATAGCAAGATCAAGAAAAAAACTTTACCCAAATGGAAGTATTGTAGAATTATAGACTCAATCTTTAGAGAGAGAATTTTTTTCTTGTTTTGAGAGATGCTATCAGTATTAGTCATCATATATCACAGAGATAGCAAACATTTTATTCAGTGTATATTTTATGGTAAGGTACTTACTTTGATTACTCACACAGCACAGCAATGTAAGTATTATTACTCCCAGATCACAAATGAGTATACCAAGTTGAGCAATAATCATGAAAGCATGATTCCAATGCAAGGCCTTCCAGTTATGAGCTCTGTGGCTCTGGGGAAATCACAACCTCTCTGAGCCTCAGTAACTTCACCTATAATACAGAGATGGTACTTGCCCTGCTAACCTCTCACAGTTGTTTTGGGATGGCAATTAGATTACATATAAAGCCTTTATGAACTGGAAAGTACCTAGCAAATAAAGGAGTTTTTATTACAGTTTCAAAAGTCATGTTGATAGAACCAACATCAGAAAGAGCAGAGTGGTTCAGAGCTCAGCCCCTGATGCACACTAAGAGTGTATCTTAGCAAAGTCGTTTTTCACTCAGGTGCCTTGGGGAGAGCTGCTTGATCTCTTTTCCATGTTGATAAAACAGGAATATGGGTAATGCCTATGTGAGTTTTAAAAGAGTCAACATATAAATCGAATTAGAACTTGCCAGCATATTACAATACTCTAAACAAAGAAACAACTTTTGGGCATCCCTGAAAAATTTCACTGATGACTAAATAATTGATAATTGGCATATCTAATTCTGTTTATCAAAAATGCACACTTTTAAAAGTACTCAGCTACACACTCCCAAAGATATAAAAAAAAAATAAAATTTCTTCATTTCTTTTTTTTGTGTGTGTGGTACTGAGCATTGAACCCAGAGACATTCTACCTCCGAGCTACAGTCTCACACCGAGTTTTATTTCTTATTTGGGAACAGTTTCACTAGGTTGCTGAGAGCCTTACTAAATTGCTGAGGCTGCCTTTGAACCTGTGATCTTCCAGTCTTAGCCTCCTAAGTACTAGGATTACAATAGTGTGCCACCACTTGGAATTTTCTCATTCCTAGGACTCATATTCTGTTGAGAAAAATGAGCATGTAACTAATCACAATAAAAGACAGGGTGTGGTACATGGGAATCCCAGATAGAAATTCCTACTATATTTCACATATGACACCAATATTTTTCTTGGTTTCATTTATTTGATTCTGCCCAGCCCCTTTGTCTATGGTAACTGAAAGACAACATATGTGGAAGTATTTTCACAATTGGTAAGCACAATAAAAACTTATATTCATACTTTAGATTCTTAGATTTTATATTAGCTCCAAAATAAAATCACAAACATATCAAAGTCAGTCACTAAGCCAAACATGAGAAGGAGATAGGGGGAAGAGAATGGAGTGGGAATTGGGGAAAGGCTAATTGGGTGATGTGTGCATGTATGCCTCTACCATTTTGTACTCCATTAAGATGTATGATTACCAACTATAATGCACCAATAATTTTTTTAAATAAAATAAAAATAACACTGTAAGATTTTTAGAAAACAAAAAAGATATAACTGCTAGTGAGAGTTCAAGTTATTGAGCTACCCCCTGGCCATTAACATAAATGGTCCATGGACTTAATATGATTTTCCCATAGTGTAATGGACAGGTCCTGATTCTTTCATACACTCTTTTTGTGTGGGGGGTAGGTTGCTGGGGATGGAACCCAGGGGCATTCTACCTCTGAGCTATACCCTCAGCCCTATTTTTTTTATTCTTTATTTTGAAACGGGGTCTCATTTAATTGTTAAGGGACTCACTAAGTAGCTGCGGCTGTCTACAAACCACGATCCTTCTGTTTCAGCCTCCCAAGTATTGGGATTACAAGCATGCTCCACCATACCCAGCTCCTTTCATACACTCTTATTACAGTTTCGACCCACATTAAAGATAGGTGCCTAAGTCTGGGAATCATTCTTTAAGTATGGAGCCAATCAAAGGTAAAAGATGTATAAAGAGAGTGCACCTGAAACCTCATTTATCTACATTGCTACTATGTAATCGATCTGTTGAATTCAGATACCCAGACACTGCACTGAAATGGCTACAGTTTTTAATTTTCCTGTGCAAAGTCAGCAAGTATTTACCCTAAATCTGTGAAGCTCAGATTGTATATTCAGCTCTTCATCAAAAATTCAATACTACCACTTCAATTCCATCTCAGTTACACAGTAAAAATAACCTTTTCTTTGATCTTTGTTGGAATATTTCATAAATAGCTACTACTTGGAACAAAATTTAAGCTACTTTCCTAGCCTTTGGCAAAAAGCTCTTAATTGGTATCAGTTCTATAGTTTCTCTTAGTTTTGACTTCATCCTGGAAAGATTCCTACAGTGCTCTTCAGTTGTCAGACTATGTTCATTATGTTATCATTCATATATCAAGAGGCTAGGCAGTCTCAAATAAATGAAAGCGAGAAAATACTTATTCATGCCTGAAACAGAAAGTTTCCTCTCATCATCCCATATATCACACTCTGACTTTACCATTACTAATGTGTTCATCTCCCTTGGGAAGCTATGAGTCTTCAGTGTGTAGAAATCCCATCCTATTTATCTTTGTATCTCCTAATGTGCAAGCATATTACAACCCAGATAAGCAACTTTCAGTGGTTCTTTATTGCTAGTTTATTGAAAAAACTCAGACTCTACAGTATGTCTCCCACCTACTTAAATTCTAATCTTATCTAATATTCTCCTATATACAGTCTATGTTAAAGTGAATTTAAACCTGAAAAAAATGAAAGTAAGAAGAAAGAAAGAAAGAAAGAAAGAAAGAAAGAAAGAAAGAAAGAAAGAAGCAGAGAGATTGGCTTCATCTGTTTTACATTATTAATTTGTAGGTAAAGTGTAGAAGTATTAATTTTTTAAAAAATATTGCCTATTTCCTTTCTACATAGTATTGCTTTGAATCTCACTATCAAGTATAACTACAATGCACCAATAAAAGTATAAAAACAAAAATATGTATGTGTATTATTTAAAATGCCATAACAAAATATATAACTGGACCATGACCTTAGAATTATTTTCCCAGAATATATATATATATATATATATATATATATATATATATTCTGGGAAATTACATATAATTATATGTAATTATATATATATTAATATATATTATATTATATATATATAAAATATATATTATATATATTATTAATATATATATTAATATATATAATTAATACATATATAATTATATATAATTAATATATATAATTATATATAATTAATATATATTAATATATATTATATATATTATATATATTATATATATAATTAATTATATATAATTATATATATATATATGCTGATCCTTTCATGGCCTCTAATTACTATTGTCACCAACATTAATTGTAGATGTTTATGCTTGAAGAATCAGACTTAAAGTATGGAATCAATTGAAAATAAAAGACATGTAAAAAGATTGAAACTGAAATAAACTGAAACCTTATATTCTCAACTCTAGAATAAGTAAACTACATTCTATTCCCCAAGGCCACTCTGCAATATCCTATACCCAGGGATTTTTTTTATTATTATTTTCATATTAGGATGGTAAGCTCCTTCTCAAATCACCACTTCTCAATATTCGTCTTAAATGATATCTGCTGCATGAAACTTTTCCTGATTTATTGCTTTTATAAGAGCTTCCATGGCATTTTGCTTATATCACATTTTTTTTAATATTTGCCTGTCTGCATTCTATGGGTATCTTATCTATTACCCTCATTAACAAATAAAACAAAATATTTAAAAACAGAATTGTCATATCCTTTTTGAAAAAAATCTCTGAGTACTGCCTCTGTAGGTAGACAATGAGTAGGTAAGTAGGTAGGTAGATGAGAAATAAATGAATAGATAAATAACTTTAAAAATCAAGTATTAGCCGGGCATGGTGCTGCACACTTGTAATCCCTGTGCTTGGGATGCTGAGACAGGAGGAACGCACAGGTTCGAAGCCAGCCTCAGCTACTTAGTGAGGCTCTCAGCAACTTAGTGAGACCCTGTTTCCAAATAAAATAGAAAATTGGTCTGGGAGTATAGCCCAGAGGTAGAAAGCCTCTGGGTTCCACCTCCAGTACCACAAAAAAAAAAAAATCAAGTATTTCAAGTATTACATTATCTTATGCTATTTAATTCCTATAGCTGTTCCTGTAATTCCCAAATAGGAGTTAGTGAGCAAGTGCCTTTACATAGTTAACATATCACATCAGGCCCTTACCTGACAAAGACACTAGCCAGTATCAAAACTCATGTTAAAATCCCTAAATGCCATCAGTCCTTGTATGTTCCACTGGCCACAAAAGGTTGGAAGTTTGATTCGCAGCACAGTAGCACATAGCTTTATATCATAACTTAGTTTCATACAGCATCATGGCCCTGGACAGGGAGTAATGATAAAAAGCAAGGTGAAATTTACTTTACTGACATGATAGGAAAGGGTACCTTTGGGAATTTCTGTTGCTTCAGGAAGGCATGTTGATGGTATCATGCACATGGTACAGGAAAAAGCTTCCTGGTATACCTCATCCAGTAGTACTTTAGGGCCTGAAAAAAAGGCAGTTTACTTAATCAGAGTTGATTATGATCCTCATTCCTCACTCAATACAGCAGGAGAAGTGGGCCCAGAGGCTAAGGAGTGGCCATCCACAAACCTCTTTCTACTGCAGCCCCTGATGTAACAACTAATCTCCCTACTGCCTTGATTTCCTTGTCTCATTAGCTTCCTCCTCCGTCCTTATATCATCCTTCTCCCTTATATCATTAAAAATTTACACCATTTCTAAAATACGGACTCTTTTATGCTCTATTTTCTTCATTCCTGTTCTTAATTACTCTTTGCCTCCATCTTTCCAAATGTCTGATTTTTGGCGGCACAAATGACTTTTATACAGCCAATAAGACCTCTTTATAGCCCTAACTTACAGACTACCAGGAAAAATCACTGATGATATTTCAAAGTATTTTGATACTATGGAAGCATGCAATAAAAATTTCCAAATCTACTTAAAATAAAAATATTTTTCAAAGGTTGATAAGAAGATTCCTTTAGCTTCTTCAAACAAAAACAAGCTAGGCGTTTTGGCTCACACTTGTAATCACCGCGCTTGGGAGGCGGAGACAGGAGGATTGCGCAGGTTTGAAGCCAGCCTCAGCTGGCTTAAGAGATCCTGTTTCCAAATAAAATATAAAAAATAGGTCTGGGAGCGTAGCCCAGAGGTAGGAAGCCCCTGGGTTTCATCCCCAGAACCACAAAAAACACAACAAACAAACAAACAAACAACAACTAAAAAAACGAACCCCACTTTATATTATTGTAAATTATTCTCCTCTCTTTTTACCACTAATATTACAGCCACTCCTGTGAAGTGTCAGGGACCTTTGGAACTTTTAAGGAATTGAAATTTGAATTCTTATATTTATACAAAGATATATGTCTGCTTGAGATTTTTTGGCCTTAAGTGACCTATAAAATTTTACTATGACACAAATCACATAAAAAATTAAATAAAAATTCTATAACCTCCACCTCTAATCCTCTACCAGGATATTTATTTATTTAACTATCAAGATTACTCTTATGGGACAAGGAGTATAAAGCTCAGTGGTAGAGCACTTGCTCAGCGTTCAAGAGACTCTGAGTGTAATCCCTATGACCACACAACAACAACAACAACCACAACGAGTATTCTTATTAATATATAATTATTAAGAATGCTATTGCTATGGTTTGAAAGCAAAATGCCCTTCCCTGAGACCTCATGTTTGGAGACAACCGTGCGCAAAGGGGGCCTTTAGGGGTGTGGCCTCTGGAGTCAGGGCAAGACTGGAGGGTGGATCCTGGGGTGTGACCTTGGGATTACCCATGTCCCTTCCCACTCCCCCTGGTCTCTCTGCTTCATGCTTTTCTCTGACATCAAGCTCTAAGTACCTATAGCCCAGGCTCCAGCTTGGCAGCTGATTTAAAAGTTCTGTATACCCTCATTAATCAAGATCAGCCTTCCTCCTCTCCTATCTTTCCATTCAAACTTTGCTGGTATTTCCCCTCCATTATCTGGAGTCCCACTGGTATCCTTTGTGTTTCCTAGTTTGGGCATATTAGAGGAAACATATGTACCTTCTCCTTCTGTGCTTGGCTGATCTCACTTAACATAATGTTCTCCAGGGCTTTCCATCTTCTTGCAAATGATATAATTTTGTTCTTCTTTTAAAAAAAAAAGTTCTGTATATATGGACTGAAATCACCAGACCAGTAAGCACATAAACGTTTCTTCCTCTATTGTATGTCAGGTGTTTAGATCTCAGTATTGAGAATGCTGACTGACACGATGAAAACAAATATAGCCCTGTATATAATACATATATGTATGGAAATGTTTATTTAATGTCAATATTAGTTATATTTCAATCAATAAAGAGTCCTATTATTCTTATTATGTTATCCAGTTTTATTGAGGTGTACTTGACAAGTAAATATATATATATAAATAAATATATTTAAAATGTACTATATATATACATGCATATATAATGTATTTATATATATTTTTAAGGTACATATATGTTTAAAATGTATATATTTAAGATATATATGTATATGCTTAAGATGAGCAATATATGTATACATATATACACACATACATTGTATATGTGCAATGTAATGTTTTTATACCCTTATACATTATGAAATGACTACTATAATAAGATAGCTAACATAGTCATTACTTCGCTTTGTTAACCATAATGGCAGTAATATTCAACATCTATTTGCTTAGAAATTTTCCAACATACCATAAAGTATTATTAAGTATAATCCCCAGGCTGTTCATTAGGTTTTCAGAAATTCTTCATCTTATATCTACATGTTTGTACTCTTAGACCATTTGCTTACCCCTGACCCCTTATAGCTACCTTCCTACTATTTTTATGAGTTTGACTATTTTAGATTCTACATATAAAGGAAATGATTTAGTATGTCTTTTTGTTTTGTTCGTGTTTTGTTGTGCATGTGTGTGTGCATATGTGTGTGTGTGTGTGTGTGTTTGTGTGTGTATGTGGCACTAGGGACTGAATCCCTCTAAGCTATATCCTCAGTCTTTTTTATTTTTAATTAATTAATTTATTTATTTTTATTTTTTATTTATTTCTTAAGGTTAAAACCAGAGATATTCTACCTCCAAGTTATAAATCAGCCCTTTTTTAAATATAAAATTTCTATGATTTCAAACTTTTTGAAACTACTACACTGTTGTGATTCCAACAGTAAGGCAAAAGTAAAATGGTTATAAATATTAAAATTATTACTTTATAAACATACCTACATAAACTGATCATACACTTAGTATTTATTAACTATTTATATATTATCATTTAATATTGTCTTAGTATATTTTAGCTGCTTTAACAAAAGTATCCTAAACATGCTGTTTAAACAACAAATATTTATTCATCACCATGTTGAAGGCACAAAAGTTCAAGATCATAGTACTGGCAAATCTGGAGTCTGGAGAAAGCCTGCCTGGTGGTTCACAGGGACACCTTTGTGCTGTGCTTGCACCTAGTAGAAAGGCAAGGGAGTTCCCTGTGATCTAAGAACCTAACTCCATTTATGAGGGCTTCATCCTTAATTGCCCCCCAAAGACATTATGTCCAATATCATCCTTTGGGAATTAAGATTTCACCATATGAATATGGGGAGGAAAACAGTTATTTGGTTAATAAATAATTGGCTTATTTTTTATAAGAATGTGAACAAATCACAGAAAAATGGAAAAAAAATTATCAAGCTATACCTAAAAGCCACCCTCACCCTATTTTATTTTTTATGTTGAAACAGGCTCTCAGTAAGTTGCTAAGGCTGGCTCAGTACCTGCATTATTCTGTCTCAGCTTCTCAAGTACTGGAATTACAGGTGTGTACCACAGAAGTCCAGCACCTTCTCATGTATCTTTACCTTGAATATATTAGGTGTTTGAGAAATGTTTTCTGATTATTAATTAATACACCAATGGAAATAATGGGGGTAAATACTTATTAGCTGAAAGGAAAAGTAATTTATTTTTTCGTTTATTTTCATGCTAAATGCACTAATTCTCCTCTTATGATTCATGTTTGTCAACCAACTTGACCACACATGAAAACTGCATTTTGGGGTGGTTCGTTCTGAATCTGCATCCCTAGACAGGGCATCCTGGAAATGTGACAGCACCCAGGCAGCACGTCCAGAAATCTCTGACAAGTGCTGCCCTGCTCGGCACAGCCAGAGACCCCAAAAAGAAACAAGAACATCAAGTACATGGAGTGTCAGGTCGCTCCGGGGTGCCACGATGGGAACCACAGGACCACGGCTGACTAATGCTGATGGGAGAGCAGACCTCAGGGGTCAGATAACCGCAACTTCAAACTTCAGAGAAAAAGACAGCAGAAAGCCTTTTGAGTAGGGAGGTAAAAGGTGGTCAAATTCAGTGAAATTCAATTAGCTCAAGTAACACCTCTGAATTTTTTAAACTCATCATGACTGTGTGTGTGTGTGTTTTTTTAACACAATCAGTAGGCATTTTTCCCCTCCTGCTTGTCTAACCCTCACAGAGAGAAACAAATTGTTTGTGATTTATCAACAAGGGGACACAGGAAAGGCACAGAAGGAAGCCATACAGTCCTGGTGTGCTTGCTCACCCACATAGAGATACTCGTTTGTATGGCTGCATCTCTTCTTTGCTGTCAAAAAAAGATTTAAATGTCTAAAGAGCACATCTTAGACATTTTTTCTTTTTATAACACTCAAATTTGTAGAGTGTATAGAAAGCATGTCATCTCTTCACCTGTTTCAACCTTAGTATGAAATACCTTTGTGTGAGTTTCTAGCCTGTTATAATACATAATGAAAAAATAAGTGTATGCTTATTATGTGTGCTCTTTCCCATAAAACCAGATACATGGCTGCTTTTGAAATTCTCTCCCTATCTTTAGAGATTTCACTCTATTTGGAATTCTTCTCCTTGGAATATGGAGACCCACAGCTTGCTAATTTCATCCCCCTACTTTGTCCTTTCCCATTCCCCAAAGATATATTACCTAAAATTATAAATTAAAACAAAATAGAAAATTTTAAATTTTATCTGTAATGTACCAATCGTTAAAGTAGTAGTCTTCTCATTTTTCTTGGAGAATGGTCCAGAGAAAATCATCGCCATGCCTCAGGAAGTCCTCTTTCTGTGTTTATTTGTCTGGTATCATTCTTCTAGTTCTATTTAAGGGAGATCTTAATCAATAGACATATACATTGGATTAAATGGAATTGATATCTATTGAAGATCTGGTCAGTGTTGGCCCAAGGAGCACTCCACAACATTTCCATATAAATGAATGAACACAAGTCCAAGGGAATCTTTAGAAATGAAACTTAACATGTTCTACTGGACTAAATAAGGTCTTACTGTAGGTAATCCTGTCCATGTTCTTCTATATATTGAGGAAGGGTAACCATCCCCAATCAAACTAGGTTAGTTTAAAACTCAACAGGTAATTCTTCTGAATGTCAGTCATATAATTTGTCCTTAAAAACCCACATCATACATGAGCAGCTCACCTGTGAATGCAATCACCTACAAAACTGTAAATAAGGGAGGCAACCACTTTACTTCCAGACAAAAGTGGATTTTTTTGTTACTGTTGTTGGAATGGTATAAATATCAAGAAAACATTACAATAAGAGGAGTAAGTAGAACTGGAGTGATTAAAAATAAACTAGCAATTAGGAAGGACTCAATATTTAAACATATTCCCTAAAATTTGATGCTACATTTGATTAAATCTAACATTTAATCAATAAAAAACTTCTGATCCAATAGTGGAAGGAAAACTTTAGAAGAAACTAAAATGTTCAATTTTCTTCTCCAGTACTTCAGGGTATTAATGATATGGATTCAAAACAATTTATTACTAATGCTTGATTTATTAATAATTCTGATTTCCTATTTTGAGGAAAAGGATCATTAAATTTTGAGCATCTGACTCATTCCTTTTTTTTTCTTTTAGAGCTTATGAAGTAATATAGCATTTACTCTTAGAGACTACAGGCCTTTCTAATTGCTAGTAAAAAAAAAATCTCCAAGATAAATACAAATGCAAAAACAAACAAATGATTTGCTCTCCTTAAAGCTATACAGAAAAGCAAATTTTCTTCAGGCATTATAAAATAAGTGTTATAAGCTCAATGAGTTATTTAGCTCCTGTAAGATAAAAAATAAACATGGCTAACAATGAGAGTTAATTACAAATTATTTATTGCATTGATTCACATAGGAAGGTGGCTACCAGGAAGGCAGAGAAACAAGGAAAGGTGGCTAACCCAGTTAAAAGCAGAACAAGACAGAACACATTATAAACTTTGCTGCAGTCTCTTATTGCACCTGTGCCAATGTGCATACAATAAAAATGTGTCTAAATTGGGACCCCCACCTAGAATATCTTTAAATATGCAAGTATATTTAAATGAGGTTCTCTAGAGTTCTTTCAGGCAAATAATAGTGGTCATATTTGCCTGCACCAGTTCAATGCTCTCCTGTTTGTCTTGAACAATGAATACCGTTTATCTTATCTTATAATATGCTTTTATTGGTTCATTATTATTTCACAGCATAATGCAAATCATGTTGACAGTGATGTACATGCACATAGCACTTGATATCCCCACCTCTCTATCTCTCTCTTTCCCAACATAGAGTACTAAGAATGTCATTGGTATTTTCACATATATACACATAATTGATGGTAGTCATTTTATTAATGAACTTCACTTTCCCCTCCTCTTCCCTTAGACCACCTTTCTACTCTAAAACAAAAGACCCAGAATAGCCAAAGCAATTCTCAGCAATAAGAACTATGAAAGAAGCACCACAATTTCTGCCTTCAAATTATACTACAAAGCTATAGTAATTAAAACAGCACATTACAAAATGGCCATTCTACCAAGTGATCAATACAATCCCTATCAAAATATCAATGTCATTCTTCAGAGACCTAGAAAAATCAGTCACAAATTTTATAAGGAGAAACAAAAGACCCAGAATAATCAAAGCAATTCTCAGTAATAAGAACCATGCAGGAGGCATCATAATTCCTGACTTCAAATAATAATACAGAGTTATAGTAAATAAACCAGCATAGTATTGGCAGAAAAACAGGCACACAGACCAATGGAACAGGATAGAAAATATAAAAACTAACCCATGCAATTATAGTCAATTGATCTTTGACAAAGGGGCAAAATACATTCGCTAAAGGAAAGACAGCCTTTTCAATAAATGGTGCTGGAAAAGCTGGCTATTCACTTGTAGAAAAATGGAACTAAATAATTAGCTCTCACCCTGAACAGAAATCCACTCAAGATGGATCAATGACCTGGAAGTTGACCAGAGTCTATGAAGCTGTTAATAGAGGGCATAAGTTCAACAATCCAACATATAGGCACAGGTAGAAACTTCCTTAACAAGATCCCCAAAGCTCAGGAAATTAACAAGAATTAACAAGAATTAATAAATGCGATGGCATCAAACTAAAAAGTTTCTGCTCCTCAAAGGAAA
This sequence comes from Muscardinus avellanarius, assembly GCF_963383645.1. Lineage (NCBI taxonomy): Eukaryota > Metazoa > Chordata > Mammalia > Rodentia > Gliridae > Muscardinus > Muscardinus avellanarius. The sequence goes on along the minus strand of NC_137794.1, from coordinate 73,407,806 downwards.
TAATCAAGCATCTAAAGAGAAAGCCTACTGGATAAGAGATTTACCAGCTATCCCTCTGACAGAGATCTAATATCTAGAATATTACAAATAACTTATAAAAAACTTTACACTAAAAGAGCAAATAACCCAATCAAGAAATGGGCAACTGAATTGAATAGACATTTCACAAAAGATAAAAATGGCCAAAGAAAAAATGATCAAAATCATTAGCAATCAAGAGAATGCAAATCAAAACTACACTGAGATTCCATCTAACCTCAATTAGAATGGCAATTATCAAGAAGTCAAATTACAACAAATGTTCATGAGGATGTGGAGAAATAAGCACTGTTCTATATTGTTGGTAGGACTGAAAATTAGTCCAGCCATTATGGAGATCAGTTGTAGAGAGTCCTTAGAAAACTAGGAATGGCTCTACCATATGATCTGGTCATACCATTACTAGGTATCTTTCTAAAGGGGTTGAAACCAGAGAACTACAGTAATATATGCATACCATGTTCATAGCAGCAAATTTACTATAGCCAAACTATGAAACCAACCTAGGTGTCCATCAATAGATGAACAGATTGCAAAATTATGAGAAATACACACAATGGAAGTCTACTCAGCAAAAGAAAAATAAAATTACATTATTTGCAAGAAAATGGAAGGACTTGGAGAACCTTATGTTAAGTGAGATTAGCCAATCACAGAGTAAATGGCCATATGTTTTCTTTAATATGTGCAGGATATGGAGTAATTGGGATACAATAGAGACTTTAAATGATGAGGGAAAATCTCCAAGGATCCAGGGAGGAGATATAAAGGTAGGGGTGGAGGAAGACTTAGGTTCATTAATAGAAATACTACCATAGACTATGTGTATACATGTGAATATATGCAAGTGTTAATCTGGGTACTCTGTATTGGGAGGGAGGGAAGTAGATGGAGGCACCAAGAGCATGTGCATGTATGTTACCATCAATATGATTTATATTATGATGTGAAATTATAATGCACCAATAAAAACACAAAAAATAAAGAAAACTACTTTATTTTAAAAACATAAAAGCATGTATTGACACAAAAAAGACACAGACTAATGGAACAGAATAGATTATACAGAAAAATAAATCCACACATTCATAGCCAAATTATTTTTTACAAAAGTGCCAGACAAAATGTTGGAGAAAAGATTGTCTTTTCAATAAATGGTGTTGCAAAAACTGGTCATCTGGTTGTAGAAAAATGAAACTATATCCTTACCTCTTACCTCACACAGAAGTCAACTCAATATGGGTCAAAGACCTGAAAGTTAGACCAGATAATGGGAAGCTACTACAGGAAGGCATGGGTTCAACACTCTAACATATAGGCACAGGTAGAAACTTCCTCAATAAACCCCCCCAAAGCTCAGGAAATTAAAACAAGGATAACAGGTGGGCTGGGATTAAGCTAAAACATTTCTGTTAATCAAAGGAAATTATTAAGAGTCTAAAGAGAAAGTTTATGGAATGGGAGAAGATCTATGCTAGGTATCCCTCTCATAGAGGAGTAATATCTAGAATATATAAAGAACTTAAAAGACTTTACACTAACAAAACAAATAACCCAATCAACAAATGGGTAATTGGATTGAGTATACATTTCACAAAAGAAGAGATACAAATAACCAATGAAAACATGAAATATTGCTCAACATCATTAGAAATCATGAAGATGTAAATCAAAACTACACCAATTAGAATGGCAATCATCAAGAAGTCAAAATGGGCTGGGCATGGTGGCGCACGCTTGTAATCCCCACGCTTGGGAGACGGAGACAGGAGGATCACGCAGGTTCAAAGCCAGCCTTGCTGGCTTAAGAGAACCTGTTTCCAAATAAAAATACAAAAATAGATCTGGGAGTGTAGCCTGGAGGTGGAAGGGCTTCCAGGAACCCCAGTACCACCAAAAAAAAAAAAAAAAAAAAAGTCAAAATGGCAAGGATGTGGAGAAATTGGAACTCTTCTATTCTCTTGGTGGGTTGCAAACTAGTTTAGTCACTATAGAGATCAGTGTGAAGATTCCTCAGAAAACAGGGAATGGATCCACTCTCTGATCCAGCTATACTACTCTTCAGTATTTTTCCAAAGTGGCCTAAATCAGAGGACTACAGTACTATATGCATACCCATCCTCATAGCAGCACAATTTACAATAGCCAAATTATGGAATCAGACTAGATGTCCATCAACAGATGAATGGATTACAAAATTATGGGAAATATAGACAATGGAATTCTACTCATCAATAAAAAAGACAAAATTATGTCATTTGCCATTTATCTTAAGTATAGAATTGTGCAGTACAGTCCATTTTCCCCTCCCCCATACTGGGGATTGAACCCAAGAGCACTTTATCTTCAAGCTACATCCCCCAACTTTTTTATAATTATTATTTTGAGACAGGGTATTCCTAAATTGTTAAACCCGGCCTCAAACTTGCCATCTTCCTACCATAGTCTCCAATGTCTCTTGGATGATAAGCATGTGCCACTGACCCTGACTAAGTAGCCTCAGCAGCTACTTAGTGAGGCTCTTTGCAACTCAGTGAGTTCCTGTTTCAAAATAAAGGATAAAAATAGGGCTGTGGGTGTAGCTCATAGGGGGAATGCTCCTGGGTGTTTAGCTAGGTAGTAGAATGCTGCTGGGTTCAACCTTCAGTTAAAAAAAAAAAAAAAAAAAAAAAAAAAAAAAAAAAAACTCCTTACCTACCCAAAGGATTCTACTGGCAATCACTTTCTCTTATATGGATAAAAAATGAAATGACTTACAAATTTCCCATTGAAACATAAGCGTCAAGAGTATGGTTTTTGCTGGGCATGGTGGCGCACCCTTGTAATCCCCACGCTTGGGAGGCGGAGACAGGAGGATTGCACAGGTTCAAAGCCAGCAGCGCTGGCGTAAGAGACCCTGTTTCCAAATAAAAATATATAAAAACAGGTCTGGGAGTGTAGCCCGGAGGTAGAAGGGCTTCCAGGAACCCCAGTAGCACCAAAAAAAAAAAAAAAAAAAGAGTATGGTTTTAATGAAGAACTTGTATTTCCAGGGAAAGGTATTACATGAAGATGTTCACTACACCTGCTGAAATGGGTTTTCAAAAATGACGAATTCTTTTCAAAATCATTTTCTTAAAAACATTATAGAGCTGGTGAAGCAAAAAAGATTTGGTATGCTAAAGTTTCAGACAGAAATCTACTCATCTGCCATTTTCTTCCCTGAAGGCATTTGCCAAGATTAGCATAAGTCAAGAATTAGGTTTTACATAAGCAGAAGGAATCTTCCATGGGAAAGAGAAGTCAGCTAAGCTTTGGAGGATATTATTTGTACGACACAATTTTGGCAAAATTGCTGAAATGGTCAAAAGTATGCAGAAAGAAATAAGAGAAACTGAAGATCATAAATCACTTTAAAAACAAAACAATGCTCTGGCCCAGAGGACTTTATTGGTGAATTCTTCCATAGGAAAAAAATAAGCAATTGACCTAAATTTATAGTTTTTCAAACATGTATTTTTTTAATGTCCTTTATGAGACCAGCACATTTTTTTTTTTTTTTTTTTTTTTTTTTGCGGATCTGGGGATAGAACCCAGAGGCATTTGACCTCCAAACTACACCCCCTGCTCTATTTTTTATTCTTTATTTTGAAACAGGGTCTCATTTTGTTGAGGAGGGCCTCACTAAGTAGCTGAAACTGTCCATGAACCATGAACCACGATCCTCACTGGCACAATTTTAATACCAAAAGCTAAAAAGAGTTACAAGAAAGAATGACAGGTTACCATTTCACTTGAACAATGATACAAAAAATGTTGCAGTTCTTGATCCTCAAGAAAATGTTATCAAGTAGAATCCAGTGATACATAAAAAAATAATAACATATTATTATCTAGGATATGTTATGATCTGGGAGTTTATCCAAGGAAAACAATGTGAGTAAAATATTTAAAAACTCAGCAATATAATTTTTACTACATCAATCAAATAAGTGAAAAATTGATATAATCTTTTAAACAAACACACAAAAAGGATTCAAAAAATTCAAATGCTATTCATAACAAAGTATCTTAGCAAACTAAGCATAAGAGCACTTTATTTTGCTATAATATCTACAAAACATATTAAACTAAAGGAATACTTAATGATGACATACTCAATACCTACTCCTTGAGTTCAGGAATAAGAAAAACTATCACTAATTTGATTCAGTGCCATACTGGAAGTACTAACACAATAAGACAAGAAAATAAATAATAGAAAAATTCAAAAGAATAAAATTATTTTTAATCCAAAGTGACATGACTGTGGATTTAAACAATCCAAAGGGAACAGCAATGAGAATTAATATTGAATTTTGAAAGGCCTCATTTTATTAGTCAGACTCTTCAAAGAAACAGAACCGATAGGGAATGTGTTATGGATTAGGAGAATATGGTTTGGGAAAGCTGTTTCCCGGGGACCCCTGCGAGGGTCCTGGACACACTTTCCCCCAACCCATAACCAAACCCAAAACGACCAAAAACAGAAAATTACCGAGGGCTCTTGTCCTAAGATAAGAATAAATATGCATAGCTTGGACAGTTGCTGAAGATTTAAAGAAGTTTATTAAAAGATAGAAATACAGAAAATAGAAATACAGCCCCCTGCCAAAATGGCATGAGGGGGTGACTCGAAATGAATACTCCAAAGGAATTACACATGGACTCAGCCTTTTATACCCATGACCTCCATCTTGTTTGCGTAACTCTGACGTAGTGAACATCCCTGTAAGATACCTCCCCTTAACCCTGTAAGGTACCTCCCTCAGCAAGGTATGGCAGGGTGTCTCCTCTCATGAAGGTCGACCCCTCCAATTCAATCATGTAGATCTGTCTAAAGGCCTAGTTCTCCTCAACTAAGATCTGTCTTTAGATAGAGACAGGCCTAGTTCTCCTCTCCTATTGACTGGTTAATTGCTTTTAGCTAGGTTCATTTACATTGGAATAGTTGCCTGCTTTTAGGCAGAAACCAAGTCCTTGCACAGATTTGCCCTTCACCCAATTTTTGAAATATATTAATAATCAGAGCTTTCTCAAATCTTCCTAGGCCATTCCCAATACTGGCACAGTATGTATAAATATATATGTGCTACAGCATCTCATGCAGACCTTGAGAAAGCTGGGTCAGGAGACTCGCAAGGGTGTAAATCCCCCATGAAATATGTCTAGCATTTCCTTCTTCAAAACATTATTTTAGGATTATTTGGATCAATATGTATAATTGGAATTTTATGTATAAACATTATATAACTAAAACTAATGGGCAGTGGCTTGTGAGAGACTCAGGCAGCAAAGATTTTTTTTTTTTCTCAAGGATAAAGTTTGGGCCAATGATTAAGTTCAAACTGACCTTAGTTTGGGCCAATGTATAAGATTAAGTTCAAGCTGGCCTTGTGATGAGACAAAGCATGCTTTCTATGATTATTTAAATGTCTGGCACCCTGTCCTGAAGTCTGTTAAAGACGTTTTCTGTCCTTGAAGTTCCTGTTTGCATGACTATAAAGATTGTAACAAATCCTGAATGAAAAGAAAGAAGTAAGAGTAGTAAGAAAAAAGTAAGAAAAAAGTAAGAGAGAAGCTGCAGAAACTTCCATCAGAATAAAGTTTGAGAAGCTGCCATCTGGTCTCATGTGACAGTGTCTTCTTTCTCGTGACCTCGACTCTCCTCTCACCAGCACACGAACCTCGACTCTTGCTAGGGCTGGACCCCGGCATATATGTATATATGTATTTATTTATAAAAGAGGATTAATTAGATTGGCTACACTACTACAAACTTAATAGGTCCACAATGGCTGCCTGCAGCTGAAAAAGACAGGGAAGCGATAGTTCCTTAATCTAGAAAGCTGACAGCCTCCAAATAAAAGGGACCAATGATGCAGCCCCTGCCCAAGACTGAGGGTCTGGAAGCTCCCTGGAGAGTTGCTGGTTTAGGTTCACTTTCACATAGAAGAATATAGAGTCTGATTTCCACAGAAGACAGCAACAGTGAAAAGAGAAAATGCACCTGCTCAAGACAAGCATAGCAGCCATGCACAAGCTTCCCCTTCTCTCACTGAGCATGTGCCCTCAGCCTCCAGCATCACCACCTGCATTCAGGGCAGGTCTTCCCCACTCAGGAATGACCCTGAGGTCATTCCTCTCTGTGAGCCCCTCACAGTCACACCCAGAAGTGTGCTTTACCACTTTTCTAGGCATTCCTCAATCCTGTCGAATTGACAGACAAAATTAGCCATCACACCTGTATATACAAATCAATATAAAAGAGCAACATTTTTAGATATTAGCAAAAAATGATTGGAAATAAATGTTTAAATATCATTTATAGTTTCACTAAAAACATCTAATAAATCTAGGTAAATCAAGAAATAAACTTAGCAAAACCATACCAAAACTATACACAGTAAACTACAAACAATACCAAAAGAAAATTTTAAAAAGTTAAATAAATTAAGACATATGTAATATCAAGGGACAGGAAAATTTTAAAAAATATGTTTTCTTCAAAATTGAGCTATAGATTCAATGTAATCCCAAGTCAAATTTATATTCTAGCAGGGTTTTTTTCCCTAAGGAAATTGATTTTTAAATTCATATGAAAATATATCAAAGAATCTAGCCAAGGCATTTTTAATAATAAACACAATGTTGGAGAATTTAAGCCACCAAGTTTCAAGAATTACTATAAAGCTAATTATGGCAATGTAGATTTTGCCCCAAGACAATAAAATTTATAGTAAAGATGCTGTTAACATTTAACATAAGTATCTTTTTTTTAAAATGCTGGAAACATTATACATTCATGTTGAAGCAATGATTGTCTGCATTCCATGATATACAGAAGAAAAAATTCTAATTTACTAAGAGACTGAAACCTGAAAGAAAAAAACGAAACTTCAACAATTAAAGTATAGTGTTTTCAATACCTTGTAGTTAGGCAGACATATTACACAGGCCACTAAAAACCCTAGCCATTAACACATATAGAGAAAGATTTTATTAAAATTAAGAACTTGTGCCAGGCGTGGTGGTGCATGCTTATAATCCCTGTGCTTGGGAGTTGGAGACAGGAGGATCGCGCAGGTTCGAAGCCAGCCTAGCTGGCTTAGGAGACCCTGTTTCCAAATAAAAATATACATATATAATAGGTCTGGGAGTGTAGCCCAAAGATAGAAGGGTTCCATCCCCAGTACCACCAAAAAAAAAAAAAAAAAAAAAAATTTAGAACTTGCATTTACCCAAAGACTTATTAAAAGGGCAAAAAGACAAGCTATCAGCTATAAAGTGAAAAAAGATAGGTAATGTGTGCAAATGAAAAGAGGTATATAATCAGAATATATAGCCAGGCATGGTGGCGCACGCTTGTAATCCCAACATTTGGGAGGCTGAGACTGGAGGATCGTGGTTCGCGTACAGCCTCAGCTACTTAGTGAGGCCCTTCGCAACTCAGTGAGACCCTGTTTCAAAATAAAGAAGAAAAAAATTGGGCAGGGGGTGTAGCTCAGAGGTCAAAAGCCTCTGGGTTCCATCTCCAGACCCGCAAAAAAAAAAAAAAGAATAAAATACTTATATATTAAAAGCTTCAAAAGATAATTATATTGATATCAAAATAACCAATAAAAACATTAAAAGGTGCATAGTAACATTCTTCAGTGAAACCAAACCTAAATTAAAAATGCAAAAGCACAATAGTTTTAAAATTGTAAAAATTTTGACAGTAGTGATCCTTAGCCAAGTTCTGCAACAATTGCAATCCTTAAACATTGCCGCTAATTGTGTAATTTGATAAAATCTCTATAAATACATTTTGAAAAGTTTTGACAATACTACAGTTACTCATATGTCTAGTACCTGATTCAGCCAATTCTCTCTTTCTCTTACACAACCATACACACACGCGCGCGTGCACACACACACATAGGAATGAACGTGTATAGCCATTAAGAGACATAAAAAAACAAGTACATAGTAGCATTACTCATAAGATTCAAAAAGTGTAAAAACTGAAATTCCCATCAACAAAAGAATCGACAGACCAACATTCCCATATAATAGAAAACTACACAGCAATAAAAGTAATAAATTATTGATAGACTTCATATTGAGAAAGAGAATATCCAAAAATATATACACTGCTCTAAAGAGGGGGAAATTAATTAAAAAGACATTAAATAAAAACCTCTTCAGTGCTAGAAATATTTTATATCTTTATCTCAGAATAAATATATGAATATATAAATTTATAAATAGGTAAATACATATATAAATAAATTTAAAAATCAGTATATTTAAAATTAGTGTACTTTACTACAAGTGCTTATACATACACTAAAAAACTAAGTAAGTTTAGATTAGTAATACATATGATATATTAATCACAAAGTTATGATTATGAAGAAAAATATTAACACTAAAATATTCTTTAGGTCATATTTGAAGAAATATAAAATTCTCTTTCTGGTTTTTCTTCCATCACCTATTTTTTTCTCATCAGTATTCATAAACATTATATTCACTCATTTTAGCTGTTTAGGACATAATCTTTGTTCTCTTTCCCTAAAACAACAGTCATGAGTACAGCTCACAAGCCAAAAGGCAGGCAATTATTAATTCATTTTCATAAATCTCTCATCTTAGAGTAGCATTAATACCTGTTTTGCTGCAATTCTTCAAAAAAATTATTGATGGGACCAACTCTTGATTAATCCAGCATTTTTATTTTCTCCAATATGATCATCATCTTTCTTTTCTTTTTTTCTTTTTCCTTTTTTTTTTTTTTATGGTACTGGGGTTCCTGGAAACCCTTCTACCTCCGGGCTACAATCCCAGACCCATTTTTATACTTTTTAAACTTGGAAACAGGGTCTCTTAAGTCAGTGCAGCTGGCTTCGAACCTGCGAGATCCTCCTGTCTCCGCCTCCCAAGCATGGGGATCACAAGCGTGCGCCACCATGCCCAGCCTTTCTTTTTTCTTTATATCATCTGCTGGTAATTTTTTGGTTTTATCTAACAAAAACCTGATGTCAACCTGAAACCTGTCTTTATGCTTTACATTCCTAATCAAGTAAACAACCAACTCCTGTCAACTTTATTTTGAAAGTAAGCAGTCCGTGAGCCCTCACTCCGGACCCACCTCTACCACCTAGTCTGCTTTTGCCCTCTTTCACCTGGATTACTGCAGTAGCCACCTAACTAGAATCCTCTAATTGGTTCCCATTTTTGTTTCCTCTAAATATTTTGGCAACATAGAATCTTGACTGTTTCAGTCAGCATTCTCACTACTGTAATTAAAAACACCTAAATACTGCAATTTAGAGGAAAGATATTTATTGGCTCACAGTTCTGAAGATTTTGAGTATCTGTGTTAGGCCAGAGGAAATCTGTGGAGCTCAGGGCATGACAGTGGGAGGCAGAGAAAGAGAACAATAGAGGGCTCTATTCTCGCATCATGGAGGCCAGAAGCAAGAAAGGGAGAGAGCAAGTGCAGGGGGGACCGTGTATAATCCCAAAGGTCACCCCCAGGGTCCCTTTCTCAGCAATGAAGTCTCGCCTTCAACAGGGCCGCCTTGCCTATGTGAAGTCTAGGAGAATACTCTAAATCCAAACCCTAACACCGAATGATCTTTTTAAATTTTTAATCAAATCATGACTTATCTACAAGCTTTCCAACTCCCTCAGAGTAAAAGCCAAGCTTTTCAAGACCCTGCACAATCTGTGTTCTCCTCAGATACCTTCTAATCTGATGTCCTGTTGCTTTTCCTCAGAAGGCAGCTTGCACCACCACTTCAGAGCTCTTGTAGAGTTATTCCTACCGTCAAACACACTTTTCCTGCAGGGATCTACATTGTCTTCCCCTCACACCTCTGCATCTCTGTCCACACCTTACCTTATTAAAGAAGCTTTTCTTTCTCATGCAATATAGAAGATCAAATAATTTATTTTTCCCTAAGCATTTTATTTCTCCTCACCTTGAAATTGTTCTCTGTAATACTTACCACTCTCTGACAAATTGAAAATTATGAGTGATTATTTATTTCATGTGTTTCCATTTGAATGAACTCTCCTTGAAGACATGAATTTTGACATTTTTGTTTATTGCAAATTTCAACTGCCATGTTGTGCTCACTACATATAATTGTTGACTAAATTGATTAAATGAGCCAAAAAGTCCACTAAGGAGCTTCTAAAAAAGAGCCTTTTTAACCCAAAGAGGAATTCTAGAATAAATCACACTATATGATAGTTACTGAAAGCATGCTTCTTGCAGGCATCTTGGCCAACTCATTCCCTGAAAATATAGAACTTTTCAAAGCTATTTTATTTTTCTGCCCATGCCTCATATTACTGAGTTACAAAATGAGAACAATATATTGAAACAATATTTTGAAATAATCCATGGAATAGACTATACATAGTGCTCTGCATATGTGCTAAGTGCTAAGAAAATGTTCTTTATTAATATCTGTAGTAGTAGTAGTAGTAGTAGTAGTAGTAGTAATTGCATGTGACCATGCAGAATGGTGAATCTCAGATACAAAATTTTGAAAGTAAGATATGGTTGATGCCAACAAAAATATGCTAAGTACTGTGGAAGAAAAAATATAAGACATAAATTCTACCTTCAAGATGTTTATACTCAAGATGTTCATACTCAGCCCAACTTTTAAGTATCTTCAGGGTAGAATCCATGTCTTACCCCTTTTCTTTGATAGTTTCTATAGTACTTAACATATGGTTGGCATGAGCTATATTTTATTTTCAAAATTTTGTGGTTTGATCCTTAGCACCCACACACACACACACACACACACACACACACACACACACACACGACGATACTTAAAGTCAAATTTTACAAGTAAAATTTAAATGTAAAAATAATAATAATAAGCCAGAATAACCAAGTAGTTAGTTCAATTGGAACTACCTAATTCTATTTGTGGGGAACATCGATTTTATTGTCTGTATCCTTAGGAATAATAACTAATCCATTTTACAAAGATAAAAAAATTATAATGAAGAATTTTCAGAAACTCAAACATGATCACAAAGCGAAATAGCAATGGCATGTACTATGATAATTTAAATATTATAAGGTAAGACCTATTTATGAATATGATATACTTTGCCCCACACAGATCTGATACTTAAAGCATAATTTTTTGTCTCTGCTATGAGAAAAACATGAAAGTAAAATATTACAAAAATTAAGGTGAATTCGTTAGAGTAAATACAGAGAAACAGATGCAAACTTCACCTTTGAAAGACAGACCTCAGAAGGACTGGAGCCTGAGCCTTTTATGAGCGCAGTGTCCTTGGGAAAGAAAGGGATCTTTCATTTTCCTGGTCTCTGTAAAAACCTAGGGAAGTGCAAGAGGTATTAGGAGTCATTTACAGCTGGTGAATGCCAAGCATATAACCGATTCTACAATATTGCTCACGAGAATCAAGAATGTTTTCAGATCCTCTTCTGTTAGAAGCATTAGCTGTATTTCAAAGAATCCAGAAGAGAACTTCATTTTGATCAGCAATTTAAGTTGTTTAGAGATACTTGAAGGTAGAGCAGCCTGGTTCCTCATGTTTTGGATACAACAGTTTTCTCTTTTGTCATGCTATCTTCATGAAGTTAAGTTCTTATGCTTTTTGATTACACTAAAAAATTTTATGCCTTCACCTGTTGTCTGAGCAATCACTCAAACTCTATGTATGCATACTTGGGTGTCAAGATGTGTGTGCCTCAATCCTCATCAAAGCTGATTGTATTTTTTCAACCTGACCTAGGGTGTTTGTGTTCATTCTAGAGATCAGATATACATCCTTGGAAAGGATGATAGACATAGGGGGAGAATTAATACAGAAAATCACTTACACTGCTCCTCTTATAGTTTAAATACTGAATATCTCCTGTAAATGCTGATGTACTAGAGTTTCAAAAAATGTTGAAAGATAAAATAATGGGATCATGGGTGATTTAATTTCATCTGGATAAATCATTTGATAGATTAATTAATTTGTTGAGTAGTAAGGTAAATATGTAAGGTGTGGCTGGAGGAGATAAGTCACTAGACTGTGACCTTGTAGACTACGTATGTGTTCCTCCTCCCATTCCCTCTGTTTCCCGTCATCATTCCCTGAGCTTGGGCAGTCATGACCTGGCCTAATGTGGACTGAAACCTCCAGAACCGTGAACATATAAATCTTTCCCCTAAGTTGTAGTCATCAGGTATTTTTGGTGACAGCAGTGAGAATGCTGGCTAAAGCAGTTACTTTTCCCCCCCAAAAATGTTTAGAACCTTAGATTAAAAGAGAAAACTGAACCTCCCATCTCTAAAATAAAAATAGAACAGAAAGTGAAAGATAAAAAATTTACATTTGTACTTTTTCTTACCTCCCATTTAGCCAAAACATTAGACAGAAACACCTGCTTGAAGCAGCCATGCTCAAATTGAAACGTACTAATTGGAACATAAAACTGAGAATCTAACTGAAAAAAAAAACCCACTAAAATCTTTGTTTTAAATTTCTGTTTAATAGGTAAATGAGAGTATGCATTAGGTAGAATATTCTCTGTGCATGTTTCAATTAAACGAGTCAACACATTTAAAAACTGAATGTTCATCATTGCACAATAGCTCGTGGCTCCTAGTAATATCAAATTGAAATGGTCATTAGACCTTTCCATGGTCCATAGAAAGTTTCTTTGGATTTGACATCTAATTTAGAAAAATATGACCTTCCTGCTGAAGGCAACTATACTAAAAGGACAGGCACTTTGGGGATGCTAACAGGGTGGATGGACCTCTCTAAAGACTAAATTTTCTGGAGGATTAATATTTTATTTTGCTCCTAAGTTGTCTTAAAATATCTTCTTGGGCCACCATTTCATAACTCTGAAAATGAAGCTACTACCCTCCTCCTACCACAAACTCACCAGTCATAGAATTTGATTAAAATGTGGATAAGAACTCTATCTAAAATGGCAGGTCATGGGAAGTTGGTATCAATGATAATGAAGCAGCACTTCCTAGATCTTGAGTAAAAATACAGAGATTTGCAGGACATAGGTTGGAAATGGCCTTTAATTCATATACACATAAGTAGAAGACCCTGAATGAAAAGAAAGAGAGCTCAGCTCCAAGGCAAATAGCTGCTGAGGACAAAGTCTCCTGGCCTCAGCTCCATAAGTGGCCAGTGACCTTTCAGAGAAGTGGCACCAAACTGCTCCCAGCTAATTTAAATAAATGTCTTAATTTAAAATTAAGAGACTTTTTAGTTTTATTTTAATTTAAATCAACACATAATTATACATATTTATGGGATACAGAGCAATATATGTATACATTGGGTTACTTATAGTAAAATATTTAAACTAATATATTACTACTTAAAGACAGGTTGCCCTTCATATATTAGGCATGTAAAAAAAAAAAAAAAAAAAAAAAAGCCGGGCATGGTGGTACACGCTTGTAATCCCCACTGGGAGGCTGAGACAGGAGGATCGCACAGGTTCGAAGCCAGCCTCAGCTACTTAGTGAGGCTCTCAGCAACTTAGTGAGACCCTGTTTCCAAATAAAGTATAAAATAGGTCTGGGAGTATAGCCTGGAGGTAGAAAACCTCTGGGTTCCACCCCCAGTACCACCAAAAACAAAAAACAAAATACCAGTAAATGAGAAATTCATAAATTTTCAAATCAACTGAGATGTGCAATATATATATATATATTTTTTTGGTGGTGGTACTGGGGTTCCTGGAAACCCTTCTACCTCCGGGCTACACTCCCAGACACCTATTTTTCATATTTTTATTTGGAAACAGGGTCTCTTAAGCCAGCGCGGCTGGCTACAAACCTGTGCAATCCTCCTGTCTCGCCTCCCAAGCGCAGGGATTATAAGAGTGCCCACCACACCCGACATATGTAAATATTTTTTGCTGTCAATTGTTGAACAAGAAGAGCAAAATAACCCTCTGGAACATTTTAGATAAAAGTTGAACAAACAGGCCACTAAAGGGGATATAAAATTCTTTCATAAAATCATTTATCCGTACTCAATTTCTACTAGAAATTGATCAAAACATACCATTGGCTGTTAGTTCTAAAAGGTGCAGTATGCCTGGGCTCATTCACTTACTCCTTTCACTGGGGGTAGGGAGTGTGGGTGTCAGGGAATGAGATGAAAATAAAATAACAGAGAAAATATGATGCTATGTTCATGATATATAAGAACCACAATGTTCAAGTGTATTTCTGTCTATGAATGCACATTGCCAGAATAAAGTAACAGATCTCTTTTTAGTAGATGGATCCTGTCTGCTGCTGAAGTACATCAGTTGACCTACTCCAACTGTGCAGATCTGATTGCCTTCACACCAAATTGGAATCTGATCTGCTGCATAGGCAATCACTGCCATTCACAATAGGTTTCCTAAGTAGTATATACTGTCTAATCTTAAATTTCACTATGGAGCCATGCAACGCTGCTACCTTCTAATTAATAAAATCATTATCCTCAATCTTTTTTTTTTTTTTTTTTGCAATTCTGGGGATGGAGTCCAGGGCATTCGACCTCCAAGCTACACCCCCAGCCCTATGTTTTATTCTTTATTTTAAAACAGGGTCTCACTGAGTTGCAGAGGGCCTCACTAAGTAGCTGAGGCTGTCCATGAACCATGATCCTCCTGTCTCACCCTCCCAAATGCTGGGATTACAAGCTTGCGCCATCATGCCCAGCTCATTATCCTCAATCTTGATTCTTTCCTTGGGAATTGGTTCAAGTTGATTTTTTTTTTTTTTTTTTTTTTTTTGTGGTACTGGGGGTGGAACCCAGTAGCATTCTACCTCTAAGCTACACCCCAGCCCTATTTTTTATTCTTTATTTAGCTTTCTTTTGATTTGTTTTTGAGGGTCTGGGGATGGAACCTAAGGGCATTAGACCTCCAAGCTATACCCCCTCCCCTGTTTTTTATTCTTTATTTTGAAACAGGGTCTCACTAAGTTGCAGAGGGCCTCACTAAGTAGCTGAAGCTGTCTGCAAACCGAGATCCTCCCTTGGGTCTTAGCTTCCCAAATGCTGGGATTCCTAGCATGCCCCACCACTCTGGGATTATTCTTTATTTTGAAACAGGATCTCATTGAGTTGCAAAGGGATTTACTAAGTAGCTTAGGCTGTTGTCCTCGAACTATGAACTGCGATCCTCCTGTCTCAGCCTCCTGAATGCTGAGATTACAGCGTGAGCCACCCTGCGCAGGGGCCATGCTAATCTTCTCTATATCATTCTCTAATTTTAGTATATGTGTTGCCGAAGTGAGCACTAAGTTGATTCTTTATAGCAGATATTCCAGATATTCTAGAATTATTGAAAGAGGCATCTATGGTGGTGCAAAGTATATTCTCTTTTTTTTCTGGTATACTTTAGTATTCTAAGCAGCTAACAAACAAGCTCCAAAGATGTAGCAAATATAGGCCAAATACTTCTTACTCCAGACTCATGGACCATGTTGAAGATTATGTTATGACTACAGAATCAGGGCATGTTGATATAGTGTAAAAATATAGATTTGCTTGTGAATCCAGCATTTTTGACATTATAAGCTCTGTGGTCCTGGAAGAGTTGTATAGTCTCCCTAAGGCTCAATTTCCATAAAATACTGATAAATATTTATCTTACAAGATTATTGGAAAAATTGGAAATGTATGTGGCAATATGCCTTTTTCATAACAGAAATAAAGTAGGTAGCTAGTATTATCATAATATATCTGTTCTAGTTATCTATTGTAGGATACCAACCTTTCCTACCTCAAGGCTGAGTGGCTCAAAATCATTATTTTTTTATGATTCTCATGGGTCAGGAATTTGGAAGTGGCTTGTGTGAGCAATTCCAGTTTGGAATTTCCCAGGAAGTTTTGATCTGATGACTGAGGTCAACTCAAAGCTTCTCCACTTGTATGGCTAATGCTCAGGGTACAAAGATATAAACAGCAAGGAATATCTTAGGTGGCCATGAAAGTTTATCACTTAGATCTTTTACAGGACCAAGGGCTGTGGTTCATTCCCAGATGCCACTTCTTTGGACCCACTCTCTGCCAAAGTCTCACTGCCCCTGCCTGGGTGGCTTCTAGTCAATGACTAAGTACAGCAGGGATATTAGTGTCAGCCCATTTCTGCCAAAGCAAAATTCTTCCATTAGGAAAACTTACCCAATAGGGAAACTTTTCTCAAGCCCTCCCCACCACTAACCAAAAATTTTTCAACACTCTTTCATGGTCTGCAACATTCCCTGTCTAATCTTCTCCCTCCCCCTTTCCCAAGCACCAGATCGGCATCTTAATCTAAAGTCTTTCCTCATCTCTTCTTGCTGCCCCCACAACTCCATAAGAATTTCACTAATAAATAATTTACAAGATGAGCACAGTATTATATGCAGGTTTTTCCACTACTCGGGAGGCTGAGACAGGAGAATCTCAGGCTTGAGAACAGCCTCTGTAACTTGGCAAGGCCCTGAGCAATTTAGTTAGAATCTGTTTCAAAACAAAGAACAAAAAGGGTTAGGGGCATAGATGAGAATTAGAACACCCCTAGGATCAATCCTCAGTACCTTACAACACACACACAAACATATTTCACACATCTAATCCCATCTGTAAACAGAGGGCCCACACTAACACAGCCAACACTAGAAGCTATGAAATTTGGGGAGGAGTTCAATCACCACATCTAGCAAAACAACCCTACCCTACAGGAGTATCTCTGACATAAGGTACTACTTAATTTCTTAATAAATTACCAAAGGTGATCTGGGAAAACAGGCAGGTAAAGAATCCTCTTGCCAGTGTGGTAACTGAGGCTTTCAAAGGGTAAAGGAAAAAAGGGCTTCCAAGAACATGGGAGTTGTTTGGTTATGGCTGCTTTATATTGATGCCACACAGAGAGATAAAGAGAATCTAAGGGTACATAAATAGTCAAAGGATTTTCTGGGCATGCTGGTGCACAACTGTAATTCCAGTATTTGGGAGGTTGAGAGGAGGATTTCAAGACCAGCCTTGGAAATTTAGCAAGAAAATGTTTCAAAATAAAAATATGAAAATATCTGGGGGTATACCTCAGTGGGAGAGCACACCTGGGTTCAAGCCTCAATACGATAAATGAATAAATTAATAAATAAATAATAAAGGTCCTGTGTGAGAACTTGAGGACCTTTTACGGAAATGTGAGATAAGAACTTATAGAAGAATGACTCAGAAATATTAAAGTCTCTATCAGAGGAGTAGGTGGCAAAAATCTTCGCCCATTCTATTGGCTCTTGGTTGAGGTTCTTGATAGTTTCCTTTGCTGTACATAAGCTATTCAGTGTAATGTAATCCTATCCATTGATCTGCCTTTTAGTTTCTTGTGCCTTTGGGGTCTTGTTCTAGAATATACAGAGAACTCAAGAAACTCAGCACCAAGAAAACAAATAACCCAATCAAAAATGGGCAAGTGAACTTAATATATATATTTCATGAAAGAAGAAATTCAAATGGCCAATACATGCATTAAAAATGCTCAAAATCATTAGCAATCATAGAAATGCAAATCAAAACTATGCTGAAATTTCACCTAACTCCAATGAAAATGGCAATTATTCAAAACACAAACAATAATAAATGCTGATGAGGGTGTAGAGAAATGGGAATTCTAATACATTTTTTGTGAGATTGCAAATTAGTGCAACCACTTTCAAAAACAGTATGGAGGATCCTCAGAAGAATGAGAACAAACCTACCACATGATCCAAAAATATCACCTTTGGGTATCTACTCAAAAGAAAGGAAACCAAACTACCAAACTAATGCATGCCACACAATTCATAATTGCCAATTGATGAAACCAATCAAGATGTCCACCAACAACAGATAAATGGACTGCAAAACTAGGGGATATGTATACAATGAAATTTTACTCAGCCATAAAGAAAATAAAAATTACATCATTTACAGGGAAATAGATGGAATTTGAGAACATTATGCTAAGTGAGATTAGTCAGTCACAAAAAATAAGAACTCAAAATGCAGAAGCTAGGGAGAAAATGGGTCATAGGAGGAACTCTTGACAAAAAAGGAGATACTATAGATGAGCAAATAAGGCAATCTAATTGAGAGGTATGGGAAGGAGAAAGAGGGAAATTCTCTAATGTGCATGATATAAATTCACAAATATATCAAAGTCAATCACTAAGCCAAACATGAGAAGGAGGGAGGGGGAGGAAATGGGACAGAAATTGAGTAAGGACTAATTGGGTGATGTGTGCACATATGCCTATACCATCTTGTATTCCACTAAGATGTATGACTACAATAAAAAATTTAAAAAGAATTTTTAAATTTTTTATTGGTATAAAATTTAAAATAAAAAATTTAAAAAGAAATAAAATAAAAAAATAAAAATTTAATAATAAAAAACAATAAAAAATTAAAAAGAAATATCGAAGTCTCATTGACAAAGCATCATTGTGATATCTGAATTATTATTGCAGTCATCTTCAGAAAATAAAAGCTGCCACTGTCCCCACACTTGTCACAACAATGCTCATTTTCCCACAAGCATAAAACATTTATTCCCTCTCCCAATTCTCCAAGTCACTTTCACTATGAAATCATCAAAATCTTGGAATCTTGGGATTTAAATCAAAGTTGGTGTGGACAAGGCTTCTTAGGTGCAGTTCTTTAGGTATAATTCTTTGTATATTGTCTGTCTCAATGTGGAGACACAAGAACTAACTACAAAAATTGTCTGAAAGTGTAAACATAGTAGAGATTCTCATTTACAAAGGGGAAAATGGAAGGCTCAATATCAGTTACTCACTGTTGCGGTTAGAATTTGACTTTATCCTACTTATTGGTAACCTGTTACTGTTTCACAGATTCTAGCAGAAGACATGAGACTTCTGGGGCAGAAACAAAATAATGTATTCCTCATGGCACAGAAACCACATAAGCATCAGCATATCTGTGTCTTCCAGGTACCATGGCACCGGTGACATCACAGGAACAGATGCCATACACAGTGGGTTTTCACTGCTGCTGAGAAACCCCAGGCTTTCAGAATCCAACACTTTCACTGAAAAAAGCAAACAGTCCTATTCTTCATCCCAAAGAGAGATATTACCTGATTCCTTAAAGATGTTAACTAAAAAAACAACTCTGAGTAATGACCAAATAAACAGTAGTCTGTCCTTCATTCTTGCCACACTCATCAAAATGTGTAGAAGAACAAGGAGTCCAAGGAGAATGTATCCTACAGTACTCTGCAGCCCAGCAGGGCAAATGTCACCAGTTCCTTGAGATGGACAGGTCCTACTCTCTACTACTCTCTGTACCTCAGGACTCTAGCCTCTGAACTCAGGCATCAGCCTGTGTTATCCTTATTTTTACATAATAAATGCATCATGCTTGTGCAGTACAGATCCCCCAGCCTGGTTTCTTCCCATAAAATTTGAGGAAGTGATACCAAGGTCTATGTTAATTTTATATTTTCTTTCTTTCTTTGTTCATTGTGAAGATCCCTTAACATCAAACCTTATAAGCTATAGGTTTCCTTTCAATCCAGAAGTTTTAAAATCTTTGTGGGTTTTCTATAAATCTTACTGAAGTTTATTTCTTTGAACAGAATTTTCAACTAAAAATATTTTCAATGGTTTGGGCTCCCTATAACAGTGGTATAATACCCTTAAGTGTTGTAGACGCCTTGCTGTTTAATTAAAATGATCTATGAAGCACAATATTAGAATGGTTAGCAGACACTTTGTCTAAAAGTTTCTAATATTCTATCTTATTCTTTCTAACTAAAACAAAGGTTCATATAACACAACCCTGGATTTTATAACCCTGAATTTTATAAAGGTTCTTATAACATAACCCTAGCTTCAAGAATGTTTTGCTGGTTAAAGAAAAAGAAAAAAATTGCACTCTTCTATTTTTAAAATGGAGTAACTTACACTTTTTCCATTATAAAATGGAATAACTTATACTTTAGTACATCTCTATTTTGATTGTATTGAACAGTATTTTAAGCACTATGTCTAAAATTGTCTTTAGCTAGATCATAACATTTATATATATTTTTCCATGATAAGGCAGGTAACAGTTTGTTTAAATTTTATCTCACTCTATAACTGCAATCTTCTGTTCTCCAGTGTTCAGTAACATCTTCCTCACTTTCTTTTGTCTTTTTCTTTCAGCTTTTTTGAAGCCCTTGGCTTCCATCAGAACTCTTTCAAAGTCCTTTAGGCTTTTTCTGAAAGTCTCCTCAAGGCTTTTCCAGTGCCAAGTAGCAATTTCTCCCCATTCTATTGTCACAAGTTTTAATTTTTTATTTTAGTAGAGCCATACATCCAAGGTACTATGTTCTTCCCTATTAGTGCCGCAACATAACACATGACGCAAAAATTTAAAACAGCAAAAACTATTTTATTTTCTGCCACAGCTTCTTTGGGGTCAGGATTTTAGAAAGAGCCTATCTGGAGAATCCTGACTTGGTTTCTCTTACATAATTGTAATCAGACCTTCCAGGGTTGCGACACTGAAGCCAGTGCAGGTGTAGGTGCATCTTATTCAGCCATGTGGATAAGGCCCGGCCCTATTCAGGGCTCTCTGGAGAAACAGAACCAATAGGATATGTACACATATACAGATGCTCCTTAACTTCTGATGGGGTATGTCCCAATAAGCTCATCCTAAGTTGAAAATATATTTTTATACCTTTGTTGGTGCATTGTAATCCCACATCATAATGCAATTCAGAGTGATAGTGATTACATGCACACACACTTGATGGGCTTTCCCCCAGGATCCCTCCTCAATTCTCCCCCTACTTCCTTTTACAGGGAATTGAGATTGACATTGGTATAATCACATATGTACAAAATGTCAATTACCCTGATATACCTGACCTTGTCTGAAAATATATTTAATACATCTAACGTGCCAAACATCACCTACTGAGCACTGCAGTTTATCCTAGGCTACCTTAAATGTGCTCAGAGAACTACGGTTTTATAAAATAATCCAACACAAAGCCTTTGTCATATAATAAGGTGCATGCCACACACTGAACCACAGAACACTAGCCATTCACCCTCACAATGGTGAGTCTGACTGAGAGCTGCAGTCCCCAGACACTATTAAGAATCTTCAGAAAACATTTTACTGCATATTGATAGCCCAGATAAAGATCAAACTTCAAAACTCTAAGTAGAGTTTCTATGCAATGTGTGTGGCTTTGGTTCCACACACATGGCTTAGGGAAAAAAGCATAAGTCTAACCATTTTAAGTCAGAGATTGTCTTTATAAAAAAAGTAAATTTATTTTGAGAATTGGCTCATGCAATCACAGGGAAATCCCAATCATGTGGCATCTGCAAGCTGTAGACTCAGAAAGCCAATGAAGTAAATCAATCCTTTTCCCAAGACCTGAGAACCAAGAGAGAAGATGGTGTAAGTCCCAGAATACAAAGGCCCCAGAACCAGCAGTTCTGCTGGCCAAGGGAGGGAGAAATGAGTGCACTCACTAACTGAAGGGGCTCATTCACCTTTGCTCTACCTTTCTGTCCTACCATGGCCCTCAACAGATTGGATGATGCCAGGACATATTAGTCCAGGCAGACCTTCTTACTCAGTCTGCTGATGCAAATGCTAATCCCTCCTGAAACCCCCTCACAGACATACACAGTAATAGCTCAGTGAAACTGACACATAAAATTAATCATCTCACCAGGAAATTCTCTCTACATACATGCTCAAGGCATCTTCATGTTACCTCTAGTTTGAACTATGTCGGGCTTCCTCATGGTATGGCGACTTCAGAACAATCAGGTCTACTCATGTGGTAGCTTAAAGTTGCAGAACTAATATTTCAATGAACAAGGTGAAAGTTGTATCTTTTAAATGTCACCTCAGAGGTCATGCATTGTAATTTCTACTACATTCCTTTGTTTTCAAGCAAATCATAAATATGCTCACACTCCAGACGAAGAGAATTAGGCTGCAATCCTAGTAAAAAGCTTCTAGAAATCCATAAGCAAAGAGGTATATTCTTGCAACCATCTTTGGAAAATGGAATCTGGCACAGCATCTGTCTTTAGAGGGCCTCATTTGCTGGGCCAACATTTAAAACAATTTAAAAATATAGAGTAGTTCCAAATTTAAGTAAGATTATTTGAGGGGTATATGCATGAAATTTACTCAAATAATGCTTGAAACTATCAAAACTGAAATAAAATTACTTTAAAGTAAAATAGAACTCATCTAAGGTTATGACTACTGTAATGTGACATTAATTCACTTGGATATTTAGAGAAAAAATGTTCAAATACAGCTAACTAATGGGCTATTTTAAAGCTAGTTTTGTCGATGCCAAGCCTGATAGAATTATATTTAGGATGTAAATAGTGCACCTTATAAATTTTAAAATTGATGTTATCAATGAAGAGCAATTAAAATCTTGAATTTCAATATTAATCCTTGTTTTTATCCTTAGCTATGACTCCATGGAGGCTAAATATGATTTTTACCCATCTTTTTTGCTAGCTTTCCTACCATTTCCTTTACAGAGAGAGGCTATTACACACTTTGCCATTTTAATCAACCCTTCTAAATTCATCCTTAGTCACTTCATTTTGTATATATTTTGTTATATGCTTTTATTGGTGCATTATAATGATACATCATAATGAAGTTCAGAGTGATAGAAACATACATGCACACAGCACTTGGATTCTCTTGTAAAGGTTAAAGACATTGTGCTTTTATGAAGTAGGATAAATAAAGTATCCCATTCACTTTAAAATACATCTGCAAAAGCACAGAGAAATTTATGAGGCTGAACACCATGTTGTTGATATGTATAAAGTTTCTTCTATTGAGAATAACTTTTAACAGTTTGTTTTGTTGTTTATTTGTTTATGTGCTGGAAATTGAACCTAGAATTATTCTACCTCTGAGCTATACCTTCAGTCCTATTTTATTTTTTATTTCAAAAAAAGGGTCTCAGTAAGTTGTTGACAGCCTCACTAAATTGAAGAAGCTGATTTTGAACCTGCAATACTCGTGTTTCAGCCTTCCAAACACGGGATCATAGCCATCACCACCACCACCCCACCTGGATACCAGTTTTTAATAAATATATTTTAAAAGAAATTTTATATTTAAACATCTATTTTAAACATCATTTAATACTGCAACATAGTCTTTGCCAATATTTGCAGTCTTATATACAAACATTATCTCTGTTGGGTAACAGAATTAATAAATAAATCTTAAAATATCACTTGATAATTTATGAATTTACAACTTCATAGTGATTTTCAAAAATATTCTAGTCCTTTGGGTGTAGCCCAGCTCTTGAGACTTCAGAACTTTCACAATTTGTTCCTTCCAAAATAAGTTCTTATTTTAATCCTTATCACACACACACACAAAAAAAAGCTGTGCTCTAACCACAATGAACATTTCGCTCTCTGTGGTTATATACAATGGGCTTTTTACTCAAGCACCCCATAAATACTTCTTCATCTGCCTGGACTTCATTATACAGTGGTATCCTCTTATGTGCAGTTTTACTTTCCATGGTTTCAGTTTCTTGTAGTCAATCACAATCCAAAAATACTAGAAAGCTTCATGTTGAATTGTAGAATGAGATAAGCTAGTCACAAAAAGTGAAGGGTCATATGTTTTCTCTCATATGTGGAAGCTATAGTGTAATTGGGATACAAGAGGGACTTTAGAAAGCAGAGGAGAAACTCCAGGGCAGGGAGGAGGGGGGTCAAGGAAGGAGGGAGAATTAATGAAGGAAACACTTCCATTAATAGTATTTATATGTGTGAAATTATCAGTGCCAATCTTAGTATCACGTATGGAGAATGGGAGGCAGTGGGAAGTAAGCCAGGGAGAAGGTCACCAAATGATGTATGCATGTATGCTTCTACCATTCTGAAGTACATTATGTGAAACTATAGTGCACCAATAAAAGTAGACACACACAGCCGGGCATGGTGGCACACGCTTGTAATCCCCATGCTTGGGAGGTGAGACAGGAGGATTACACAGGATCGAAGCCAGCCTCTCTGGCTTAAGAGACCCTGTTTCCAAATAAAAATATAAAAATAGGTCTGAGAGTATAGCACAGAGATAGGAGGGTTTCCAGGAACCTCAGTACCACCCAAAAAAAAGTACACACACACACACACACACACACACACACACACTTCTAAAAACTCCAGAAATAAACCATTCATAAACATTCAGGTTCACATCCTTCTGAGTAGTGTGACAACATCACATGTCCACCCACTCTGTTTCACCCATGACATGAATCACCCCTTGTTCACCTTCCCCATTATATATGCTATCCATCAATTAGCAGCCATTTCAGTTATCAGATTGACTGTTATGGTATTGAAATATTTACTTATCAGGTTTGCTGCTACTTGCAGTTTCAGGCACTCACATTCCCTAAGATGAATCAGTAAGTTAGAATCAGCAACTATTCAGGCAAGAGACTGCTGGGGTCCCTTGCCAATGCTTTGACAGCAAAAAAGGGGGAATTTCTGAGAGGACAACAGACAAAGTGGTGGTGTATACACTGATTCATCTATCACAAAACACATCAACTTGAAATGCAGCTAAAAGGAGAAACAGATTTTCACAATAGAATATGAAAAATAATATTCGATGTACAAATATAATGTCTAATTAAATTTATTTACATTTAATTTTTGTATAGCCATATAATATGCAAAGCAAAGTATCATATAAAACATATGACATAGCTGGGCGTGGTGATGCACGCTTGTAGTCCCCGCTCTTGGGAGGCAGAGACAGGAGGATCACACAGGTTCATTGCCAGCCTCGCTGGCTTAAGAGACCCTGTTTCCAAATAAAAATATAAAATAGGTCTAGGAGTGTAGCCTAGAGGTACAAGGGCTTCCAGGAACCAGTACCACCAAAAAAAAAAAACATATGACATAAACATCATAATAATTAATATTTAATTAACCTCATATTATCATTGAAGCTATGAAACTCAGAATCAGCCACATGCCCAGTATCAAATATCTAATAATTGATTGAGCCAGAACTGAAGTCAGAACTTCTGACAGCAAATTATTTCTGATTCCTTCATCATACTACACTGTCACCAATGTGCAGTATATGCCAACAAATTAGGCAATAAAACTGGACAGATGTGGATATATTTTCAAAAGTAGTCAAGGTGTGACAGACAGTTGGGTATTTCAGCATAAAGCAAGAAACAGCTTGGGCATCTCAGGACACTGTGATTAAAGCACATGACTGATCCCTGACTGGGGAAACGTACTAGACCACAATAATTGGTTTTTCCAGTTCTTCATCCAAAACTGAGTGAAATTTACCAGTGGGCACCAAGTGGTAAAAAGATAGATGCTTTTCAGATGAAAAAGCAGTCACTGAAGTAAATAGCTTATCCTATGTGGAGGTTGCTTCTAATACACAGAACATTAAAGTCTGTAAGTAAAAAATTATCTAAGTTGACACCTATGCTACAAACTTGATCAAAAAGAAGCTTGAAAGGCAGCTAATGTCATAAAGAATGTGTGTTTTCTTTTCTTCTTCCTAAAGAAAACATCAGATATTAATGTACCATAAAAGACACTAAATAAAATTTCAAACAATTCAAAAGCTGAAATTCTTCTGCAAAACACAGCTGATTTCAATTCTATTCCAGTTAGAATGGTTTTGTGGGTAATTTGACAGAGTAGACAGGAAGGAAGGAAGGAAGGAAGGAAAGAAGGAAGGAAAGGAAATCTTGTCCCTTTGGATTTAACCCATCATTAAAGTTCCAACTTGTAAACTACATGAATAAAAATATGAGAGTGAAGACAACATAGAGAAAATAACTAACAATTTAGGAAGCATTAAGTGCAAAATGTATAAATTGAACAAAAAACTGAAAAGAATAGAATAACTCTGATGCATATCAAATGGTCTAGAGTTCTCCTAGACTGTATGAACAGAAATGATATATGTTTGGGGATACTGATTAAGCTTTTATAAAATAAAGAGCCAGATACCAACTTGACAATGTCTAGAAACAAACTAAAACAACAAATTCTAATATTGATTTTCTAAAACCTTTCTATGAAAAAGATGAGATTTTTTATTTTTACATAGGATTTCTCAATATTTTCCCAACAAGAAGTAGATTTAACCTATAAGAAGCTATGACATACTCGTAGGTCTACACTTCATTTATTTTCATAGTGCTAGGGATTGAACCCAGGGCCTGGCACATGATAGGCTAGCACTCTAATCTTTCTGAGCTACACCCCCCTCCAGTCCTTTTAACATCTATATATGTTTATATATTGAGGCGGACTTGCTAAGCTGAACAGCAGGGCCTCCAATTAATTCTCTTATTTCTCAACTTTTGGAGTACCTGAGATTTCAGACATGTGTCACCACATAGAAGTCATGTCACATCTCTGCTGAAGAATACTGAGAGAAAGGCAGGCAAGTTATACCTGGGCAGACAGCAGGGTTTGCCTCTATGGCATCTTGAAATAAGCCCAATGATAAGTCATGGCTCTAGAATAGTTTCCCTGCTCTATGTGGGGTTGTTAAGAACTACTCACACTCAGTTGTATGAAGCACTGAAAAATGTGAAAAAGAATAAGTCTAAATATATAAATTTCCAGCCATCTCTCATTACCTGTGTGGGATTGGTACTTGGAGTCTCACAGAAAACAAACTCCATGGACACTCAAGTTTCTTATATAAAATGACATGGTATTTGCATATAATCTATTAATATCCTCCTACATACTTTAAGGCATCGCTAAATTAAGTATACTACATAATACAAAATAATTCTCTGTGATCAGTGGCTCATTGGTACTGTTTAAGGAATAATGACAGGGAAAATAAGTCTGTAAATGTTCACAAAATTTGCAAACTTAAAAAAATATATTTTTGATCTGTGGTTGGTAGACTCAGTGGATGATGGACCTGTGGACATAGAGGTCTTAGTTATATTTTTCATGTTTTTATGTCGCTTAGGATGTAGCTAAATGGCAACATCTCCCCTCCAATATCATTTTTCACAGCTCAGAATATTTTATTATTTTTGTGGTCAGAAAATGGCTTTTGAAAATGACATAAAATATGCAGAAAGACAGAAATTCATCTACTTTTAAATATTTGTTAAGGTGTATTGCCAGCTCCATGAGTCAGATATATTTCTCATGGTTATTCATATGGTAAGTAGAGTTAACTATGACATTGAGGCTCAGCCAAAAAGAAGTTGAATAATTAAACTAGTTTCTAACAAACCATCTTTTATACAATCAGTTATCTTGTAGCAAATTTTTCAAAACTAGGTACTTTCTCTGATTATCCTCTTTCTTGAAGTCATCCCTTCTGTTAATTTACTTCTTTGGTTATTATTAGAATGACTCTTGGGCATCATGTAGCAAGACAGAATAGTGTCCTGGTTGGTTCAGAGAGTGAGCTCAGGGTAACAACACCATGGATCAAGTCAGTGCTCAAGTATTTTACTTTCTATCTGCAATGTTAACCCATAATTTTAGCTCACAGTTCCTTTATTTTCCCATTTTGTTTTAATCCCTAAAAGATAGAAAATTATATCTGCCTCTTAGGATTAGTGTAAAAATGAATTTCAAAAAAGACATGTAGAATGCTCAGCATCCTGCCTGAAGTGCTTAATAAAAGTTTATTATTTTTATTGCTCTTTTTCACAAAGACACTAGCTCTCAAAATATATTTGGTCTAAAATCCATCATCATTGCAAAGTAGTAACTGAATGTTTACCATACACTAAGCACTTTGTCAGACTCTGGGCCTTTTCAGGCACTTCTGTATGAAACAAATAAATATCAACATTTATTTATGGGATGAACAACACAGATAAGCCTCCCAGGATGCAAGATGTGACCTAGGCCATAGAATTTCATGTTTGGTGTTTTGCCTGAGTTGATATTTGAGTTGTGAGTTTGAAGGAATAACTTAAAAGTGTTTAATATTTAATATGTTCTTGACAGTTCTTCTATAAATTTAAACCTACTCGTTTTTCTCATTGTCTTTCTTATTTTACTACACACATATCAAGTGCATGTTGACACATGACATCAGAGTTATAACTACTGATCAGTCACTTGACACAACATGCAACCAACCAAAATATATTTCATTATCCAATTGTATACTGGTGGGCACAGTCTGGTCTCTTTCTGTCTCTTATTTTATTTTTTTATCCAGGTAAATACATTCATTTTACTGACCCCCACCCCCAAAAAAAAAACAGATCCATCCATTCAACCCCCTTAATTATCACTTGATTTTCATTTTTCTGGTGATTATATGAAGAAGGAATGAACATACACAAGAAATATTCTTAGGAGAAAAAGAAGTACAATGAAAATTCAAACTGTGAAGTAAAGCAATGAATCCCACAGAAATTTCAAGGATGCCAAAATTTCAAGAAATATCCGAAAGGATAAAAGATCTTATGTTTAGAGGTCTTATGGAGTCTCTCCTAAACTTGTTTGATCTGCAAGTTTATCAAGAATCATAGATACTTTCTGAAATTTGTATGATTTTTAAAAAAACAACTCATAGAAATGCTTTCTGGCACTTAAAACCCTAACAGATGGTACACCTATCTACATTTACATTAATGTAAGCTGATATATACTTATGGGAAATCAGTGTTATAAAGTGGTATACCCACAGGAGGCCTTCCAATATTGTAATGCTCACTTTGATATATTTATAAGTAAAACATCGTTTTCTATACTTTTAGGATGCAACAACATCCTTTTCTTAAATTAATGATCTATCAAGCTTTCAGACTTAAAAAATTCAAACTGATTGTGAATATAAAATAATAATGACAACAATGATGGAGATGTCTAAAATTGTATGAAGGTCTTTATTAGCAAAGAATACAAATAATATATATTGAATATTTACTTTTCTTCTTATCTATTTTTAAACCTATTTCTGCACTCTGTTATTTCCCCACTAATCATCCACAAAAGGAAAATCTTTCCCAAAAAACATTTTGACATTTATGTTCATGTTTGTTCATCTCCCTTAAGAAGTGAGATCTGTTTACAGGCATCTCATTTAAGAATTCTGATGTGATGTGGAAGGAATTAAGAATGAATGAAATTGATTTGATCTAATTTGATGTAACATAAGCCAAGTGGTTTATTATAGACAAATTCCCTCAACTGTGAGTTGTTGCCCACTAAAGAAAGTTTCATATGAACAATTACATGAATAGGGAGATGTAAAACTTTGGCGGACACAGCCACCATAATATTAATTTTGCTTTCCCCCAAACAGGGTTTCATATCCCTCCATCCAGGTGAATTCAGAAGAAATTACTGAAGTACAAGTTACAAAAAAAATCCCAAAATCTAATTGATTAGAATAATCATTGATATCTAGATATTAGAATGAGGACAAAAAAGCCAAATTTTAAAAATACCAATAACAGTATTAATCGTTAAGTCTCTAATCTACATAACAAAATATTTTTATCACAAATACTGAATCATAATCTCCAAAATGTGTCAGTTAAATTAAGAAAACTAAAGATGGTTACTAGCAAATGCATGGCTTCTCTATTCTCACATAGACTTGGATCACTGAGTCACACCTTGAATTCTTTCCAGGGCACATGAATACAGTCCAGTAGCAAACTATAGGAATATAGCTGGTAGGAGTCCTGAATAAATGGAATCATCTCCAGATACAGGGATAGACTAGAGCTGCTTGAAGTGGGAGCTGTGAGCATATGTCCTCCAGAAGCACTTGAGAAGTGAAAGAAAGCTCGAAAAAGAAGAAGCTTTTAAAACTTTTATAGCAACTTGATATGGCTAGAACATTTTTATTGTGTTTTATAAAGGTGTCCATCCCCAAAAGATAGTAAACTTAAAATAAGAATGACAAGCACGATGGCAATGATGTCCAAAATTTTTCCAAGGTCCTTGTCAGTCAATGTATTTTGTGATATGAAATGTTAACATTAGTATTTCACTCAGAATTCTTGCTACTGTGACCCAAACACCTGACACTCACAACTAAGAAGGAGGAAGATTTACTTGTCCATGGCTCTTAAGAGGTTCAGAGGTCATAGTATATTTTGGGACCAGCTTTTGCCAAAGCTGCACTTCCTCAGGGCATCTTGGCAGGAAGCAGAGAGTGGACATGGTGAGGGGGCAACACACAGAGTCCATAAGGCCACATCCTACCCAAGGACCCCTCCCCAGCAACCAGTTTCCACCTCTAACATGGCTGCCTTGTCTACCATATGAGGTCTGGGGGAAACTCTAAATCCAAACCATTACAATTGGTAAAGTACATTACTATTTATTTACTAGTAGATCATTTAATTGTTCTCATTTTGTGGATGAGGAAATTAAATTCTGCAATAGGGCAGTTGCTTTTTCCAAAATCACTCATATAGAAATAGAGTCTGGATTAAAATCCAGATTTTCTCAGAGGTAACAAGCAGATCTCACAATCCAGAAACACTGTGCATTTCAGTCCCTCCTCCCTGGAAAAGTGATATTCTACACAAAGGTCTAGCTTTTCAGGTCAGAAAGAGTATTAGAAAACCTACAGTGGCAATGGCCCAGTTAGCATGGCTTACAACCTGGCTTCTCAAAATGTGATCCTCAAAGCAGCAAGATGGACCTTACCTAGAAACTTGTTAGTAACATAAAATCTCACACCTCACCCTAGGCTTCCTGAGTCAGAATCTGTATTTTAACATGATTCTCAAGGATTTTGGGTAAACATTAAATCTTGAAAAGCACTGGCATGCAGCCTTGACAATGCTCCATTTTTGGCCCTTTGTTTATTCCCAAACCTCCGTTTATTGAATTGTCATGATTTAAGTTAGAATTGGATAGGTCTGAGTTTCATGTGAACGTGCACATGGAAACTCAGTCTGTCCAGGTGCAAGCAGATACTAATTCACTTCTTAAAGGTTGTTATGAGAAGTAAAAGCAGTTGTATGTACCCTTTTTGATATGCACAGGAAGTGTCCAATAAATATAAATTATCTTCCTCTTCAGCACTTACATCATCATATGTCACCATTTTCATTTATTCTCCTATAACTTTAACGGTCCTCATTTCCATCTTTTCATAGTTCTCACTCTAGTTCTCCTATATATATACTGTCTTCCTCCTTTCTCGTGTTCAAATGAAGTCCCCCAAATGGCTTAGGATGATCTGGAATTCCCATCCTTCTTCAGATGGCCTTTCAGAATGAGACCAAAGCCACATGTGTGCATGTGCAGAAGAGTTGCATGTCCATGTCGATTGCCTTGCAAGGCTCTTTTGCAATCGCATGCATTTGAATTAATCTGCATGCCTCCAGGTAGAGCACATGCTCTCAAGTTGGCCACAGACTTTAATTGCCCTTTGTCTTTCACTAATCATATTCACAGAGTATGTTTCTTGTCACTGTCTGAAGGCTTTTGAGTTTATGAGTTTTTACACTTCAATTCTTTTCGTTTTTATTCTTATTTACTACTGAGGAATAAAAGGGCAACTAGTTTAACTGCATGACTGATGACAGGCAGAGGTCTCAGACTAGACATACTCTTGCCCCACAGCAGATGACTATGCTGGTATCTAATCCTCTGCTGCCCCCTAAGGGCCTCTTCTCACTCTGCCCACTGGCCTTGATCCATGACTACTAAAAAATCATGAAGAATCCTTGTTCTGACATCCTAGTATGGTGTATGGAGTATATCCATGTATAATTGCAAAGTTTCAATATATAAAGAATATCCCTGCTAGATGTGTGGTGCTGTAATAACAGTACTTAGGAGGATAAAACAAGAGGATCTCAGGTTTAAGGCTAGCCTCAGGAACATAACAAAAATCTCCGCACCTAGCAAGTCCCTATTTCAAAACACAAAATAAAAACAAAAAGGGCTGGGTATGTAGTTCAGATGTAGAATGCCTCGGAGTTCAATGGCAAGTGCTAGAAAAAAAGAATATCCCTGAACCATAAATATATCTCTTACCTAGAAGTATACCTTCAGTGTTGTCCTTTCCATAGCACTACTCTATCTCATAAATATGTGGTTACTTGTCTATTTATCTTACCTACTAAATAGAGAGCACTATTAGCCACCTAAACCACACATGGGCATGAGAAAGGCCTTCAAAAAAGATGCCTCATGAGACTACTAAAAAAAGTAAGCAGAAAAGAACTTGACTGTAGACATGCCATCGAGGAAAAGCTTGAGTTTTTGAGGGAATGATAAAAATTCATCAGGGCTAAAGATTAGAACATTGCATGTAGTGATGGGGTAGGAGAAGAAAGTGGAAAAAGAGAACACTGGAAATGTGAGGTCCAGACCACGAGAGGCCGTATTTCAAAATTTATGCTGAGAACACTAACGATATGCTTCTGGGTAAGAATTACTGTGATCAGGTTAACATTTTTGAAAAATCATCCAAGAATTATAATTATAGCCAACCAGGCAAGGGAGGATGATTTTCAGAACAAGGTAAATGGAAGTGAGGATGGGAAGAAGTGAGAGACTTTGGAGGTACAACTGACTACAAAGGGAAGAGCTGAGTCAAGGATAAGCATGTTTCTATTTCAAATTACTAGGCACATATTGTAATAGAATTAACCGAGATCAGTAGCTCAGCACAAAAATTGAAGCCATAGAAAAGAAAAATAATAAATGAAAATGAAAATTTGGTCACATTTAAAAATGTCAGCACTTTAAAAAAACAGGTAAGAAAATAAAAAAGCAAGCCACCGGTAGGTAGAAAGTATATACCTGAAAAATGACTTGTTCCCAAGATATATAACAGAATTTTATAATACAATGATAAAATAAGACCAGTAAGAAAATGGACAAGAATTTGAACAGACACTTCACCGAAAAATGTGTGTGTGTATGTGTGTGTGTATGTGTTCATATATGGATATATATAATAACACATGAAAATGTGCCTAATATCTTGAGCTAATGGAGTGATGCAAATTAAAACCACAATAAAACAACAACATACCACCATTACAATGACAAATTATAAAACTGATAAGACTGGCATTAAACAACTGCAAATCTTAAATATATTTTCAGAGGAAATCTAAAATGGTATAACCTCTTTAGAAAACATTTTTGAAGTTTCTTATAATTTAATATTTACTCAACAATTTGCCTTCTAGGTATTTACCTCCCCACCCCCCAAAAAAACAAAAACACATGCTCACACAAAGGGCTATAAACAGCCATTCAAAACAACTTTACTCAGAATGGGCCAAACAATTCAAATGTCCTACCTACAACAGGTGAATTGTGTTGTGTTTACACACTGAAAGACTACTCACCAATGAAAAAGAATGATCTACTAAAACACACAATTAAGTGTACCTATAAAGAACTTAGCTAAACAATAGGAGCTATACACTAAAGTATGCACATTGTATGACATCATTTAGTACAGAACTCTAAAAATTACAAACTTAATATATAGTTTTAGAAAACAGATCAGTGGTTCCCCAAGACCCTGGTAGAACTGACTGAGTGAAAAGGGGCTTGAATAAATCCTTGAATAAAACAAATGTTTGTCTTAATTGTGGTGAGGTTTACAGAGGGATTAAAATTTGTGCAAACCTTTCCACAGACTATTAAAAGGCATTTTATTAAGCCAATGAAGTTTACTTCAAAAAAGAAAATAATGACTCGGTGATTTGAAAGATCATTATTGATAATCCATGAGCTATACACGATGAAGTCCGTTGGCATACTCACCTCACTGGATCCCCTTTTAATTAAATTCTAACAGCAACACCTGATGACATCCTCTCCACAATCCCATGAAGGACAACAAAAATCAATTTTCAAATGCTTTGTTTAAATTAATGTGTGATACCGAACATTAAAGTTCTTCCATCTAAAAAAAAGTATTTATTGGTTCATTACAATCCTTTCAGAGGATTCTCACTTAGTAAACCTTTATATACATTTTATTTTTATAATAAAGAGTGAAGTCAAATCACCACAGAAGTGAAGAAAATAACAAATTAATGCAGCAGAATGAAAAAGAGGCTGTGCTAATAATGATCAGTGTAACATAACCCTAAACAGCTGCTTGATCCTTTCCAGAATCGACCTCACACTTGGCTCCATCTTCTTGAGCCTTCCTCTTCTGGTTTTGGACCATCTGCCATTTGGCACATGTTTCATATTCTGAGACATCTATATTCAACTTGCACTTCTCAAGCCCTGCTAGTAATTCTAGACAAGGCCATGATGGCTTATTTTAAGATTTTGTTTTCTTTAATTTCCTTTAAAACCCGAATACACAAGGGAAACATTTAAAAATTTCAGTGACAAAACACTGCATAATTGTCTCTGGGAAGGTTTCCTTACCTTCTGTAATCTGTTAGTAGCAATTCCATAAATTTTCAAGTGTTTCCAAAGAAGAAAAGCACCATGTAAATTCCTCCAGTTGATAATAAAGAGTCTATGCAATTCAGCTAATTCAGATTCTTCATAGTTGTTGAGCATCTATAGGATTTTTCTCTTTAGCCACATTACAATCTCAGTCTTGAATATAATATTTTCATTAGTTATAGCCATATTAACACACCACTACTTTATAAATTTTACTTATCACTATAAGAAATGGAAACAAAATTCTCTTCCCTGGTCTGTGAAGTATCCAAGAGTACCCAGCTAATTCTGAAATCTAATTTTTTCAATTGAGTAGGGAAAAAAATGAGAATGAAACCAGCTTACTGAGCTAAATATAAAAAGTTTAGAAAGGAAGTGAAGAAATAAGTTATCATTTCTGATGCATTTCATCCACACGTTCACAGTCGAGTAAATTCTACACTTTAAAGCTACCTATTGAACTCCCACTGATACCGCATCCAAGGTGAAGTGAGACACACTGAGGCAGTGGTATCTTCACATATGATGATTCCTAGGAATCTGTTTTGTTTATGCCTTCTCTAAACATCCAGTTTACATGAAGTGTGGTCAAAACACTGGATTTAAAAAATTAAATTAAAAACTCTTACATATGATAAAAACAATTCAGTTTAACTCAGAAATTCAAAATAAAGTTGACCCCAGTGAAAATCACTGTTTACTCCTCTCCTTGACCATATTTTTTTATTTTTTATTTTTTCCCCAAGATATAAAGCCCACCTTAACCCTCTGTGCGAAATGCTGAGGTTTGGAAACACTGCAGAGCAGTATGCAGGAGGTCCTCAAAACATGAAAATTACCATCTTTCTTCAACTGTTTTTCATCCTTTCCCTTTCAATTTAGAGTGCTGACTTGTCCTCATGCCTAAGAATTAGTGGATATTGCTGTCCTCAGCGATAAAGAGTTCTACTATAAAAATTATCACATAAGAGACAGCATGCTGGTGCTCACATCTCTGGAAACCAGTCACAGATTTGATTTGTTCACAGATCCTGGCACACTAAACACTCACACAGCTAGTAAACAGAGCAGTTAGCCAAAGATCAAGACAGTTCACATGTTAAAATGCTCCTCTTACCAAGAAAGTACCTACTATATCTGAAAGCACCTTTAAACTAAAAACAAACATTGGAGAACCCAATTTTAAATAGACTTCCTCTGAAGATAAACACTATTTCTACTAAACATCCAAATGCTAAATCTTTTTCAGAGCTGTAGTAGTGAGAACTGCCATCCTCCTCCCATTAGAAAAATAATAAAAAGTAGCACAAACTAACCCTGTCACCTCCTGGTAGTCATTTTGTTTTTTCTTCTCCTAAAAAAACAAAAATAACTATAATATTTTTTCTTTATTGGAGGAAACAGAGTTGTATGTAATAGAGTGTTTTATACCATCCCATTAAAATCTGTATTTAGGATCCTCTTATAAAATAAAAATTGTCTTCATTTTAGTTTTAAATACTACCACACATACATTCACAGCCCTAACCCGTATACACAATTTTCTGGGGACCTGAGAAATCCAGAGCACATATTTAATTTGGCTCATGTACATGCACAAACATGCACTTGGCTGTGTTCACTCCTGAAATCAGGTATGAGAAGCATAAGTAATATTTACCTTTGAGCTTTTGACTCTGGCTCATCACAAACTGGTGACAAATGAGACACAAAGGATTACTACCTTTCCTAACTACCCACAATGAATACTAAATAGAATGAAACTGCAGAATCCCTGGCCTGGATATTAGCAAGCAAAACAAACCAATTAAGAATAAAAAGAAGAAACAAAAACAATTGAATTGTAACCAGCTTCTTTCTTTACTGGTTCCCTTCCCTTATTATCCCGTCTACTGTGCCAAGAATGATACGGGGAGACTCCTATTACTGGGTTCTTATCCAGCAGATTTTGACAAATGAAGTACAAGGACTAATGAAGGATAGAGAAATACAAAAATTTATTTTAAGTCAAGGGAAGAAGACAAAAATAGTTCCACCTACAGGGAGGAAGAGTCCCCCAAAGAGAGTAACTGCTGAAGTTCTTGGGAAATGAGATTTTATACCTTCTTGTAGCCCCACATCCACTCTTTTGTGGTTAATCATAGTTGGACCTTGGGGAACCAATGCCTTTTGACCAGTTTCAATCCTTCATGTGAATTGTTACCCTGTGAGCTGGGGGACTCTAATCTACTGGTGCTACTTGTCAACTCACCTCCTCCATCCTTGTTTACATAAGTTTTTCTCAGAATGCAGCCCACAGAAGGTGGTACAGATGACCTCTTTCAGCCTTTGCTTGTTTCCAGTTGCTCTGCGCTACCTCACAACCAACCTTGGCTAACTCCCCCATTCACTTATTGTGCCACTGTCAACACACAGGGACACACTGAAATTGATGCCATACAGTTTCTTGAAAAAAGCTGTTTTCTGTGACAATGAGTTTCAAAGAAGTAAAGGTACAAAAGAGCCCAAAATTAGCCTGAATCAAATGGTAAATCTGATATGGGAAGTTACAGAGTATGTTTTTCTATAGGATGTATGTATGTGTATGCCCATGGGCAATTATATACCTATTTTTCTTTTTCTTTTTTTTTTTAAGAAGTTTATTAGAAAGATAGAAATACAGAAAATAGAAATACAACCCCATGCCAAAATGGCATGGGGGTGGTGACTCGAAATGAATACACCCTATATACCTATTTTTCTAACCAACGACAAAAAGAATAGTAAGTAAATATACTCTTCAAAGAATAATTACAACTAATCACATCTTTTCCTTTCCTGGGTAAAATCAGAGAACAAAATTCCAAAGCCACTGCTAATACTATAATTGTTGAATTTTATTTTCTGCTGAAGATTTCCATTATTGCATAATGCCATTAAGTATGAAGGGACAGTATTAAGAAATGACAATAACCGGGCCTGATGGTACATACCTGTATTCCAGTACTAAGGAGGTTGAGACAGAAAGATAGCAGGTTCAAAACCAGCCTTAGGCCGGATGTGGTGCCACACGATTGTAATCCCCGCGCTTGGGAGGCGGAGACAGGAGAATCATGCTGGTTCGAAGCCAGCCGCGCTGGCTTGAGACCCTGTTTCCAAATAAAAAAATATAAAAATAGGTCTGGAAGTGTAACCCAGAGGTAGAAGGGTTTCCAGGAACCCCAGTACCACCAAAAACAAACAAACAAACAAACAAACAAACAAATAAAAAAAACCAGCCTGAACAATTTAGTGAGACCCTGTTTCAAAACAGAAAATAAAGGCAGGCTTACAGTGTAACTCAGAGGTAGAATACCCCTGAGTTAAATTCCCAGTATCAGAAAAACAAAACAAAACAAACAGCAACAAAAATAGAAGTGACAGGCCGGGCATGGTGGCATACACTTGTAATCCCAGCATTCAGGAGGCTGAGACAGGAGGAACGCAGTTTGAGGACAGTCTCAGCTACTTAATGAAGTCCTTTGCAACTCAGTGAGACTCTGTTTCAAAAGTAAACAATAAAAAAAATTAGGCTGGTGGTGTATCTTGGAGGTAGGATTACCCTGGGTCCCATCCTCAGTACCACAAGAAGAAGAAAATAGAAGTGACAAGTTGAAAATCCTAATCCAGGACATTTATGTATGTGTGCATGTGTGTATATTATTTTGTTTTTTGGTGCTGAGGATTGTACTCGGGGGCATCTTACCTCCAAAATACATTGCCAGCCATTTTATTTTTTATTTTGATACAGGGATTCCCTATATTGTTGAGAGCCTAGCTATATTGCTGAAAATGGCCTCCAACCTGTGATCTGCCTATCTCAACCTCCCAAACACTGGGATTACAAGCCTGTGCCATCACATCCAACTCCAAAACATTTTTAAAATGGACTTTATTGAAGAAAAACAATGATACTGTCTTAGTTTTCTACTCCCATACCTACCTCCATCGCCTGGTCCTCTGCGCTGTGACAGGATCCCTGACAATCCACTCTCATTTATTTCCTAGAAGATCACTTTGGGTTAAATCTGATGTTCTCCATTCTATCTACTCAAAAACTGGCAAGTTTTCCCAACTGCCCAAAGACTTTACTCCACATAAGGATAAAAGTGGTCTCTTGGTCTTCGCAGAGTCACAGCTTGCAAGAGTGGCATGCCCATGTGCTTAGCTGCACCCAATCTGACATGGATTCAAGAGCACCCTGGCAGTGACATCTTGGGAGAGACAGGAAAATTATACCTCTACCTCAGGTACACAGAAAAGAGAAACTATCCACCCACACCAGTGCTACCAGCTAGCTCTCCCTCTGGTTCCCATCAGCCCCACACAGTTGTGGTGACACTAGGCTGAACACAGCTGTCTCTGTATGATTCATACCTACATGGCTCCTCTTCATCCCCACTCACTTCCATGAGCACCAAAGGCTTGCATCTCTCCTCCCCTTTTATCTTGTATTAAAAGGAGTACAAGGCTCTGAGCAGAGACCCCTTTGTCTTCCTGATTAGATCAGACATGTAAATAAACACATCTGTTTGACAAGGGCACAAGCAAAGCCTTAAATAGTAGCCTTGCCCAAAAAAACATCATTAAGTTCTGCTAAAGAATTATTACAATTAAGACTTCTCATGACAAAGCAGCTTTCACACAGCTAATCAAACAAAAACAACACATGGAACAAGACATCATTTCACAAACCCACTTGCTTCCTCTTTTGAATATATTAAAAATACCGTTACTTGGAGAACCATAGAAAGAAGCAATTGAATAAAACAGTCAAGAAAATTCATGTCCTCAAAACAGGGCACTATGAAAAAATCATGGTCCTCTGAAATAACAACTCTCCCCAAAGCCGGCAAAATCCTTTTAAGGAGTCTGTCTTAAAGAATTCAAGTTATTGTTATGAATCTCTCATCTTCCAATTTTGTCTCTATTTGTTCATAAAACTGAATGTCAACAATATATATTTTTATTTGTGAAAGTACCTCTAAAAGATTTTCTAGTTTGTCAGTCCAGAAGAGATTATTAACCATCTTTACAGCTACATTTATTCAAGGGAAAATTCAACGACTTGCCTCTGTTTACTTCTGCTTTTTAAAAAGACAGCTTCATCGAAGCTTAGGTAACACCAATGTAGTCTGCATTTGTATGACACAATTTCTTAATTTTCTAAACATTTTGAAAATTCTTCAGTCCTACTTCTCTGTTTTCTTGTCCTGGGCTAAAGACAGTGTCATCTAGAACAGAAAACCCCTTTCGCTATCCTTTGTCTGTGCCCATTTTTCAGCCAGCCTGGCATCCAGACCAGAAAGAATCACCAGACTGCAGCACTGCACCTTGTCATGACACAAGTTCTCAGTAGGCAGACAATCACAAAACACGATGCTGTACTCTTCCAATCGGATAATCACCCTTCTAAACATCACAATTCCTGACATGTGGACAAAAAAGCAAGATTCCCCCAGCTGGCCTCCCTAGACCAGCTCACACCAGCAGTCCACCTTGCGAGGCTGAGTCATGCTACTTGTTTACTATCTCTACAGCATTATACCCTTCAAACGGTGCACATTGTGTTCCTTGACTGCTAAGTCCTACCCCCTAACCATCTGGCAAATCCACAGTCCTGAGGCCTAAGCATCTTTCCTGGCTAAGGCTTTGCCGATGCCAGATAGCAATTTTTTTAATATACTTTTATTGGTGCATTGTCACTACACATAACTTCACAAATGTACGTATAAATGTTTACTTTTGCCTTCAGTGCATCCAGCAGATTCTATATTCTCTTACTTCTTTTAAAGCTTCAATTGCACTGAACTATGATAATTTGTTCTCATGCCCCTTTTTTTCTCCTTGTTATGGATTGGGTTTGGAATGTCTCCCAAAAGACTCATGTGTTGAAAACATGTCCCTAGTGCAACAATATCCAGAGGTGAAATAATGGAATCAGGGCTCTAATCTTATTAGAGGACAAATCCACTTCGGGGTTAATAATCTGAATGGGTTTACTAGGTGGCAATTTAGGCAGGTGGGGTGTAGCTAGGAGAATCAGGTCTCTGAGGGTGTGGCATTGGGGATTACATCTGTCCTTGGTTTCTCTTGCTCTCTCTTTCTCTCCTCTTTCTCTTTCCTTCCAGCCTCCATTGAATTGAGCTTAGCTTTCTCCTACCACTACAGGCTGCCTTGATGTCTTCCATGTTGTCAGCTGACTAAGGACTGACCTTCCGAAACTGTAAGCCAAACTTTCTTCCTCTATATTGTTCAGGTCAGGTATTTTGATCACAGCAACAGAAAAGCAGACTTTAATGATATCTAATCTCAATGTAATTTCTCAGACAGACCTTCCCTGAAGATGAAAATTTAGCTTCTTATGTTATATGTTCCCATTCTAATCTCTTGTTCCCTTTCTGTAAACTCACAGATGTTGGCATTTACACCATTTCTGTTTCTGGAAACCTCAAGGTTTTTGACTATGGGGTGCTCAGCGATCTTGTTCAAAATGAATTTCCTAGTGCTTTGAATGAAGTCTGGAATCTGTACATTTTGAACTGCTTAACACATCAGATGAATAAATAAATGCACTGTAAGCTTCTTGAGAACTACAACTATAGCTTATTTAAATTTGAACCCCAGCCAGGTGTGGTGGCACATGCTTGTAATCCCAACACTTGGGAGGCTGAGACAGGAGGACTGCACAGGTTCGAAGCCAGCCTCAGCTACTGAGTGAGGCTCTCGGCAACTTAGTGAGACCCAAATAAAGTATAAAGTAGGTTTGGGAGTCTTGCCTAGAGGTAGAAAAGCCCATGGGTTCCATCTCCAGTACCACAATAAATAAATAAATAAATAAATAAATAAATAAATAAATAAATAAATAAATTTGAATCCCTGGCCTAAGTCAGTGAGCATTAATATTTTGAATCAATGATTGACCAGCAAATTGGGTGTTCCTCATTTATACTCTAAGAATATAATCAGTTTATAACAAATTTGATTTTCAAGGATATTGTACAACCTGGTTTCTTAAAACTTATAAAAACCACAGACATGCAAGATAAAA
Organism: Muscardinus avellanarius; assembly: GCF_963383645.1. Taxonomy (NCBI): domain Eukaryota; kingdom Metazoa; phylum Chordata; class Mammalia; order Rodentia; family Gliridae; genus Muscardinus; species Muscardinus avellanarius. Next base: position 73,366,199 of record NC_137794.1, on the reverse strand, counting down.
GTACTGGAAATTTGAAATTTTAAAAATACTTTTTGTTGTAATTATCTCAAAAATATTGTACTATACCATAAAATTCAAAAAACCAACATATATTCATCCTTGTTTGTTATCAAGCATGGAAAAATTAAATCACAGATAATTCAAGCTTTCAGTTTAATTTTGCTTTCAATATTATTTTCTACTTTTACTTGCCTATTTAAAAAAATAATCAATTAGTCATAGTCAACATTTATATGCAGAGACTATAATAGGCAGTATGGAGAAGTGCAAAAGAAGCAGGAGGGAAACAGATGGCCCCATGTAATATACATAATAAAATGTCCTGCTTTGTTCTGCCATTCTCGCATATTATGCATTCAATCTGTAATGCTTAATATATATATTTTTGAATAGGTGTTTTTTTTCCAGTGATTAGACTTACAGTTCCTTGGCAACACATACCTTGACTTTTACTTAACTTACCACTATTTAGCCTTTTCTTTCCATTTCAATTCATACATTCACTGATCAAATGTTTATTGAGTACTTGCTCTGTATCAGTTCCTCTGCTGGAGCCAAAATATATAGTAGAGAGAAAGAGAAAATACCTCCCTACATGGACCTATATTTAATGCATATGGGGAGGTTGAGGATGGAGTAAAAATTAAGCAATAAACAGTTATGAGAATATTAGCTTAGGAAAGTACTATAAAACATGTAAGTCAAGTTAAGGGGCTAGAAGAAACTAATAAGGATGAGAGCTATAGCTGTATAACATAAAATTATCAAATGCATGTAAGCAAAACCCTGTATTAAGGGAAGTGGAACAATGTTTGATCCATAGAAAACAACAAGTGCAAAATTCATAGTTAATCCTACTAGTTCTGAGAACATCAGAAGAAAGTTGGCCTGCACTGGAGCCCAGTGAGTGAAAGGCAGATAGGGATAAAAGTTAGAAAGAACCAGACTGCATAAGGCCAAAACCGACTTTGGTAAGCAATTTCTACAGTTGGATTTGGAATGTTTCCCAAAGGCCCATGAGGTAAAGGTTTGCTTTCCACTGTAGTGCTATTGGGAGGTGGTGAAAACTTTAAGAGGTGGGCCTAGTGGGAGTCCTTCTAATCAACGGGGTGTGCCCTCAGAGGGGATAATGAGAACCCAGTGCCTTCCCTTTTCTCTGTTTTGCATCCTGGCGATGGACCGGATGGTTTGCCATGTGCTGATGTCATGATGTGCTGCCTCCCCGCAAATCCAAAACAATAAGGCCAGTTCATTATTGACTGAAACCTCCAAATCTGTGGGCTAAATAAACCTTTTAGCTTCATAAATTTATTATCCCACGTACTTGATGTAATAATAGAAACTTGACTCATACAGCAGTTTAAACTTTATAGTCATGTAATGAGAAGCCTATAGAAGTTTTGAGCAGGGGAGTGACATAATCTGATTTGTATTTAAAACCATTACTCTGCTTTTTCTGTAGTGAATTGGCTAAAGCATTACAAAAGTGGAAACTGGGAGAACTTGTTGGAGGTCTTGCACTGGACCAGACAGAAGGTGGTCATGCTTGGAATAAGGTGGTAACATAACAATGCAGGTGGTCAGCAGTGGTCAGATTTTGTTCAAATATAATTTAAAGAAGAACCAGAAGACAGGACTTGCTAGTGATTTTCATGTGAATAAGGAGGAAATAATAAAGGAACACTTCTGGGTTATTTCTCTGAAAAGGGTAAATAGTGACTCAGGTATAAGATGTGAGTGACTAGGAGAAAAGCCTAGAATAAGGCTCTCAAGAGCAGATGCTCTATAAATGCTAATTCGGTAATTGAAAAACAGAAAGAAGAACAAATTAATGCCACTGCAAGCTGTTTATATAAGTGATAACAAGTACATAGCCTCAAATTCCAACACTATAGCAATTCACCAAGTAACAGTAGTCATAAGAGTAAGACTGAGGAGAAAACAACACCCTGAGATATATCATCCTTAGAAATTATAATGAAAAATTATTTCAGATAATGGTAGGGCTTTAGCTTCAAATTTTACAAATTTCATGAATTTCTCTATTAATTAAAATTGGTTTGAAGTTATTTTCTGAATAATTACCAATGGATTAAATTCATTTATCTTTCCCTTGTTTAGCAGAAGATGCTGCTGTTCTTCATTAGAATCTCTTACCTCTATATACTCACGATTTCAGAGAAGTTAGAACTGGCAAGCTAAATTGTCTTTATTAATTTTCACGATGGTAATCAGCTGAGAACTTCATCTTGACCTCTATGTAGCACTCAGAAAAGATAAAGACTGGTTGCTATGATATCTTAATAACGTAAATATCCATTCCATCAGGCCTTGCTTTTGAAATTCATTTCAGAGTTTAACAGTGAAGTATCAGACCCTTAATTGGTGAGGTTTGATTAATCTGTCCTTTCTTACATCCACATGGCCCATTTGCAATAGGTTAAAGTTGTTACATTTTTCAAGTTACAACAGTGCAGATTTCTGTTTCCTTTTTATCTCTTCTTCTTTTATCAGAATATAAAGTATTGCTACTCTTCAACGTGTACTAATCTATTTTGGGTAATATTCTAGCCACTTAAATTAAAAGCTTTAGACATTTAGTAAAGCATTTTTTCTTGCTAATTTTGAAAAGGTCCAAATAGTAGACACTGGGGTAATAATCATCATCCCATTTGTATAAAATTTTTGAAGATAGAAAATGGGAGGGGGAGATACTATTTTGCTGTTTATCAACTAAAATTGTAAATTTCTGCCATTATACTGTACTGTAAGCCCTCATAATAGTTTCAATTGATAAGAAGTATAACAATCTTGTTAAGATTTATAGCTGAGTTTCATGTTATCACAAATGAAGGAATTTTAACACACCAGCCCAAACCCCAATTGCAATTATGCACAGAGGGCAATTACAAACCACACATTAACTTAAAAGCTAGGAAGCCATTTTTTTTCCTCTTTGGAATGAAAACTAAGTTCATGGCTGATTCCAGAAAATACCTCTCTTAGAAGGGAGTAAATCATTGGAATACTGCCAGAGGCATATTTGCTTCTAGGACATTTTAAAAGATCTGCTAATTCTATACCATTTCTGTCCCCAAAAGTCTCCTGTCCCATGTTGGGCCACATATTCATTATCATATTCCATGGGGGTTGGTTTCATTTGTATACTACAAGCTAGCTACTTTATATGCAACTTGAATCCATAGACTATGGAAAGGTTTTGTTTGTATCAGTTAGGATACTAGTATGTTATTCTTTCCCTATCAAACTAACATTTCTGTTTGGCTGGGATTGACTCATCCTTTATAGAAAGTCCCACTTAATGGGGTCTTTTCAAAATGTCTCTAATTCAGCCTGGATGTCTCCTTAGCCTGAATAAAAACTTGGTGGCTGCTTAAAGCTGCCACAAAATATTGAGTGCTTTGAGAAGTCACTGTTCTTAACATTAAACTATGGACTCTGAAATGGGGCTCTGTGTATCTGGTAGTAGTGTGTTGTTGTTGTTGTTGTTGTTGTTTTGTCTAATCCATATAATGGTCTACCAGCAGCTCTGTTTTGGACCAACAAACTCTAGAAGAGAGACTTCCTGTTCACTGTGCTATTTCAGGCAATTGTAATCAGCCTCTTGTGGAAGCTTTTCCAAATCAACATCTGGTAATACGCCAGTGCCTCCAAGAGCTCTTGGGAACACAGGCCCAAGTTCTCCCAGTATCTTTCTTACAAATTCAACTTTGAGCCCATGCAAGAATTGGAACCTGCAAGTGAATGTGGATCAGCAAGCCTCCAGTCAGGAATGAGACATCAGAGTTCTCTTTTGGGGAACTCTCCTAAGACGGCTTTCCAAAGGCCATATCACTTTGCACTGATGTGGGAGGAAAAACATCTGCAACAGAAAACAACCAAACTTTGTTTAAATATGCTTTTATTGGTGCATTATAGTCCCACATTATAATGTAAATCACGTTGACAGTGGCATACATGCACACACTACTTGCCCCTGCTGCCTCCTCATTTTCCCCTTCTCATTACAGATTATGGAGATGATGGTGGTGGTATATTCACATATGTACACATAATCAATGGTAGTATTAGTGAACCTCCATCTTTCTCTCCTTCCTTTCCCTTAGAACACCTCCCTGACTCCACTAAGGTTTCTCCTGACTTACCTAGAACGCTTCTGGAATAATAATTACTCCCTAGCTTGCAAATATTAGATAAAACATATGACCTTTAGCTTTCTGTGACTGGCTAATATTTGTATGCTCATGTTCATAGCAGCACAATTCACAATAGCCAAATTATGGAACCAATCTAGGTGTCCATCAACAGAAGAATGTACTACAAAATTATGAGGAATATACACAGTGGAATTCTAGTCAGCACTAAAGAAAAACAAAAATATGTCATTTATAAGAATATGGAAGGAGCTGGAGAACATTATGTTAGGTGAGATTAGCCAGACTTTTTGTTCTGATATCAACATGAGTCTGTGGTACCAAGATGAATCCTCTGTGTTCGAAGTAGAAGTAATGGACCAAAGAGGTAAGAATCTTAGTATTGATTTCACCGTCTTCTCATAAGTCCTGATACTGTCTAGGGTTCTCAAGCGGCAATTCTATACACAAGTTGATTTTATTATCAACAAGTTTTATGCTTTCATTTTTCTATATTTTTATATTTATTTCTTATTTTGTGGTATGGATCTCTGGATCACTAAGTAGTTGCTTTTCTCATCTCCAGTGACCTGTAAGCTACACATTCCACTTAATTAACTTTTTGTTCTATACCAAAGTCTAAGAATGATTCAATAACTTTGAAATCCCATGTATAAGATTGGATTGCAAATCTAAGAATAGCTCAGTATTTTTTAAATCTTACCTATATAAGATAGTAATTACTTTAGCACAGGAAATCTGCCTTTTCATCTTGGCCCAGCTCAGTACCTGGCATATTTTATAAACTGAAAAGATGTTGTTTCATGATGTAAATTACAACTGACTGTATGTCCTCCAATTGCACTCCTCAAACTTCTTAGAATACTAAACTTGGGGTTGAACCGATTTACTTTATCCTTTGTTTTAATTTTATATTTAATTCATGAATAATTTTGACATTTTACTCTGGTTATGCAATTAATTATATAGCAAATTTTAGAGAACTCTTAGTTGACCCATTTTCAAACCATGAAATAATTTTTTCTTTTTGTATCTTTTTCTTGTTGATTGTTGTTCATAACTCAGTTTCTCCATTTAAATTTTATTTTGAACTACCTCTTAGATTGAGGGGGCATATCTTCACCAGTTGAATGATGTATACATGAGTACCATAGTTTCTGTAGCATTAAATATCTGAAAATAATATTTGTATTTAGAAATTAAATATTTTAGATGACATAAATTAATAGAAATATTAGACTAGCATGCACATATTAGTCATTATATGTAAGATAAATAATGCTATTATTGATAAGTTATTTAATGAATAAGTCTTTCACCAAATCAGAAATGCCATTGCTTATTAAATATACTTTTACTCCATGTTCTACAGATAAAGGTAACACGTTGCCAATTTAAACTATCATTTGTAAGGCAAATCCCAGTTAAAAAGATTAAAATGTTAAAAAGTACATCTCTTAGAATGAAAATAAGATAGATATCAGCATATTTATTTTCTATGTAGAGCAAATTACATATTACATGCTATGCAGTCTGTATTTTCTTCCTGGGTATGGAACATTCATTCAATATCCTAAGAAAAGTATGATAGCAAATTGTTAAAAAATGAAGAGAAGGAAGACTTAATGAATGAGGAATAGAAAACAAGGTATAATTAACATTACATACAGAAAATGTTCCTTTGTAAATATTGATGTAATAAGCAAAACACTGGTAAATTAGGCACAAAAAAGAGTTCAGAATAAAATATTATACATAGCAAAGCATATAAAAATAATTTAAAATGTGAGATAATATTAAGTACAAATTCTAACTGGAATAAATACATTTTGAAAAATAAATTCAGTCATGAAGAGAAACAAAACCAGGTAGTAAATTGAGAACATTATCAAAGAAATATCAACTCCACCACTCCTTCATCACTTCTGGACTTCAGAAATTAAAGATACAGTTTCAAAAACATTTTTATTTTTTTGAGGGGGGGTCTTAGGATGGAACCCAGGGGCATTTGACCTCCGAGCTACATCCCCTGCCCTATTTTTTATTCTTTATTTTGAAACAGGGTCTCACTAGGTTGCAGAGGACCTCACTAAATAGCTGAGGCTGTCCGTGAACCGCAATCCTCAGATCTCAGCCTCCCAAATGCTGGGATTACAAGCGTGTGCCACCACACCCGGCCAAACACATTTTTGAAATATTTCACACAAAAATCATCATTTAAATTCAACTGAATTGTTACAGTTCTTAAATAAATATATAAATTATAGCCTAACATACTCTTTCCAATATGAACAAAGATATAATGAACCATAGAGAGATAGCCGCAGAGTAGCCAGAGAATCTTTCTTCAAGTGTTTTGCAGATGAATTAGAAAAAAAATGTCATTTTGCAGATAAGCAACTCTAAAGAACTTATGATGGTCATATTTTCAAATAGGATGTGATTAGAAATTAAGACATAAGCATATTTATGCTTATTTATTATTATCTAAATGTGAATATAATGGAGCAAAATCCTAAATAAAACATTAGTTAATCAAATCCAGCTTAGTATTTAAAATTAATATTCCTTTTACTTATACTGGGAATATATAAACTATATATGAGTTTATCAATCAAATTAATATTATGAATCAGTCAAATAAAAAATACTTAAATAATTTTAACATATTGAAAAGATATTAGATGAATATTGATATCCATTCTTAAATAAAAAGCTCTTTAAATCTTGAGTAGAAAGTTATTATGATAAAATCAGTCACAACCTTTTCAGTCAGCCTCATGCTTAAATATTGCATGTATACCTATTAATGTCAAAGACAATAATCATGTTCTCTATAAATGATGCAGGTGTGATTTTTAAAATCAGATAACAAATTAAGAAAATTAAATATAATAAAATACCAGAATATAGGAAAATTTGTAAATATTAACCTACCTAAAATAGAAGTGAACTGAATATATCAAGTAAATTTATTAAATTGAACAATTAAGCCAAAAATTAAAATTTTCAAAAATATAAAATGTAAAATAAATATTTCACATAAAGTACGAACATAAAACATAAAAAATATAGGAGAATTAATGGCTGAGGTAATTAAAATACCTATCGAAATAAAATTATAAGCTTTTACTTAGAACATAAGAGAAAACTTAATATTTAGAAAAAATAAAAATTGTGGGAAAGGCACAAGTCTGTAATGATAAATTATTCCCTAAATTTAACTACAAATTTATTTCAATTTCAGTCGGGACACTAATTTTTCCCCATAAATCAGTACAAATTATTCTAAAGTTCCCTGGGTGTCCAGAAAAATTAAGAAAAAGGAAAAATTACAAGAAAAATCTAATGCTTTTAGATTCTAAAGTGTCTTTTAAATTTATCATAATTAAGGAAGTATGATACCTTTAAAATAGAAAATAACACAAATATACAAAAATTAGATCCAAGATTAAGATTGATTTTCAAATTGACACAGAAAAGATGAATAATTTAATAAAATTTGAGATAACTAGTAAGCAATTTAGGAAAAAAATCAAATAGATTCCTGCTTTATCCTTATCCTAAAATAAATTAAAAGTAAATCAGATATTAAATTTAAAGTAAAAACATCAAATGCTTTAGGCATATATTTATATAGAACTCATTTCATACCAACTTGGTGTCATTTTATATATTATAAACATTATATTATAGATGCAATAGTATAAATATGATATCAAATAAGAATCATAAGCAATGTTTTATTTTACATAAATTTAAAATATTGAATCACTTAAAAATGATTATATACATCTATAACACAATCTTATTTTGAAAAAATCAGTAACATGACTACTTGTACAATTATAAAACTAAATGTTTAAAGAAAAATTTTTTAATTCCAGATTTTTTAATTGGTGCATTATAATTATACATCATAGTGAGGTTCAGACTGATAAATTTACACAGAACTCCTTGTGTTTCTGGTTGGTTCCCACCCTATTACCCCCTACCCAATAGATAGTCTGTACATTAATTCAAATAACTTCATGTATGAACAAGTGATTATTTGTATAATTACCATCATCAGATCTCCTCTTTATCCTCCTCTGTCTCCCCCCCTTCTCTTGCTCTTCCTCCCACATCCCCTTCATTTATCTGAGGTATTATTTCTCAGTTTATATCTAGCTTCCACATATGAATAAAAATATAAGGCCTTTCATTTTCTGTGACTGGCTATCTCACTAAACATAATATTCTCAAGTTCCATTCATTTTTCTGCACGTGACATCATTATGTTCATTTTTATGACTGAGTAAATTCCTATATATATATATATATATATTCATAATCTATTCATCTGTTAATAGATGGTACCCTAGGCTGGTTCCATAGTTTGGCTATTATGAATTGAGCTACTATAAACATGGAAAGTATGTGTCCCTATTATAATCTAATTTCAATGCCACTGAAAGATTCCCAAAAGTAGTATGGCTGGATCATATGGTAGCTCCATTCCCAGTCTTTTAAGGAATTTTCATACTGATCTCCATAGCAGCTGTATTTTCAATACCATCAACAATATATAAGTTTCTTTATCATCACATCTTTGCTATCTTTTATTGTTGTTTGTATTCTTGGTCATTACCATTCTAACAAGGGTTAGATGGAATCTCAGTGTAGTTTTGATTTGCATTTCCCTTTCTAATGATATTGAACATTTTTCATATATTTATTGATCATTTGTGTTTCTTCCTTTGAAAAGTATCTATTCAGATCCATTGATCCATTCCCCAGTTTTTAACTGGGTTCATTTTTTTCTTAGTACTGAGTATTTTAAGCTCTTTATATATTCTAAGTATAAATCTTCTATTAGAGAAATAGCTGATGAAGATTTTCTCTCATTCTTTAGGCCCTCTTTTTAGGTTCTTGATAGTTTCTTTAACTGTACAGAAGCTTTTTCATTTGATGTAATCTCATTTATTCATTTTTTATTTTATTTCCTGGGCTCAGTCAATACCAGGGCTTATATGTGGAGAGTTTGTTCTAACTTTCTAGTAGCTGCAAAGTCTCTGGTCTAATTTCTAGATTATCCATCTTGAGTTGACTCTTGTACAAGGTTGAAGACTGGAATTTAGTTCCATTTTTCTACATAGGGTTAACCAGTTTTCCCAACACCATTTGCTGAAAAGGCGTTCCCTAATATGCGAAAGCTAAGGAGAAATGGATAACAGCAAGAACTCTAGATGAAGAAGGAGATCCTATAAAGGTCAAATAAGGTCACCTAACTGAGGGGATGAGAAGGGAGAAGAGGGAAACTCTCTAAAGCACATGATGCACTTAAACATATCAAAGTCAATCACTAAGCTAAGCATGGGAAAGGGATGGGGAAGGAATGGGCAGGGATCAGGTATAGGCTAATTGGATGATATGTGCATATATGTCTCCATAAGTCTTTTTATCCCATTAAGATGTATGATTACAATGTACCAATAAAAGAATTTAAAAATAAATAAATTCCTATCTAATTCTACATAAAAGGCTGTCTTTTCTCCAGCGTCTGTTTTGGCTCCTTTGTCAAAGATTGATCTGCTATAGGTGTAGGTTTCTTTATGTATCTTCTATTCTGTTTTATTAATCTGTCTTTTTTTGTGACAGAACCATACTTTTTTACTGAAATAGCTTTATTATATAGTTTGCAATTGGGTATTGTGGTGCTTATGGCATGGTTTTTGTTGCTAAGGACTTTTTTGGCTATTTGGGGTCTTTTGTTTTTACACATCAGTTTTAGGAATGTTTTTTCTATTTATGTGAAGAATTATATTGGTATTTTAATGGGGATTGTGTTGAATCTAAATATAACTTTTGGTAGTGTTTCAGTCAGCATTCTTGCATCAATGATCTAAAACACTGTGTAATTTAGAGGAAAGTAAATTGTTTTTTTTAAGTTTTCAGGTTTATGTACGGCTGGGACTATAAATCTCAGGGTGAAAAAGAGGGAGATCACATGGATGGTGCTCTCATCATGGAGGCCAGAAGCCAGAGAAAGAGAAGAGGGAGGAAGCAACTTTTATGCAATCCCCCAAGCTGCACTCCCAGGGACTCACCTCTAGCCACATCCAACCAGCCTAGGTCACCAACCAGATAAATCCATTACAATGAATTACTCACTGCTGCATTTACAATCATCATGACTCAATTAAATCAGCTTCAAACATTAATAAATGAGCTCTTTAGGAAAAAATTTATATCTAACTATAACAAGTAATATGACCATTTTGATAATGTTTATTTTATCTAAACATGGGAGGTCTTTCCTTCTTCTAATGTCTACTATTTATTTCATTAATGTTATTTAGATTTTATCATAAAGGTCTTTTACTTCCTTGATTAGAGTATACCTAGGTATTTTATTCCTTTTGAATCTATCATGAATGGAAATTTTTCTGAATTTCCTTGTCAGTAGATTGACTATTGATATATAGAAAGGCTACTGACTCTTTGAAGTTGATTTTTAGACAGTGTACTGGTCAGCATTCTCAGCCAGAATTTAAAGACCTGACCACTTAACTTACAGAAAATATGATTATTTTTTATAATTCGTCATGCCCTATTTAAGTATTGTTTCTTGGGCCTTTTATATCACAGCCCCTGGGCCTGGGCCTGGGCCTGGGCCTGGGTCTGCTTCATCCAGATAGACACTGGTTCCAAGACCATTTGGGCCACTGTTGACCCCAACTTTTTCTGTCACCTCCATCATGGCCACTGCTTCCTCTTGGGCTTTGCTCCTCACATTATGTAGATTGGAAGCAAGAGAGACAAAGCAGGAGGAGGAGGAACCACATATAACCTCCAAGGCTGCACCTCCAAGCATCCAATGCTTCCAGACACACCCTACCAGCCCAGACTACACTCTAGATAAATTCACTATAATGGTTTTATTCACTATTGGCACTAAAACCTTCAAGACTCAAGTACATGAGCTACAAACATTAATAAATAAGCTCTTTAGGGGACATTTCATATCTAACTATAACAGCCAACTACTCTGCTCAATTTGCTTATCAGCTCTAATAGATTTTTAGTTGATTTTATTGGGCCTTCTGAGTTTAATATCAAGTCATCAGAAAATAGAGGTAATATCACTTCTTTTTCTAGTTGTATATCTTTTCTTCTCTTGTCTTATTACTTGAGCTGAAAAGTCAAGTACTGTATTGAATAACAGTGGTGAGAATATACATCTTTGTCTTATTTCTGATTTTAATGGGAATTCTTTCAATTTTTCTACCTTCAGTATGATATTGACTTTGGTTCTTTTCATAAATTGCCTTTATGATATTGAGACAATTTTTTTTTATTCCTAGGGTTTTTGGTGTGTGATTTTAGCATGAAAAGTCATTGAATTTTATCAAAAGCTTTTTTCTGTAGCTATTGAGAATATCATGTGGTTTTTGTCTTTCATTTTGTTTATGTGATGAATTATATGTATTGACTTATGTATGTATTTCCTCCTTTTTAAAATAAAGAGTAAAAATAGGGCTAGGGGTGTAGCTCAGAAATAGAATGCCCCTGAGTTTAATCCCTAATACCACAAAAAATTAAAAAATGAAATAACTGAGAATACATCTCAGTGATTGTGTGCACCTGGACTTAATCCCTAGTACCAGAAAAAAGGAAGAAAAGCTAGGAAGATTTACTTGGGCTCATACTTTCAAAGGTTTCTATCCATGGTTGCTGTTTGGGCCTCTGAGAAGACAGAACCTCATGACAAGAAGCACAAGGTAGAAAAGAGCTACTCAACTCCTGGAAGCCAGGAGGAAGGTGATGAGGAAAAAGGCCAGGACAACATGACAAAGTGTATCCTTCAAGGCCATGCCCCCTGTAACTAGGCCTCTCTCTGAACATTTCTACCACTTGCCAATATCCTGTGACACCATGAATGCATTATACATCCTCATAATTTATTCATATCCTCAAAGCCCTTGTAATCCAGTTATCTCTGAACGGTCTTACTTCTGAAAACAGCCACAATGAGGCCCAGTGCAACATTGAGGCATAAATATATGGCTTAATCCAGAGCAGTGAGTGTCATTCCCAGGATCAGATGATCCTGAATTGAGATATGCCTTCTTCCTCTTACTCTATATGGCACTGTGGATTTAATATTGAACTCTGCAAGCCTTAAAGTTCACACTCAGCAGTTGAGCTTCTATTCTGTGCATGGTTGTGTGCTTACCACTAAGGGCACACAAACCAATATGATATGGTGAATTTCTGCCACATAAATACATAGGATTCAGGATGTCAGCTTTGAAAGCAGAGGACTGAGTGAAAAAGACGACTGGATGGTTTGTGGCACATAGTAGCATTAAGTTAACACCCATTTCCTTCTCCATCTACCCTCCCCCCTCCACCAGAGTTTCTGGACTCACTCAGCTTTTTGAATTCTGAGTGAGGTGTGAGAAAAGCCATGTTGACCTCATCAGAAAGTACTAGTTCTGGATAGAAAATGCTCCATTTTGATGCCTTGCGCTTCCTTCTCACCCACCCCTCAGATCCTGATTTTTTTTGGGGGGGTCATCACTTCTTTTCAAGCCTTTCTTTTATCTTTACTTACTTTTTGCTTCTTTGTGGTGTATCCTGGGCAGTTTTCTTAAGAAAATATTTTGTTTACTTAAGATCCTTTCTACTATGTCCACATTGATGTATTGCCCATGCATAGGGAGCCTTGACGGGCTTGGATTGGTGCTGTATGTGTTCAGATTAATTATGAATGCCCCATTAGTCCCTTTATTACACAAGAAGTAGAGGTATTTTATAGAATTCTGACTCAAGTCGAACTCAAGATACACAAAACATCCATTTGATTAAATTAGAAAAATTCTCAGTTAACAGATTGGAAGGTAGATCAGTTGTATATAAGTGCCTGGGAACCTAGGGAGCTAGAAAAAATTTATAAATACATTTGATTGGCTTGTCTAAATATCTATATCTTTTATACTCATATTTTAAATAGGTACCTACAATGTGGTGACTGAACATGTGGGAGACTTAAGCGGAAAAGCTTACCTTCCCTGAAGCTCAGTTTCCTCCTCTAGAAAATGGAAACAAGAACACCTAGTTCACAGTATGTCCTTGATATGACCTCTGTCTGGTTTTCCCTTTGCTCCTGCTCCATCACTAGGCTCCTCACACTCAGGCCTCTTGCACCTTTATCCGCCTCTGCTCATTGATACCCAGGACCTTGGTCCTTGCTTTTATCTCTGCCTAGAGCATGCTTCCCTAGTTCCTATCAGGACTAGATACCTTTGCTCTGTTACTGCTTTAGGCAGAAATTTGTATTCTGTTTTCTGTTCCTTCTGCCACTCCCTGTCATCAATTGAGTGTTTAATGTCTTTTCCACTAAAATAATTTTTGAATAAGAAAGACTGGATTTGGCCATTTTGTTGTTTGTTCCCTACATATCATAGCTTTTTTCCATCTTATTTCCTAAATTATTACTTTCTTCCCTATTTAGATGATTTTTGTTGTGAAGCATTTTAATTCCCATTCTTTTTCCTTTTGGGTATTATGCACAACAATGTCCTTAGGGTTCCCATGTGAGTTCTATTTAACATGTGAAAGTTATTCCACTATGCTGTGAATCTATAGCATCATAGCTTCAATAGCATGCCAAAGACTGCTTCCATATACCACCAGACCCATCCCCCCTGTTACTGATGTCACAAAATTTTATGTGTAAACATTATGTGTTCAATAGCATAAACTAATAACTGGAGATTTTATGTCACTGGTCTCTTAAATAATATAGAAAACAAAAGAAACGCACTTTTAAGCTTGTCGTGAATTTAACTTTACCAGAGATATTTTTTTCTCCATTCAGCTCTAATTTCCTATTCAATATCCAATGTAAACCTGAAGGACTCCCTCCCTCAGGGCACATCTAGTGATGACCAACTTCCTGGGCTCTTTTTTTTTTTAATCTGGTGCAGTGGTCTAAATGTGTGTGTACCTCCAAAATTATGTTTTTTTTAATGGTGCATTGTAATACATCCTGTTGAAGTTCAGGGTTATAGAGACATACATGCACACAGGACTCATTGACCCCTTCCCCAGTTCCTACCCTACTGCCTCCTCTTCCCCACCCTCTTGTGCTCAGCACAGTGATTGGGTTTGGTAAATCTGTGTATGCACAGCATGACCATTTAGGTGTATCTGTCTTCCCCCTTTCCATTTCCCTTATTAGACCCCCTTTTTCACTCAACTAAGGTTTCTCCTCCTTTGTCTGGAGTCCCTCATATGTCCTAATTTCTCCCTAGATTATGCATATGAGGGAGAACATCCAACTTCTCACTTTTTGCGACTGACTAATTTCAACATAATGTTCTCCAGTTTCATTCATTTCCCTGCAAATGACATAATTTTGCTCTCTATATCTTAGTAAAATTTCATTTTGTATAAATCCCATAGTTTTGTAATCCATTCATTTATTGATGAACATCTTTGCTGGTTCCATAGCTTGGCCATTGTGAATTCTGCAGCTATAAACATAGACAGGCATGTTTTAATCTGGTAGTTTTGTTTCCATTCTTTTGGGGTAGATAATCAGGAGTGTTATAGTTAGGTCATACAGTAGGTTCATTCTCATTTATCTGAGGATCCTCCACACTGTTTTTCCAGAATTGTTGCACTAATTTGCAATCCTTCCAACAGTGTATCAGAGTTATATCTTCTCCAGCATTTGTTATTGTTCATGCTTTTAATGATTGTCATTCTAACTGGGATTAGGTAGAAATCTCAGGTAGTTTTGATTTGCATATCTCTGATTGCTAATGATGTTGAACATTTTTTCATATATATATATATATATATATATATATATATATATATATATATATAGGCTTTTTGTATTCCTTCTTTTGTGAAGGGTCTATTTAGTTTACTTGCCTATTTTAACTTGGTTATTTATTTATTTATTTATTTATTTATTTATTTATTTATGGCTGTGAGCTTCTTGAGTTGTCTGTATTGAAAAGTCAATCCCAGTGCAATAGTATTGAGTCAGGGCATTCAGCCAGATGCCAGGCCATGTGGCTTTGACTTCATGAATGGTTGCAGTACTTTTAGAAAAGACTGGTTGTGCAACATATACCAGGCCTGTGTTTGATCCCACAGCCACACACACACACACACATAACTAGTTCATTTATAAGGCCAATATAGCATATGACCTATAATTCTTCTTACTTGAGAGGCTGAGGCAGAACAATCACAAGTTCGAGGCTAAAGTGGGCAACATAGGGATTCTTTGTCCCACAGTAAAATAAAAGCACTGTAGATGTAGCTCAGCAGAAACATTTTTACTAGCATGGGCCAGGCTTTATGTTCAGCCCTCAGTACTCTATACACACATACACACACACACACACACACACACACACACACACACACACACACACAAGTCATGCATGGTAGCACATGCCTTTAATCTCAATATTTGGGAGGCTGAGATATAAACATTGCAGATTTGAGACTATTCAGCCTCAGAAACTCAGCACCTTAGCAAAACCCTGTTTTAAGTTGTTTTAAAAGTGTGACTGGGCCAGGCGTGGTGATGCACGTTTGTAATCCCCATGTTTGGGAGCGGAGTCAGGAGGATTGCACAGGTTCAAAGCCAGCCTCGCTGGCTTAAGAGATCCTGTTTCCAAATAAAAAATATAAAAATGGGTCTGGGAGTGTAGCCCCGGAGGTAGAAGGCTTTCCAGGTACCCTAGTATCACACACACACACAAAAAAAAAGTGTGACTGAGGTGTAGATCAGAGGTAGAATGGTCTTAGGATTTTTAGTCCCCAGTATTAAAAATAAATATGTAAATTAAAATAAAATTAATATAAGGGAAAAAGGAGAAAAGGCTTGATACAGTGAGTTCAACCCTTCAGTGCCTTCCACCATGTAGGGACACAGCACCGATTTTCCATGTTAGAAAGAGAAAGCAGCCTCTTCACACACTATTTCTTGGTTGCATGGCCTGGACAAGTCCAGACTCCAGTACTGTGAGAAATTAATTTCTGTTAGTAAAAAGTTACCAGCCTAAGGTTGGTGGTCACATGAGCAGGAAGGGACCAAGGCATATGGGAAAACCTTCAATATTCTCTGCTTTTATGAAGACTGCTTTCTTGGCCATGGTTTCTGGCTGACAGGCTTCGTCCCTCATCATTTGAAAGTCTCAACCAACTAGCTCCTCGGTTCCAAGATTTCTAGTGAGGAATCTGAAGAGGACCTTATGTGTCAATAATGTGAAAGCTCCCTTCCTCTCAGCCTCATAGACGTTAATCACATAGCCTAGTATCTCATGGAACAGAGTATGTTATAGGATCTCGACAGGAGTGAAGTGCTCCTACCCTTTGATATCAATCATTCCGAGTTGATGAAAAAAAAAGTTGAATATCTTGAGTGTATGTTGAGGTGTTTAAATTAAAATTTCTCACATAATTTTAGGTTTAAAATTAAAAGGCCACTGAAATTTCCAACATGTTTTAGTTTCTATACAAGTAAATACCACGCTCTAAAAATCTAATGAAGCAAAAAACTTTTGGAATTCTTATTTTGGTTATTAAGGTAGAAAAGATTCTGGAGGAAAAAAAGTGAGATACTCACTGTCGGCTATGCTTAGCCATGACTTGGTCATTTCTTGCTGTGTCCTCACAAAGAGTCATTATTAGGAATTCTCAAATGCTGGCTATTTTAAGGCCCTGTATGCCCCTGACTTCTTATTCATGAGTACAAGTAGCTCTTGGTTGGTGACCTGTCAGATTCACAATGCTTTGGTTGGTTTGATGGTTTGGGGATTTTTTTATTTGGCTCTTTGGTTTGTTTGTTTTTCCTTCTTTTGTTTTTTTATCTTTTATTTAATTTTTTATTTTTAGATTTTTTTCTAGTTTTATCTTTTTTTTTTTTTTTTTTTTTTTTTTTTTTTTTTTTTTTTTTTTGTCTTGGCAACGTCTAGTTAAATCAGAGTGAGTAGTGAGATTAGGCGAGGGCAGCAAGCCCTCACAGCCAGCTCTTACTATGAAGAGACCCTCACAGACCAGTATGAGATACTGGTATTCATCAGCCAGGACAACTTTTCCCAGGTCAAACTGACCCTCTATCTCCTCACTAGCACAGAGGTAGCAGTGAAAGTCTTGCCCAAGTTAACACATACTTCACATTTAATTAAATCCAAACTTGATATAATGAAGTCCTTACAGCACTGTTTCAAGTTATCAAAACTGTGCAACATTTTTACCTGGTGATGGAGCTTACAATTATGAGATGGCTCCTACAACACAGGCAGGAGGAGATGGCCCACAGAGTGTTTGGGCAGCTCACATATGATGTGCATTACTGTCACAACCAAGACATCATGCACAGGGACATGACCAAAGAACAACCTACTAGACACACCATATAACATAAAAGTGTGTGACTTCAGTCTGGGGAGCAGGTTTATGGCCAAGTAGAAGTTGAGCAAGAGCTATGGCACATTTGCCTACTGCTCCCTAAAGCTCTACAGGCAGAAAGAGTATGCTTTAGATGTCTACCCCATGGTAGACATCTAAAGCATGGCCCCCTGGTGGACATCTAGAGTTTTAACATCTCCATTACATGCTCATGGGGATTCTCGCATTTAATGGTAAAACCTATTCACATCTGAAGGAACAGTTCCTCAACCCGAGGTATGAAGTGCTATCCGATATGTCAGCTGAAGCCCAAAGCCTCATCAGCCAGTTCTTAACAGTGGATTCCACCCAGAGGCTCATAATACAACAATCCTTGGGAAATCTGCAGCTGAGCCAGGGAATGAGGATTCTCTTAGGCATTCTAGTTAAGATACTCCCCATCTTCCCGAACCTCACAATATTAAGGACTATGTTTGAAATGAGTTTCAATCTCCATGACACCTGGGTATCTAGGGGTCAAAGGAAGTTTTATAAGGGCATGGCAACTTTCCTCATTCTTTAATACCATCTAACCAATCTAACCTAAAGGTCAGGGTGCATGTTTCATGTTCAGGCCACTCACCCAAAAGCTAGGCCTCATCTGTGCTCTGCACCTGCCTCCCAAGGGAAAAATCCAGTAAGCCTGCTTTTGTTCCTGCCCTATTCCTGTATTTTTAGCATCAACTGCCTAGGAGGGCAAGCAGGGCAGAAAAGTGGTAGTGGAGCCAGCCTGCCTGATATTTCTTCATGCAGTCTGAAAATGAAGCCTCCTACTCCTTGTGATACCTCCCTGCATATTATTATTCCCCCCACACCCAACCCCTTCATTAGAAGCCATGTGGGGGAGTCAGAGAGCACTAAGTCTTTCCAGGACATACCTTAAAAACCTAACTCGATCTCTAGCTCTCTAGTGGCCTAAACTGTAGTGACTCTGCAGCCTGGGAAGGAGCCAATAGGCAGGGGTGAAAGAAGATCACTAGAAAAATTGTGAACTGGCTTCTAAGGATGTGAACTTCATTCTGTATGACAACCCCAAGACAGAATCTGCTATCTATAACACTGAATATAAATGGTCTTGACTCTCTAATTAAAAAACATAGACTTGCAAAAATAGATTAAAATTAAGAACCCAACTATATGTTCCTTGCAGGAAACTTATATTACAGGCAATGATATACACAGCTTAAAGTTAAAATGATGGAAAAGATATTCCATGTGAATGAAAACACAAAACAGGACTAGCTACTCTCATATCCGACAAAGCATACTTTAAACCAAAACTTATCAAAGGAGACAAAGAGGGCTACTTCCTATTGGTAAGGGAACAATACAAGATGACATTATTATAACAAACATTTATTCCTTAAGTTTCAGAATCCCTATTGAATTAAACAAACAATCCTTTAAGCCAGGGTAATTACATTATCTCTTTAATAGATTATATTCCAGACCCACACATTGTCACTCTCCAACCCAATGAGAGGTGGTGGCCATTGTAAACTAGACCTATAAGTCTAGAGCTATTAAACTAAAAAATTTTATGTTTTCCTGAAAAGAATACTAGATAACCTCTTTTACAAAATTTATCCAATGACCACTTACTAATCTTACTTGAGTTAGTGTGCAAGCAGCAAGAGAGAAAGCAGAGAAGTCCCCCAGTACAATTTTATTTGAACCTATCTCTGTTTTACTGCCCAGTAGTGTTATTATACAGAGACAGTTTTTGCTTTCTGTAATTTTGGTTTTGTCTGTTACCTTTAAGTTTTGATTTACTTGGTTATTCCTTTAATGGAGGTAGTCCCTTCTTTGTGTTTGAGGCATATTTCTTGTTTCTTCTTTGTGAATTAAGTGGTTTTTGTGGTGCTTCCTCAGTGTTCATGCACTCTTCTATCTTTTGGTTATTGTGAAAGATGATTACTCCCATGTAGTATTTGAAGAATACATTGGAAGGTTATAATAGTCTTGGTTGGGGACTGTTTTATTTAAGGAGTGGACAGATTTATTCTATGCCCTCTTTTGGCTTTTAGAATCTGAGTTGAGAAGTCTAGTGTAATCTAATTGGTTTATCTCTAAATGTCACCTGACCTTTATCTCTTGCTGATTTTAGTATTCTCTTCTTGGTCTCA
Organism: Muscardinus avellanarius; assembly: GCF_963383645.1. Taxonomy (NCBI): domain Eukaryota; kingdom Metazoa; phylum Chordata; class Mammalia; order Rodentia; family Gliridae; genus Muscardinus; species Muscardinus avellanarius. The sequence continues at coordinate 73,346,434 of NC_137794.1, read as the reverse complement.
ATTTGGTCATTTTACTTAAGATATGACATGCAGAGTCTTTGATTTTGTCTAAATAGGGTTCTGAATGTCTCTTATACCTTAGTTTTCTAATTGTCTTTCAGATTTGGCAAGTTCTCTGATATTTCTTTGAAGAGATTTTTATTCCCTTGTTTTGTTTCTTTAAGCCTTTCTCAAGTCCAATTAATCTGTCATTGGGGGTTTTTATGGTATCCCCATATATCCTGAATGTTCTGGTCATGGCCTCTTACTTTTGTCTATGTTATTGACTGTAAGTTCAAGGTTTACTGTACTGTCTTCTAAGGTTGAAACTTTGGCTTCCACATGGTGTGGTCTAGTCTGTTGATGATCATATCAGTTGAGTTTTTTAGTTGGTCTACTGCATTCTTCATGTCATTTAAAATTTCCTTTCCATTTTTTTTTTTTTTTTTTGTGTGGTACTGGGGATGCAACCCAGGGGCATTCTACCTTTTAGCCACACCCCCAGCCCTATTTTTTTAATCTTTATTTTGAAATAGGTTCTCACTGAGTTGCAAAGGGCTAAGTAGCTGAGGCTGTCTATGAACCTGGGTCCTCCTATCTCAGCCTTACAAATGTTGGGATTAAGTGTGTGCCACCATGCCCGGCTTCAATTTGGTTTTTCTTCAAAGATTCTAGCTCTTTGTTGACATATTCTTTTATTTCCTTATTATTCTGAATTCTTTCCTCAGATCTTAATTTGGGTCATTTATCAGACTGATAATCAGATTTTTGAGTTCAGCCCTTAAAATTTTCTGTTTCCATTCTGTTGTAGCTTCCCTGACTGCTCATACCAGGTGTGATGCTCCCTGCCACTTAAAGTCCAAGTATCACTTCTGGCCCATTGAAAAGCTTCTCCCAAGCTAATTCCCCATCCCTTTCCTGATCAGAAACCTGTTGTCATTGCTAGCCCAGTTTGAGTAGAAAAGTCAGTTTTCAGTCCCTTTCTCCACTGGCAGTGAACCTAAGGTGGGTCTCTCAGTTTTCCCCTCCTCCAGGTCCAGCACTGGCTGGACCCAGGAGTGGTTGGCACAGCACTCATTACTTGGCTCTAGTGAGGCTGGGCTGAGATGGTCTGTGGCTTCCAAGCCTAAAATTCTCCTCAGTTTTCATGCATAGTTTGTAGCCAGCAAACTGCTACATGCAAGCCTATTGTGTATTCCCACCTACTCTGTTTAAGGTCTTCTCTCTATTTCCTAACCCTCTAAGTTCTGCACTCACTTCAGTAGATCAGACATGGTGAGTCTAGAGAGAAATGAGAGTGATACATACTGGTACCTTTTTCTCTCCAGTGTCAGTGGCCTGGGTTCACCATGGGAGTGTGTAATTCTGTACCAAATACTCTCAGTATCTGCATATTGAATCTCAGGAAACTGGATTGTGATTGTCTGGAGTTCATGATCATTTCCCTTTTACAGCTCCAAAGTTCTGTGGTACACAGGTGCACCCTATTGTTGTCCTTTCACATCTTGACTTACTCAGAAACTTGTTGCCTTTTGTCATTCTTGGTGGCTAAAGGATTCCTGGGTTTCAAAATTATTAATCCCATGGTTCCTATGAAGGTAGTTTGTAATATGGATGGCAGCTTGATTTAGGGTTCCCCACAGTGTGCCAGATGCAGACTCACTGTAGAGTCGTACTCTTAGGCCATCTTCTAATTTATTTCTCTAATTTTGGATCTTTGCCAGCCAACTTTATAGCAAACTAATTAATTTAGTTCTTGCATCATGATTTGGCCCTATCAGAGTCAACTTAAGTCTTATGCATCAGTTTTAGTTTAATGGCTTGACCTAGACATTTATCTTCATATCCATCCCCTGGCCAGAAGTTTTTCAGGGCACCAAGCATTTACCTCCTGCTGGCTCTAGCCTCCTGTTTGTACTGGGAAGAGATAGTGAAGAAAATCTGCTATCTACTGCTGATATCCTCATAGGCAGCCCTCTCTAAATTCAAGTAAGGAGGCATTCTTCTGCTGAATACATTGGCTTTAGGCAGCAACTTGGGAGGATGATGCCACAGAAATGGAGAAGCTCTGTTTCTCTCTCCTTTGTCCTGTTGACTTGTGTATCAGCAGCCTTTCCCAGGTAAGTCATGAAACCCATGACTCTATGTTTAGCCCAATTGTTACGAGCAACTAATTTCTCAGCATATCACTCTTGGACCAGGTGATAAATTGGGGATGGGAGTGGTTAGCAGCCCCTCTCATATATAAATGAACTATCTGAGCTTCTCTCTTGCTTTACCAGAGTAGGATGGTGGTGGTGGTTTGGGAGTGAGGGAACTACCTGGTTGCCACTTTTAAACTGTAGTCAGAAGATAGCACATGGTGTTCTTTGTCTTAAGTATCTGCATACTTCCTCGGGGCTACTTCTATTTCCTTCTCCCTTGGTATTCAGAGTAAGGATCTTGGGAAGAATACACCACCATGCTGCTTTTCCATTTTTCTTCATCTAAAACTGGATCATCATCATCATCATCTTCTTCTTCTTCTTCTTCTTCTTCTTCTTCTTCTTCTTCTTTCTCTTTCTCTCTCTCTCTCTCTCTCTCTCTCTCTCTCTCTCTCTCTCTCTCTCTCTCTCTCTCTCTCTCCTGCATGGTTCACAGCTCTTAATAAATGGTGATAGCACTAAAAATGGGAATTCTCAGTTGTTTTTAAGCTAAGCAGATGTGCTCAACCCAGCAGCCCTCCTTGCCCCATGAAAAGCCAGTTCTTGTCATTGGAATTGATCACAGTCATAAAAATAGATAATAAAGGTGAATATTGTTTGATTTATAGTTATTAGGATGCATCATTATATTTCAAATTTCATCTTTATGTTTAGATTTGTGTGGATATACATATATACATGTTTATAAATATTGTTGATATGATATGAATGCAAATATAGATATAAATACAGATATATTAACATTGGTAGGAATTAGTATGGAGGTACCATATACCTGAATATTAATAGAGGTATAGAGGTTAGTATTTCACACATTTTAAATACTATTTAATGTGTTTGCCCAATATTTAAAACATCCAGCGTTTAATACTGAAATTTTTTTAGAGAGAGTGAGAGAGAGAGAGAGAGAGAGAGAGAGTGTTTAACTCACTGTTTAAGCAATCTGATTCACCTAAGTAAAAATTTATGTCCCAAAAGTTTTGAGAAGACCATTCAATAATAGAGGTTTACTACATTTATAAATGTGTCTTAAGGCCTAATTTGAAAAGTTCTTTCTGAAGAAAAATAGACTCTATCAGAATTTTTACAATTATGTATTTTTTGGCAAAATTAAAAAATCTTCAGAGTAAAATCCTGCTCTATTTCTCTAAATCGTAAAGTCACTGTGAAGCTAGACAGATTTACCCAGTATTATTTTTCTAATTCTCACCATGTACTACAGTCAAAAACCTCTTAAAATCGTCACATAAAATATGCATTATATTCATTACTCAGTGTAAAACTAACATTTGCTTTTTGCTAAATTCTTATCCATTCAGAATAGTACTTTTCCCTAAAAGTTGATTGTGCTTAATCTAAGCAAGTGCACTGATTATAAATTTTATTTTTCCAGTGATGAGAAAAAACTTATGATTGACTCACCACACTAACCACAAATCTAAAGCCACAAATATTACAAACAGCTATATCAGATGAATAGTAGCAGTGAGATAAACTAATTGTAACTCAGGTATCCTGAGACCCCAGAGTGCTGATTTAGCATGTAATACTTTTATGTTTCAAGAATCATCATATTTTCTAAATGAATAATTTGATTTCTTGCAGAAATATACTAGAATTGCATCTTAGAATAACCAATGATATTAGAAATTGGCTCAATCCTTTACAATTTTAAACCTTTAATCTTCAGTTTTCCAAGGGATATAGCTTAAAAGCATCAAAGGGAAAGCAAGAAATAACCCAGTAGTTGACTTTCAGAGACTTTGAATCTACAAGTGTTAAATAAAATTCTATTCTAATCACCGGGTATCAAGGATAGAATATAGATGCAAGAATTTCACTGAGGACCAAGTGCTCCTGCACAGCCAACTCTTGAGTTGCTTGAAAAGTACAATACCATGCTCCTGAACCCACAATTTACCCTGCCCTGACCCTTCTCCCAAGGTTTGAGCAGAAAACAATATAGTTTGGTTATTTCTTTCCTTCTGAGAGGAGATAATGCTTTTGTTCCAAACCTTTATATTCTAGGAAACATTTATATAGTTTGTTTCAGGCAAACACAATTAAGTAATGAGACAAATCTTTCATATGTAAATCATAATTTCTCTATTTCGTATTGCATTTTAACAAAGCAACATAAAATATATGATTAATCCTCTGTCTTATTTAAAAGACTTTAGATCAAGTATAAACAAATGGAAACACTATGTATTTTTAAAACTTGATTTAATATGAGAAATAATATGTTTATATAAAATTTAAAATTTGGGAAAAAAAATGGGCTCTAGTTAAGCATCTAGGAATGACCCCCAATCAATGCACAGCTAACATACCAAGAGGGCAGCTGATTCTACATAATTGAAAGGCAAAATGCAAGAGACACTACCATAACTATTAAGTCAGGATCATTTTATGATAGCTTTTACTTTGGAAATGAGAAAGTTGATGCTGTTATTACTGTAGTTACTAGCCAGTGTTGGATGCTGGGACACTGAAAGGAAAAAAAAAACCCTATGTCTTTGCTACATATTTTATGAAAGAAAAACCCCACAAAGCTGTAAAAAAGATATTTTATATTAGTTTATATTAGGAAGTTTCCACTTCCTAATCTTAAGTAAATATTTCTAAGTCATAGGTGTCTAATTTGTTTCCAAAGCTTAGCATCAATGGAAGGTGGAAATATGGATTTTTTAAGCTTTCCAAATTCTGCAGAAAAAGGTGTGAAAGAGAGAGAAATGGATACTGAGGCTAGACAAATGAACCATATCCACCATAGGTGGGAGTTGGTATTATAATTTCATAAAGAACACGGATATCCAGAAAAATTTAAGTGACTTGTACAGGACTCATTGTTAAATAGAACCTTAAAAATTGTGTTCCCAACTCAGGACATTTCCCAACTTGTTATTTTGTACCGATCATAATGGTTATAAAACTAGAAAAGGAAACAATTGATCATACCCCTAAGGGGAACTAACTTTTTCTAACATCCATTTGTTCATCTATCAAGTTATCCCTTCAAAGAGAAAGCCAATTTAAGAAGAATCTCTAGACATATAGCAGACCTTCTCAATGAATGTTAAGCAATTGATAGAATTTAAGGAAAGATGAAGCAAGCTTGAAAACTATAAGATTTTATCTTAAAAAAAAAAAAAGCGCTTTTCAGAGCCTACAGACAAAGAGCTACAACTGCAAAGGCAAAGTTAATGATGTTGATTTTTTTCCCCATTCTCGCCAAGTCAAGATTATTTGCAAAGATTTATAAAATGTTAAAATGTCAAAAATGGAAATAAAATCTATGTATGTTATATAAATTAAATTCAGAATTGCTGTTTGAGCCAAATGTCATATATAATTGTAATTTAAATAAATACTGATGCAATTATCTGTTAGATATTGACCTTAAAGATTTAATATAAAGCAGATATTGTCTTCCTGCTTACCAGCTTTCTCATGTATCCTTTTTTAGTAATTTATTCTTTTCATAAAATAAAATGAATTGTTTTCCATGTCTTCACATATGGGTCTTAATATAATCAAATGAGAAATCCTAGGTTAATTTTTAGCACATCAAACTCATTCTAAATTCATTAATAGACATATAGAAAGTGGTTTTGCCATCATATTTCAAATCTTCATGGCAGCTCTCACTATTAATTTTTGTGACTACCTCTTTATGGGGAAGTATTGTGGAAGAAGTCTCCTGAGAGCATTTATAATAAATCTTTCCTGACTTCCTTTTAAGCAAGAAAGAAAAATCCATTTAAGACAATGCTGTAAGGCAAAATGTTACCTGACTTTGGATTCAAACTTTTCATTTATTAGGGAAGAAGTGAGTCTCCAGGGGGCATTGAATCAGTCTATTCTGAGCAGTTTAAGTGGAGAAGCCACTTTAGGTACATGGTGACTAATTCTGGAAACAAAGACAGGTGCTGGACCTGCCAATGCTCCCTCTCTTGGAAGTACCACCACTCCACCTTAAGGGGAAGGCATATTGATTTCCTAATTGAGAAATAAGAAGACAGTGAAGAAGAATTGCAGAAGCTTCTAATTATTGCATCCTCATATGCCAGTCATGTCAGATGCTTTATATATTGTCACTCCCCTGAATCTTCAAATCATTACGAGAATCATTCATAATCCCATATTACAGAAGATAAAACCAAGGCTCATAGGAATTAAAACACTGCCCAGTGCCATACACCTACTAAGCAGATAAAGCAAGACTCAATTCTTCACCAGTAACAATGTGTTCATGTCCTCCCCCATAGCATAGTGATGAGAAATCCAAAAACTAGAGTAAAGGGCATTTTCTATTTAAAGGAACTATACAAATAGAGATAGTCTGAAATAAGCAATGTAGATTGACAAAATGACCAAAACCCTACACAGTGTAAAACTGCAACACCATGGAAAAAGCTTTGCAATCTTACCTGAATGTCTATAGCAATCATTGTAAAGGTTATTCAAGTTCAGAAAACTTGCCTCCAGCAAAATACAGCTAAATTTGTTCTACTTGTGGGAAATGGCAAGAGAGTAAAGAGTCCTGTTTCCTAATTTGGAGATCTATCACCAGTTTGAATTTTCACCATGATCGAGTTAAGGAATGCATCATAGAAGTGACTTACAACTATGACTAAACAAGTTATACTTGAAGTGACAACAAAGACCCCCTCCATTCTTTCACATATGACTGATTTTATTCTAAATAGAGAAGTATCTCTTTATCCACAGGACATATATTCAAAGAGCCCCAGAATATGCCTGAGACCATAGATAATGCCAAATCTGATATGCACCATGTTTTTTTTCCTGCATTGATACAGTTTCATTCATAAATGAGATACAAGAATATAACTACAAAATCTAATAACAAAATTGAACAATTATAATCTGGAGGAAGATGGTGACCAAGTAAAGCAGCTTCTATCAACACTGCTTACACTCGATCTCCATAGTGGCAAAAATAACCTCCTATAGAGTCAGAAACTACTATCAATAGAAAAATAAAAGCTATAAATACAAGAGACAGAAAAAAGGAAGACTAGAATAATCTGAGAAGCAGAAAAAAAATGTGGTCTGCTGCGGTGGGGACCGCCCCACCATGTCCACCATGACTGACTCACAGAAGCAGACTCCATGGAGGATAAGGAGCTGAAGTGACAAGAAGCAGTCCAGGCGGATGTAATTCAGCAGTTTTCTCAGAGCGAAAACAAGCTAAAATTTTCAGCAGCTGAGCCCATCACCGTCTCCAGGGATTCAGAGTGGAGCTCAAACCAGAAGGGAGATATGCCAGCCTTACTGCTGAGGGCAGGGCAGAGACACCATATTGCCGGCAAGCCAGTGAGTTAACCACGCCCATGAAGGCTCCAGCGAAAGTGCTTAGGAATAAACTTAACCAAGGAGGTAAAATATCTCTACAAAGAAAATTATAAAACATTGAAAAAAAAATCAAAGAAGATCTTAGAAGATGGAAAGATCTTCCATGCTCATGGATAGGCAGAATAAATATTATCAAAATGGCCATACTTCCAAAAGTGATCTACAGATTCAATGCAATGCCCATTAAACTACCAAGATCATTCCTCACAGACACAGAAAAATCAGTCCTTAAATTTATTTGGAATAACAAAAGGCCCAGAATAGCCAAAGTAGTTCTCAGCAACAAAAACCATGCAGGAGGAATCACAATACCTGACTTTAAACTATACTAGAAAGCCATTGTAATAAAAACAGCATGGTACTGGCAAAAAACAGATACATAGACCAAGAAAGCAAAATAGAAGACCCAGAAACAAGTCCACACACTTTCAGCCAATTGATTTTTGACAAAGGGGCAAAAAACATACACTGGAAAAAAGATAGCCTCTTCGACAAATGGTGTTGGCAAAACTGGTTAACCATATGCAGAAAACTGGAAATTAATCCCATTTTCTCACCCTGCACAAGAGTCAATTCAAGATGGATCAAAGACTTGAAAATTAGACCAGAGAGCTTAAGGCTCCTTGAGGAAGGCATAGGTCCAACACTGCAACACATAGGCACAGATAAAAACTTTCTCAACAAGACCCCAAAGGCACAACAAACTAAAAGGCGAATCAGTGTGTGGGACTGCATGAAATTGAAGAACTTCTGTTCAACAAAGAAAACTGTCAAGAACCTCAATCGAGAGCCAACAGAATGGGAGAAGATTTTTGCCTCAGATAGAGGACTAATATCTAGAATATATAGAGAACTCAAGAAACTCAACTCTAAAAAACCAAGTCATCCAATCAAAATATGGGCAAGTGAATTAAACAGAAAAGTCATGAAAGAAGAAATTCAAATCACCAATAAATGCATGAAAAAATGCTTACTATTATTATCAATCAGAGATATACAAAACTACCCTGAGAGTTCACCTAACTCCAACTAGAATGGCAATCATTCAAAATACAAACAACAACAAATGCTGGTGAGGATGTGAAGAAGTGAGAACTCTAAAACACTGTTGGTGGGATTGAAAGTTAGTGCAACCACTTTGGAAAACAGTATGGAGAATCCTCAGAAGAATGGGAACAAATCTACCATTCGATCCAGCAATACCACTTCTGGGTATCTACCCAAAAGAAAGGAAACCAAACTACCAAACTAATGTATGTGTATCTATGTTCATAGCTGCACAATTCACCATAGACAAACTGTGGAACCAGCCAAGTTTTCCATCAACAGATGAATGGATTACAAAACTGTGGGATGTGTACACAATGGAATTTTACTCAGCCATAAAGAAAATACAATTGTGGTATTTTCAGGGAAATGGATGGATCTTGAGGACATTATGCTAAGTGAGATTAGTCAGTCACAAGAAGTAAGGAATCAGATGCTTTCCCTAATATGTGAAACCTAGGGTGAATGGGGTCATAGGAGGAACTCCAGGTGAAAAAGGAGATCCTATAGAGGAGCAAATAAGACAACCTAACTGTGGGGATGGGCGGTGGAGAGAGGGAAACACTTTAAAGCGCATGATGTACTTACTCACATCGAAGTCAACAACTAAACCAAGCATGGGAGGAAGGGATGGGAAGGGAGTGAGGTGGGGACTGGGTGGGGGCTGGCTGGGTGATGTGTGCATTTATGCCCACACAAGTTTTTTACCCCATTATGATATATAAATACAATGCACCAATAAAAAATTAATTTAAAAAATGAACAATTATGAAAATATACTGTAATAAAAGTTATATAGATAGGACCTCTTTTCTCTCTCTAAATATATATAGACTTTTATATATAGTCTTTATATATAGATATATAGTACACATATACAGTATATATACATACATTTTATATATTATATTACATTATAAAGATTATATATTATTTAACATATCATATATAATACATATAATTTTTTCTTGGATAGCTATCATCCTGGGATCAAACCCAGGACCTTGTGCATTTTAGGCAAGCACTCCACCACTAAGCTGTATACACCAGACTTTAAAATATCCTACTGTACCATACTCACGTCCTTAGGCTGGAGTGAGATGATACATTGCTTGAGGAAGAAATGAAGTAAGGTAAATGACATTCACATTATAACATAGATATAGCAATTGTGACTATTGTCCTTCTAAGAACACCTTAGAGGAGACTCATGGAGCCACAGTGATGCTAATTGATCATGGTGATCTGAAATTCCAGATAAGGGAAAGTAGTATATTGCTGAAGTTCTATGTATTATAGAAAAGATTTAAATACTGACACTGGAAGGCTCAGCTCTAGTCGGTTTTTTTATGCTAAAGCTGTATTTTCCCATAGTCTTTATTGTATTATTTAATATATATCTTAATTATGTTATATTTTTTAAATTTTGGGTATAGAAATTCATGTTCTACCTATAGAGTCAAGCCAATTAATCTATTTCACTTGGGAGATATTTTTAACTAGTAAATCTTCTTTATTTAATTGCATTATTCCTTTCCACCATTCCACAAAGCATCTGCCTCTTATTGTAACTCAGACATTCAAAATCAGATGTGATGTCTGCAGCATTGAAACTGAATTATGTGGGAAGACATACTCAGGACTGATTATTCTTCAACGAGGTGTTCAAAAAACATTCCGCTTCACTCCTGCCACATCACATTACAAATTAACTTCGCTTCCAAGTAATGCACACCTTTTCTTTTGCTTCACTATTTTAACAGGTTATTTTGGCTCAGACTCAGGCACTAGCAACAGTCTCTGAGAGGCTTTCATATGCTACAACCATATACAATCACCTTCACTGTCAGAATTCTTAAGGACACTTAAACACTTTCTAGCCATATTTTCTGATTTGCCTGGGGACCATGAGGTCCATAGAAAGAATTTCTGACATACTAAAGTGGGTGTGATATGGAAAGGGATTGCTATAGTGATACAATGGCTCTAAAAAAATGCAATCACTTAGGAGCAAGACTGAAAGGAAATCTTATTTCTCAGAGCAGTAAAACACTGTGTTTGAAGTCATTGCTAATGAAGAGGCAGATCTCCCTACAACAGTAATTATTCTCCTCTTGCCTTCTTCCATTCTCAGAAGGAGTCACATTCTCTGTTGTGCTTTGTGTTTACTAGAATAGCAGCCTCTATGGCCTGCATCACCTGAACTAATGGGAAGCCCAGCAAAAATCAGGAGACAAAAGAGAGAGGAAAGGCCTGCTGCAGTGCCAGGCTTCCAGCAGCAGATGTGACCTTTCTGACTTTAGCCCTTGCCAGATGCCTCTTCGAAGGCTTTGGTTCTCATGTGGCTTTGGTGAATTGTTCCTCCATTCCAGGTTCAAGGGCAGTCAGTCCTTCCCAGCGTTGCCAGTCATTAGTGCCTCAACTTCCTTTATGGTATTTAATCCCATCCCTATACATCGTTTTTTAAGTTTTTAAAAAATTTTTATTTTTATTTATACTTTTATTGGTACATTCGATAAATATAGTGATAAAGATTATAGGCTGCTTCTCAGTCTTTTAAAGAGCTTACATAAACACAACATAAACTTAGTCCCTTAAAATTTCAACTAATCTGCTTTTGTTGTATCTTTTATATATGTGTGAGATAAATATAGTTGATGGTCAGGAACAGATTTGGTCATCTAGGCAGAGATACAATTTTAGTAAATACATAACTTTATTAAAATTAAGGTTAATAGCTCATCTTAAGTCTCAGCATCCTACTTTATTATAACCAGGGATCCACATTTTTACAATAGAGACATTTTTATAATGGGGTATTGTTCAGAAAAAGTAGAACTCTGAAACAATATGAGATCCTTAACCTTGAAATCTCAAAACTTCCTAAATTGTCCTTGGTGGTTGAAGCAATTTCTCTAGCCTCTCATTTTACAAAAGCCATGTTAATCGATATAATTTGTCTTGCAAGGATATTTCCATTCTCCTCAAGGCTAACCCTAGTCATAATTCTGTGCTTTCATGAACAGAGGGAGAATTGCAGGGCATCTACAAGTATAAGACAGGTTGTACACAAAAGGGGTGTCCGAGACAGGGCACGCCAGCAGGGGCCCGGGTCGCGGGACTCTGGGTCCCGGCCGAACTGCGCGTAGCACGCCAGACCCCTGGAGAAACCGGACCCAGTAAGACGCTGGGATCTGGGCGGGGGTCGCGGGCTGGGCACGCCAGATGGGGTCCGGGTCGCGGGACTCTGGGCCCCAGGCCGAACTGCGAGTAGCACGCCAGACCCCTGGAGAAACCAGGCCCAGTAAGATGCTGGGTTCTGGGCAGGGGTCGCGCGTGGGGCACGCCAGCTGGGGCCCGGGTCGCGGGACTCTGTGCCCCGGGCCGAACTGCGAGTAGCACGCCTGACCCCTGGAGAAACCGGGCCCAGAACAGAAAAAGATAAAGAAAAATGTCAGAGAGGTGGTAAGAAAGCCGTTATGGATGCCAGGACACTGGAGATGCAGACAAAACTTATCTAAATGCACTGGAACTTATGGAAAAATTCGCCGTGAAAGAGGACTGCTATTTCTCTATATTGTTAAGAATCTCAGACATCACATATAAGGAGAGAGTTTAGCGGAGACCAAGGAGAAATGCGGTGTTGAAAGAGTTCTCTGCGATGGTGGTGGAGACTTGTATTCAGGAGAAGCAGAAACCGGATCTTACCAACTTTATTTTTTTGGAGAAATTACACCAAATGTCGAATGCTACCATCACGCATGCTTAGGAACACTGGACAACATTCAGAGTGGAAAAAGAGCCTGGGAAGGATTTGAAACGGTGGAGGCAGTGGCAATGCCAGTGGTCAATATTCGGGGGAGGCAGAGATCTGATACATTACAACTGGAACCTTTGAAATAATAACCACAGAGACAGTGATCGGAACCTGCTGAGGGGTCAGGCTGGCGCCGGGGCCAGTGGCCGACATCGGAGCTTGCTGTGAGGCAAGGCCACTACTGAGGCCTCCGTGGCCAGGATTGGAACCTGCAGAGGGGTTAGACCGATGCTGGGGCCAGCGAGGCCGGCATTGGAGCCTGCCATGATACAAGGCTTGTGCTAGGGCCTCCAAGGTCGGGTCCGGAACTTGCTGAGGGGTTAGGCCGGTGCTGGGGTCAGCGAGGCTGGCATCGGAGCCTGCCGTGAGGCAAGGCCAGTGTTGGGGCCCCCGAGGACGGGACCGGAGCCTGCTGAGGGGTTAGGCCGGTGCTGGGGCCAGCGAGGCCGGCATCAGAGCCTGCCATAAGGCAAGGCCGGTACTTGGGCCTCCGAGGCCAGGATAAGAGCCTGCCGAGGGGTTAGGCCGGTGCTGGGGCCAACGAGGCCGGCATTGGAGCCTGCCTTGAGGCATGACCAGTGCTGGGGCCTCCGAGGCCGGGATCGGAGCCTGCCGAGGGCTTAGGCTAGTGCTGGGGCCAGTGAGGCCGGCATCGGAGCCTGCCATGAGGCAAGGCCGGTACTGGGGCCTCCGAGGCCAGGATAAGAGCCTGCCGAGGGGTTAGGCCGGTGCTGGGGCCAGCGAGGCCGGCATCGGAGCCTGCCTTGAGGCATGACCAGTGCTGGGGCCTCGGAGGCCGGGATCGGAGCCTGACGAGGGGTTAGGCCTGTGCTGGGGCCAGTGAGGCCGGCAGCGGAGCCTGCCGTGAGGCAAGGCCGGTACTGGGGCCTCCGAGGCCAGAATAAGAGCCTGCCGAGGGGTTAGGCCGGTGCTGGGGCCAACGAGGCCGGCATCGGAGCCTGCCTTGAGGCATGACCAGTGCTGGGGCCTCCGAGTCCGGGATTGGAGCCTGCCGAGGGGTTAGGCCGGTGCTGGGGCCAGCGAGGCCGGCATCGGAGCCTGCCGTGAGTCAAGGCCGGTACTGGGGCCTCCGAGGCCAGGACAAGAGCCTGCCGAGGGGTTAGGCCGGTGCTGGGGCCAGCGAGGCCGGCATCGGAGCCTGCCGTGAGGCAAGGCCGGTACTGGGGCCTCCGAGGCCAGGATAAGACCCTGACGAGGGGTTAGGCCGGTGCTGGGGCCAGCGAGGCCTGCATCGGAGCCTGCCTTGAGGCAAGGCCGGTACTGGGGCCTCGAGGCCAGGATAAGAGCCTGCCGAGGGGTTAGGCCGGTGCTGGGGCCAGCAAGGCCGGCATCGGAGCCTGCCTTGAGGCATGACCAGTGCTGGGGCCTCCGAGGCCGGGATCGGAGCCTGCCGAGGGGTTAGGCCGGTGCTGGGGCCAGCGAGGCCGGCAGCGGAGCCTGCCGTGAGGCAAGGCCGGTACTGGGGCCTCCGAGGCCAGGACAAGAGCCTGCCGAGGGGTTAGGCCGGTGCTGGGGCCAGCGAGGCCTGCATCGGAGCCTGCCTTGAGGCAAGGCCAGTACTGGGGCCTCGAGGCCAGGATAAGAGCCTGCCGAGGGGTTAGGCCGGTGCTGGGGCCAGCAAGGCCGGCATCGGAGCCTGCCGTGAGACATGACCAGTGCTGCAGCCTCCGAGGCCAGGATCGGAGCCTGCCGAGGGCTTAGGCCGGTGCTGGGGCCAGCGAGGCCGGCATCGGAGCCTGCCTGAGGCAAGGCCGGTACTGGGGCCTCTGAGGCCAGGATAAGAGCCTGCTGAGGGGTTAGGCCGGTGCTGGGGCCAGCGAGGCCGGCATCGGAGCCTGCCATGAGGCAAGGCCGGTACTGGGGCCTCCAAATCCGTGATCGGAGCCTGCCAAGGGGTTAGGCCGGTGCTGGGGCCAGCGAGGCCGGCATCGGAGCCTGTCGTGAGGCAAGGCCGGTACTGGGGCTCTGAGGCCAGGATAAGAGCCTGCCGAGGGGTTAGGCCGGTGCTGGGGCCAGCGAGGCCGGCATCGGAGCCTGCCTTGAGGCATGACCAGTGCTGGGGCCTCTGAGGCCGGGATCGGAGCCTGCCGAGTTGTTAGGCTGGTGCTGGGGCCAACGAGGCCGGCATTGGAGCCTGCCATGAGGCTAGGCCGGTGCTGGGGCCTCCGAGGCCGAGATTGGAATCCTGCCAAGGGGTTAGACCGGTGCAGGGGCCAATGGCCAGCATCGGAGTCTGGCGTGAGGCAAGTTCACTCCTGCGGCCTCCAAGGTCGGGACCAAAGCCAGCTTAGGGGTTAGACCGGTTCAGGGGCCAGCGAGACCAGAACTGGGGCCTCCCATGAGGCAAGGCCGCTGCTTGAGCCAGCGAGGTCTGGATCAGTCCACTGAGTAGCCAGGCCACTACTGGGACCATCAAGAGTGGGATTGGTACTTGCAACGCAGCATGCACAGAGAAATATCGCAGAAAATATAAATCAGACTCTTCTCTTAATCAGCAATAACTAGGAGGAAAAGGGCAACAGGAAGAGGTTGAGCTATAGAAAGGGCCCTATAGTGAAGCAACTAATGTGACCAATCAGAGGGTATGTAATACTGGAGGACGGAGCCTCTTTAAAACGCAGGAGGTACATAAACAAATGTATCAAAGTAAATCACCAAAGAAGTGTGGGATGGAGGGAGGGAATGGGATGGGGGCTGGAGGAGGGCTAATTGGATGATGTGTGCTTGTATATCCTCTCAAGTCTTGTACTCCAATGTGATTGATATATGACTACAATGCACCAATTTAAAAAATAAATTAATAAAAAAAAAAAAAGAATCAAAGACAACACATAGGCCAAACATGAGAAAGAAGGAGGGGAGAGGGCATGGGGTGTGAATTGGGGAAGGGCTAAATGAATGATGTGTGTATGTATGCCTCTCCATTTTGTATTCCATTAAGATGTATGATTAAAATGCACCAACAAAAATAAATAAATTAAAATAAATAAAAAAAAATAAAAATAAAAATAAAAAAAAAATAAAAAAAAGGGGTGTCCGAAACTTCACAATTCTTATCATCAGGAAGCGGAAGTAGAAGATGCATGTTTATAAATAAACTTTGAAGAATTTAACTCAACTGTACAAATTATGAGGTTCTTTTGAGAAGAATTTGACAAAGCTCACTCAGGATTCTAGATATAATATGTCAACTGAAACACCTGGGATCAGCTCTCAGTGTTTTCTGAAACCTGAACCCAGTGGTGACCTGCAATATTGAAGTTGAGATGCTGAGACTTCTCTCACAGAGAAAGAGAAACTCAAAGGTATAGGGAGGTGGGGATTATAGGGTAGTTCTCTTATGTGTGACCTACTCAGCCACACACTTACCAAACCTACAGTAGGTACTAAGGAACACTTCCTCCCCCAAAGCAATAAAATACTTTGGTAGTAAACACTAGTATCTCTAGGAGGTTTTGCTGTGTGTATAATTTATAGGACAGAAATTCTACTAAAGAATTGAGCTCTCTCGTTTAATGAGAACAATGAGGTCTTGGAGCATAGAGGCCAGGTGGCACTACTTAGATTCAGCGATGAGGTCAGCAAAATTGCCACAATAAACCAGAAAGACAGCATGGCAATGCAAGTGTTTTGACCCATGTGGATTTATGATTGTGGCTAATGTTTTTCTGAGGACCTTAGGAATGAAATAGATTGCCAGCCTTCTAAAATATTGCTTGGTCTGTCTTAGCAGACTAATTCTTCCTCTGATAGAAATAACCCAACTCAAAGTACTATTGAGAATTCATAGCTTCTTATCCAATTCACAATTCAAATAGTGTTTATTTTTATTTAGGAATTACTCTGAAATGTAAACACAATATAAATTATAATTTTTTTCTCCAAGTCACTCCCCAGAGAACCCATTGACAATTAGCAAGTTGACAATGAAGTGCAAAAAAAAAAAAAACCATACTGCTGAGCTATTAGTTTTGGCCCAAATTTAGTACTGATCACCCTGGCACAAAATCAGGAGACAAACAGAATTTTAGTCAATATCTGTGCTATAATAGACAATGGACAAAATCCCATTCTGTAGCTATTTCCCTTCTTCCTAATTGTATACCTGAAATAATCATAATTAGTAGGCAGAAACATCCTCACACTGGTTCCCTGACTGATAAATATCATTATAGTTAGAAAAGCCAAGCATATCTTTTAAAATTTTATCTGTTAAGTAGTGAACAGAAAGCAGTATCATATCTCAGAGGGAAAGTTCAAAAATTAGTGTTACTGCCAGGGATGGAAAGAAACAGAGATAGTGATTCCCATCCCATTCTCAGTTAACTCTTCATTTTGGCTGGTACAAAAATAAAACAGATGCACTATAATCATGCTGAAATATTGGTATCATCAACCTCTGTTGATCCAGATGATTCTCACTAAGGGAAAACACCACAGCTGCCGGCTCTTGGAGTATGGCTACTAGCCTAGACAGTGGTTGCATTGTTTTGTTTTGTTCACCATCTGAATTAGTATAGAAAATCAAAAGCAATTCATGTTTATTTAAATAGGAGAGAACATCTTACTTCAAATCTCTATACATATACTCAATTTCTTTCATAGTATAGTACAAAGTAATTATGACCATGTTGAAATCCTAAGAAAAAATAAAACATTTTGATTCATTCATTGAAGACATTAGGCTCATTGGACCTCATATGCAGGAGGTTAAAAGCATTTGCTAGTAAGACATGTGTGCTTAGTGAGTAGGAGATAGAACCAACAAGGTTTTAGGATCTTGTCAAGTTGCAAATATTCCAGGAAAGTTTTGGTGCAAATCATGGACAGATATCCCCTATAAAGTGAGAAATAAGTATTTGTACTTTAACCTTTTTACCATGAAAAAAGAGGACTACATGTACATGCTTTTGAATTTTGGAGGAAGAACATTGTTTTAGTCTGTTTATCCATCACTGTGACTGAAACACCTCACAAGAACTTATTGGGGCTTATGTGGGTTTCAGAGGTACAGTCCATGGCCAGCCAACTCCAAGGCACCAGTTCTCTAACTTTGTTGTTCCAAGCATCTAGTGCAATGGGAATTCCATTAACTTCTGCTGGGAATTGTTTTTCCAAGATCCTCATTAAATAGGCATTCCATTAGCCTTCTCTGGGAATCACTTTGGATCCATAAAGTAGATCATCTTTTCCTCTACAGAAAGTGGAAAATCAAATGTGCCACCTGAAATTTTTCCCACTAAGAATATTTTCATTAGACTATCTTTCATTCTGCCACAAATGAGGTTAAAGTATATCAGGCACCCACTGAATAGGGTCAGTAGATTTCAAACAATCATTTATTCTCCTTGGCAAATAATCATAGTTAATTTTCCATGAGACTGTACCTGTGATTTGAAAATATAATGTCCAGAATTCTGAAATATATTTCCATTGTTTTAAGCCATCTATCATGTAATACTTCATTATGCTGGCAATAAAAAAATAACATACTCCCTTATTCATGGACTTAGGAAATGTCTTATTCACTGACATGTTTTGCCAAAAAAGTATCATCTTCAATCAAGAAACTCATTTTACAATGAAACAAATGCAGCAATGGGCTCATGTTGATGGAATTCATTAGTCCTGGCACATGTTTCACGTAGCAGTAGATCATCTTCTGCTAATGAAGGTGCAGCTCTGGCCCTAGCTCAGGAGAGTGTGGCTAAGGTATTTTAAATCAGTATCAATGTAATGTCTACACACTCTACAGCATAGGTAGGTCCAGAAACCAAAGAGTGGAAGGGGGATTGGCCCCTCAATATTAAACCTAAAATTTCTATGATGAAGAATTTATTTTTGCTGCACACCTAAGTCATGCAAATTTGAAAAAATAAGTTCCTAAGTAAATAGTGTTTCCAACAGAGAAAAAAGTTACAATTCTATTTTCTGTTAATTTGGGGATTCTTATGTGGCGGAGTTGACATACAGAGAGGGGGTCTATAGTGTTATTGGAAAGACCTACTCAAATTGTGTTGCTGTAAGGATTGGAGACAAAGAGGTGAGGTATCCAACAAATTCACTCAAGTGCTTATTACTACTCCCCAAATAATGTATAGAAGAAATCTGCATAAACTCAATAAAATTAAAAGAATAATAAATGATTCAAATGCTGTGGAAATAAATGTTAGAGTCCCTCACTAGATCAAGAATCAGTCAAAAATCTGGCAGGGATAATCAAATACAGAATGTATAATAGGAATCAAAGACTCAGCCGGGCGTGGTGGTGCACACTTGTAATCCCCGCACTTGGAAGGTGGAGACAGGAGGATCACGCAGGTTCTTAGCCAACCTCGCTGGCTTAAGAGACTCTGTTTCCAAATAAAAATATAAAATAGGTCTGGGAGTGTAACCCGGAGGTAGAAAGGTTTCCAGGAACCCCAGTACCCCCCCCACACACACACAAAAAAAAAAAAACCCAAAAATCAAAGATTCATTATCATCACTGGATTGGCAGCTTGAGAAGAGGACGAGGGATCTCATAAAACAACAGAGAACTGAAGGTAGCTGCATCATGAAAAATAAGAGCCACTGAGGTTACAACAACTGGGTTGAGATGTTTCAGTAAATATAAATTTTCCTATTGAGAATTCTGAAAACATATAAGTAGAAGAAAGCTGAGGTCTTATCAGTCACCATGTGAAAGACACTGATAAGATTTTAAGGACTTGATGGTTTATGTATCAACTTGACTAGACTATAGCATCTAGTTATTCAAACATTTTAATTAGCATTATTATTCATTAATATGTATATTAAGTATACCTATTATATTTTAATACATGCATACAGCATGTACTGATCATATCCAACCTCCCTTTTTTACCTTCTCACTCTTCAATGTCCTTCCTAATCTCTAGCAATCATTATTTTATTTTCACTGTTAAAATCACTATTATACTTTTTACTTTTATTAGCTTCCACATGTAACAGAGAATATTTAGTACTAGCATCCTTGCTCCTGGATTATTTCTCTTAAATAATATACTCCAGTTCAGTCCATGTTGCTTCAAATAGCAGACATTTATTCTTCTTTGTGTTCAAATAATACTCCACTGTGTAGTATTTTTTTTATTTGTTATCACTTCATGTATTGATGGGCACCTAGATTGATGCTACATCTTAGTGTTAATAGTGCTATAGTACCACTCTTGTATGATGATTTTATTTCCACCTAATATAGACCCTGAAATGGGATAACTGGATCATATGTTGATCTATTTTTAGATTTTGAAATATCTTCATACTGTTCTGTATACAATGAGTATATTATAGTACAGTTTTATGACAACATAGTATAAGTTTCTTTTCTCCACATTCTCACCAGTATTTGTTACTTTATTTGTTCTTGTTCTTATTTTTTTTTGTTGGTGATACATTCTAACTGAGGTGAGATTATATTTTACTGTAGTTTTTTTTAAAAACAAACACTTATTTCTCACATTTCTGGAAATAGAAGTCCTATATCAAGGTGTTGGTAGATTTAGTCTGGGGAGAACCAGCTTTCTAGTTTATGAACAGCCATCTTCTTGCTGTGCTTTCATATGACATAAGGGCTCATAGAACTCCCTAAGGTCTCTTTTTTTAAGGCCATTAATTTCAATCATGACTGTTATGCCTTCATGACCTAATCATCTACTAAAGGCTCTACCTCTTAATACTGGGCATTAAGATATCTCTCTCTCTCTCTCTCTCTCTCTCTCTCTCTCTCTCTCTCTCTTTCTAGAATTTTATTGCTGCAATATAAATTATATAATAATGAGATTTCAAATGATATATACATATATGCATGCAACAATTCTCAATGTGGTTCCCTCCTAGTCCATCCTGTTACCCCATTCTCCCTACCTTCATATATGGACATAATATTGTGTGGTCTCTTTTTTTCCTCAAGCCTCTTTCTTTCTCTCTCCTTCTTCCTCCCCCAACCCCCTTTCACTATTCTATTTATATCACTCCTTCTTATCATGAAGTCTTGTATTTCCTATTTTCTCTCTAGTTTCCACATAGAAAACATATGAGCCTTAAATGAGACAGGCTGATTAAATTTAGTGCAATTTTTAAAATTCCATCCATTTTTCTGAAAATTATGTCATTTAGTTCTTCTTTATGACTGAGTAAAACTCCACTGTGTGTATATACATTTTGTTCGTCCATTCATCAGTTGATGGACCCCTATGTTGGTTCCATAATTTGACTACTGGGAATTGTACTGCTATAAATATGGATATGCATATACCACTAAACTATTCTAAATCTCTTGGAAAGATTCTGAGAAGTGAAATAGCTGGTCATATGTTGACAACATTTCTAGTGTTTTGATGAACCTCTATATTGATTTCTGTAGTTGTTGTATTAAATTATAATTTCACTAACAATATATGAAAGTGTTTTTCCCACATTCTTGCCAGTATTTATTATTGTTTGTCTTCTTGATGAGTAACACTAACTAGGGTTAGATATAATCTCTGTATCATTTTGTTTGAATTTCCCTGATTGTTAATGATGTTGAAAATTTTTATATATCTGTTGGCCATTTGTATTTCTTCTTTTAATAAGTTTCTATTCAGTTTAAATTTTCCTTTTTATTGGATTAATTGCTAATTGCTTTTTGGTGTTAAATTTTTAAGCTGATATATATATATATATATATTAGTTTTCTATCAGAGAAGTTGCTGGGAAAGGTTTTCTCCAATTCTGTAGGCTCTTCTCCATGTTCTTGATTACTTTCTTTATTGTCAAGAAGCTTTTTAATTTGATGCCATTCCATTTATTGATTATTGGTTGTATTTCCTGAGCTTTAGCAGTCTTATTAAGAAATTCTCTATCTCAGAATGTGTGAGGTCTTTCCATTTTATAAGGTAATCTTCAATTTTTCCCCTGTGTTCTATATTTTTCATTGTAGAAGTCTTTTACCATCTTTATTAGAGCTAGTCTTGAGTAGTTTTGAGGCTATTCTAAATAGAATTTTTTCAGATTTACTTTTCACTAGATTCCTTATTGATATATAGAAAAGCTATTGATTACTGTAAGTTGATTCTATATTGGTAACTTGTTTAATTTGTGTATCAGCTCACAAAGTCTGTTTTATTTTTTAGGGTTTTCTAAGTACAGAATCATGTCATCTGCCCTTATTTATATTTGTTTTATTTACTTTTCATACCTAATTGCTCTGGATAAAATTTCAAGTACCATATTGAATAGCAGTGGTGGCAGTAGGCTGAAGAACTAAACAAGTTTGACTTTCAGAGAAAAAACAAAACTAGTGAAAAAATACAGGACAGTGAAGAGAGAGAGACAGAGAGAAAGAGAGAAAGAGAGATTATCTTTATTCAAAACAAAACTCATCAAAATTTACGTGACAATAAAACTTACTACAGAACAAGTATATTCATTAAGTGAAGTTAGTAAATTTGGGATTGCTACCAAAAATTTTAAAAAAGTAAAGTGAATCAAGAATAAACATTCTTTTTAGAAAAGAACCACTGTATTTAATTAATATGTTTCTCAAGTTAGAGAAAAATACTACTAAACAACTCAATAATACTTAAATTTTTATATTCTTATAATTAGATATAAAGTTCCTATGAATATAAGTTTTATGTGATTAAAAAATAAATAAGCTAAATAACAGAAAAATTATAAAAGTAATCAAATTATAATTTAAGACATTAAATTAGCATGAAATATGGCAAGTCTTCCTTTACCTGGTATATTTATTTAGGCTTAAGGTAAATCAACAAGGTTAGTTTTATTTTAAAAAACATGTTTCTCAATTATGTTTTTGACAAGATAAACCACTATCTGGTACATCACTATTTGGGCCTTGTAATTGTCAGTGATTCTTATTATTAGATAATTCTTGTAAATGTTGATGAATTATTTAGATCAATCAATGAGTTTAATAAAATAGCACAAATTACAAAAATTTATGGCAATATTTTGATATCATTCAGCAAAAGTGTCTTCATTGTAGATTTAATGTGATAATGAGTGCTAATGAGCTTTGGCAACTTGTTACATTCACAGACAGAAACCAAGAAATCTAAATTTGCTCCAGGAACTTGGAAAAACATAATGCAGTTATTTTGAGTTAGAAATGCATAGGCTAGAGGTAGGCTCTATCTTATGCCCAAATCATTGTAACACAAGGAATAGAACCAATTCAATCTCCTTTGAGCACAAGGTGTGTTTGTTCTCATGGGAAAGAAAGGGGTTGAAATTAAGAACTAGAAAGTTCTAGCTGGGTACAGTAGAGCATTCAGATTGGAGGCTATAGGGCAAGATCCTGTTTCAAAATAAGAAAATATACTTAGTGAGGCCCTTTGCAACTTGGTGAGACTCTGTTTCAAAATAAAGATTAAAAAATAATGCCTAGGGGGTAGCTTGGAGGTAGAATGTCCTTGGGTTTCATCCGTAGTACTGCAAAAAGAAAAAAAAAAAGAAAGAAAGAAAAGAAAAGAAAGAGGACTGGTAGTGTAGCTTAGAGGTAGAATACCTCTGGGTTCAATTTCCAGTATCTCCACCAAAAAATAAACAAAAAAAAAACCCTGAAAAATCTTGGGGTCTGAAGCAACCATTTCTTTCCTCTCCTTTCCTCTCCTCTCCTCTCCTCTCCTCTCCTCTCCTCTCCTCTCCTCTCCTCTCCTCTCCTCCACCTCCCTTCCTCTCCTCCTCCTCCTCCTCCTCCTCCTCCTCCTCCTCCTCCTCCTTCTTCTTCTTCTTCTTCTTCTTCTTCTTCTTCTTCTTCTTCTTCTTCTTCTCTCTCTCTCTCTCTCTTTCTTTCCCTCTCTCTATCACTCTTCCTTTCTCTCTTTCTTTTGACTTTTCCCTAACTCTGTGTCCCTGGTTTCCATATTTTTCTATGTGTATTTCTCTCTGTCTCTATCATATTTTGCCTGTTTTTGTCTCTGTGAATTAATCCATGAAGTGTCTGTCTCTGTCTGGATGTCTCTATTGTTTTTTAACTCTGTTATTCAAATTTACCTAACCCATTTACAAGGGAGTCAATTGCCACTATTCTCAATTCTGGCTTAACATCCTTTATAATTTTAAATGCTGATAAGAAATAGTTCCTATGCCATAAGTTCAGATGTTTATAAGAATCTAGATATTCAAACATTTGCCACTGATTTTTAACTTTGATTGGTTTTAAATGAGTGACTGGATGGTTAGTCTGGATGGTCAACTTGACTTGATCACTAAGATGATGTGACTTAGGATGTGTTGATGAAATGATTGGCTTATTTAATGGAAAACTGAAGGGTAACTCCTGCCCTGAAAGTAAGCACCATGGTTCTGATTGGTGAAATACCTAGACTAAAAAAGAAAAGAAAGCCACATGAATACATGCATGATTCTTCCTAAGACAGCATATCTATGAACTTATTTGAAATATCAGCCTTTAGCTCTTCAACCTGAACCTTCACCATCATTTCTCTAGAAAGTTTCCTGGCCTTTCCAGATTGGACTGGTACTAAATTAGTGGTTGCTCTGATTCTGCAACTCCAGCTCTTAGCCTACTCAACCAGCTGCTGGTTCCTTCTGCTCTCTAGGTGCTCTTCACCTGCTCTCAAAAACCTGGGACAACACTGCTTTGGACCGTAAGATGATTTGATAAATCCCTTTTAGTGCATATGTGTTCTGAGGTGCTATTCTACTGAACCCTGACCAATACAGTGCCACAGGGCTGGTGCACATTCATCAGTGGCTGTTGGAGTAGTCTCTCTGAGAAGGTTTTGGCTATTACATGAAATGTACCTAATTTGTGAGTCTACTAAGGAACCAAAATAACAGTTTCTCCTAACAACTACTCATTAGGGTACAGAAATAATCCAGTTTAACTTTAAAGATAAAATCCTGAAACCCATCTAGAAAATTATATTTTAGGAAAAGTACAAGAGGTATCTAAACCCAGCATAATGCTATCTGTGAGCTTTCTTATCATATAGAATCTTTATTATGTTGAAGTACATTTCTTCTATTTATAATTCATTTAAAGTTTTTATCAAAAAGAGATGTTAAATTTTATCAAATGTCTTCCTACCCCTATTGAGATGATTTTATGATTTTTGTTCTTCATTCTCTTCATGTGGTATATAACATTTATCAAATTCTGTATATTAAATACACATTAATCCTTGCATCTGTTGAATAGATCTCACTTGATCATAATAAATACTATTTTAACATGTTATTAGATTCATTTGAGTATTAATTTATTGAGGATTCTTGTATCTATATTAATAGACTGGTAGCTTTCTTTTTTCTTCCATATTTTATTTTATTTATAAGTTGAACATATTGAAAATGATGTACATTTAGATTGTGCTTCATGCCCTCTCCCCCCCCCCATTGTCCTTCCCCCTCCCAATAAAGAGTGTCCAGGTTAACCATGTTATATTTATACAATTACACATATTCGGATGTAGCTCCTCCATTGAACAATCTCAGCTTTCTTCCTCTCCTATCCTTCCATTCTAGATTTGCTGAATTTCCCTTCCATCATCTGAAGTTCCTCTGGTATTACCAATACTCCCTAGCTTGGGCATATTAGATAAAACATATGTCCCTTCTCTTTCTGTGCTTGACTAATCACACTTAACATAACGTTCTACAGTTCCTTCCATCTTCTTGCAAATGCTATTATTTTATTCCTTTTTATAGCCGAATAGAATTCCATTGTGTGTATTTCCCATAATTTTGCAATCCTTTCATCTGTTGATGGAGATCTAGGTAGGTTCCATATTTTGGCTATTACAAACTGTGCTGCTATGAACATGGGTATGCATATTAATGTAGTTCTCTGATTTCATTAAAATCCCAACAACATTTCTCATAGACCTGGAAAAATTGGTTATGGATTTTGTATGGAGAAAGAAAAGACCCAGAATAGCCAAAGCAATTCTCAGCAACAAAAACCAGGCAGAAAGCATCACAATCCCAGACTTCAAATTATACTATAGAGCAATAGTAATAAAAACATCATGGTATTAGCACAACAATAGGCAGCCTGACCAGTGGAACAGAATAGAAGATACAGAAACAAACCCACACATCTATAGTCAATTGATCTTTGACAAAGGGGCCAAACTCATACGCTGGAGAAAAGACAGCCTTTTCAACAAATGGTGCTGGGAGAACTGGCTATCCATTTGTAGAAAGTTGGATCTGAATCCTTAATTCTCACCATGTACAGGAATCAACTTGAGATGGATCAAAGACTTAGAAATAAGACCAGAGACTATGAAGTTATTGGAGAAAGGCATAGGATCAACACACCAACATATAGGCACAGGCAGTAATTTTCTCAATAAGACTTCCAAAGCACAGGAAATTAAAGCAAGAATTAAGAAGTAGAATGGCATCAAACTAAAAAGTTTCTGCTCATCAAAGGAAACTATCAAGAACCTAAAGAGGGGGACTTCCAGGAATATGGCGAACGAGAAAAGCGGGCCTTAAGAGCCCCTCTAACAACCAATCTCCATTACCACAAAATCAGCGTCTTTCATAAGCCAGAAAACACCATCGCCAGAGAAACAAAAAAATCACCAGGCTCCAGAGAGAAAGCAGACTGAGAACAGAGCTCAGAGCCACAGAGGAGATACACTGGCCTCATGCCTGAGGACGCGGCAGCAGCACTTTACTGCCGGCGGCAGTGGCAATTTCACCGGGCGGCTACAGCAAGCCGAGGTGAGCCACTGTGGAACAGCCAGGTGGGATTTCTTGGCCCAGGGAGCATCTAAAGCTCCCAGTGGCTGAGCTCAGCACACGCTGCAGGGATTCAGAGTGGGAATCAAAACCAAGAAGAAATATGCCAGCCTCACGGCCGAGGGCATAGCAGCGGCACCATATTGCCACCGGCAGCAGCAGCAGCGAATTCACCGAGTCCAGTACAGCTACATCTGCATACTCAAGTACAGTGAGTCAAATTGCGGTACACAGAGGAGAAATCCTAGTACTGTACTCCCTGGGACTTGACCCAGTGGGGGAGTGGCGGGGGCAGAGATATCACACCATAGGAGAACGTGCAACCTGGCATCCCCCACAGTCTAAAGCAGCCTCTATTGACTCTCTGGGTCGGAGACTCTGTGATAAAACCCAGTAAAGGAGTAGTGGGGTCTGAGATACTACTGACTCGAGATCCAGAACACCTTAAGTGAAGTCATAGTGACCCAAGGGAAGAACCCAGAGAAGGCACAAACATCCGAAATCATGGGAAAGAGGAATACTACTAGAGCAATGAATGCCCACAACCCCACAACATCAGAACCCGATAAAACAGAAAATCAGAGATTTCTAGAAGATCAAATCAGGAAAATAACTGTAGAAATAATAGAGGTGCTTCAAAAAGAATTCAGAGAGAGCCAAAAAGAGATAAAGGATGCATTTAATGAAGTAAAGGCCTCAATTCAAAGCACAAACAACCGATTAGACCACAAGGAGAACAGAATATCGCTCTTAGAAGATGATCATTCCAAAAATGAACGCAGAGTTTCTAATCTAGAAAAAAATATCCGACAGCAGGAATCTGATATTGAAGAAATATGGGCCCATTTTAAGAGAGCTAACCTAAGAATAATTGGAATAGAGGAGGGAAAAGAAAGTGAAACCAAAGGGATCAACAATCTCTTCAAGGAAGTAATAGCAGAAAATTTTCCAAACATAGAGCAAGAGGTTGATACACAGGTCCAGGAAACCTATCGAACTCCCTTCAGACAGGATCGGAGAAAAGTATCACCACACCACATAATTGTCAAAATGACCAATGTGGAAGCCAAACAGAGAATCTTAAAGGCAACAAAAGCAAAGGGCCAAGTGACATTCAGGGGCAAACCAATTAGAATCACTCCAGATTTCCCAAACCAAGTCATGAGAGCCAGAAGGGCTTGGAGTAACATATTCCAAACTCTGAAAGAAAACAACTTCCAGCCAAAAATTTCCTACCCAGCAAAACTTTCTATCAAATTAGATGGAGAAATAAGAAGCTTCCATGACAAACAGAAACTGAAGGAATTTATGTCTTCAAAACCAGCACTAGAGAAAATACTCAAAGAGATTAACTACAAAGAAGAAATAGGTAACACACATCAGAACTAGAGAAACAAGATTTTCCGTCCAACAGACAACTAAGATTGGTTATCTGTGGAGATTCATTATTTATGTTAGTCTTTTACCTATCTCTAAATTGTATTGTTTGCCTTTATTGTTGTTAATTTTTAGGATTTCTAGTTGGAATATTAATATACCTTCAGATATAGCATTTGGAAATATTTTATCCCATTCTATTAGTAACTTTTAACTCTGTTTACATTGTCTTTGGATATACAATATTTTCTTTTATTTTTTAGGGAGTTTGTATATTCTTCTGTTGCCTGTGCCATTGAAATCATATCCAAGAAATCACTGCCAATTTCAAGGTTGTGAGGTTTTATGACCCAGATTTTCTCCTAAAAGTTTATAGTCTTAAGATTTATATTTAGGTCTTTTATCTATTTTGAGTTAATATTTGTATATGGGATTAGGTAAGGGTCCAATTTTATTCTTTTCCATGTAATTATTATTTTTCAACAATATTTAGTTAAAAGATTATTATTTCCACCACCAAATGTTTGTGGAAACCTTGTCAAAAATAAATTGACAATATAGGGAAGAATTTAGCTCTAGGCTTTTATTTAACTCCAATGGTTTATATATCTGCCTTTAGAATAGTACTACACTGTTTCAATTATTGTAGCTTTATATGGTTTGAAATCAGAAAATATATATCTTCTAGCTTTGTTCTTTTTCAAGATCGTTTTGGGTACCTAGAGTCCATATTCCATATTAGGATAGATTTTTTTCTGAAAAATAAATATATAAATATATGATAGTTTCACCTAAAAAATAGAAAAAAAATATTCTCTGGTAAGAAAGAAAGCAAAAAGAAATATTGAAATGTTATCTTTAAGTCATCAAAAGCTTGGTATCAGACAAATGAAACTGTTATGTGAGATTATCATTTTTAATTTTGGATAAATTGCTATAATACTAGATGTCAACCACTAAGCCAAGCATGGGAGGGAGGGATGGGGAGAGAATGGGGGGGGGGGGATTGGGAGGGCTGACTGGGCAATGTGTGCATGTATGTCTACAAAAGTTTGTATCCCACTATGATGTATGAATACAGTGCACCAATAAAAAAAAATAAAATAAATAAATTAAAAAAAAAGAACCTAAAGAGGAAGCCTACAGAATGGGAGAATATATTCACCAGCAACTACTCTCATAGGGGGCTAATATCCAGAATACACAAATATCTCAAAAGACTCTACATTAGCAAAACAACTCAATCAAGAAATGGGTAGCTTTCTTTTATGTTGCTGTTGTTAAATCCTTATCTGTTTTTGGTATCAGAGTAATGCTGACCTCAAATAACAGAGAGCTATTTGGAAAATAGTGCCGAAAAAAAACCACCAAATTTTGTGTGCGTATATGTTCCCATCTCTTGAAACATCATTATGGTGTATATTTACAATGCACCAATACAATTATATTAAACAGAGGCAATTCTAATGTGTAAAATCAACAAAAAAATACTTGAAGAATATGTAACCAAAGAAGTAGAAGTTTTCTACAATGATTTTCTTTTCTTTGTGTGTGTGTGTGTTTTTTGTTTTTTGGCAGTCCTGGGGATGAAACCCAGGGGGATTCTATCTTTGAGCTATACCCCCAATCCTATTTTTTATTATTTATTTTCAAACAAGGTCTCACTAAGTTGCAGAGGGCTTCATTAAGTAGCTGAGGCTGTCTGTGAACCACAGTCCTCCTATTTCAGCCTCCCAGATGCTGAGATTACAAGCATGTGCCACCACATCTGTTTGAAAATTATTTTTAAGTGATGAAAAAATTAAAGAAACATAAAAGAAAATAAATTCCATGTTTATGGTTTAAAAAATAAATATTGTTAAATATCTATACTATCCAAAGCAATCTTTTAGTTTACTATACTCTCTATTAAAATACCAACAACTTTATTTGCCAAACAAAAAAATCCTAAAATTTATATAAAACACACACATGTGTGCGCGCGCACACACACACACACACACACACACACACACACACACATTACCAACTCAATCTCAAGGAAGAACTGAAAATAGGAGGCATAAAAACGGAATGATTTCAAAATACACTATAAAACTACTGTAATCAAGACATTATAATACTGGTATAAAAGCAGATATGTAGACCAATGGAACAGAATAGAAATCTCAAAAGCAAACTATGTACCCATAATCAATTTATCCTTTAAAAAGATGCCAAAAGCATTCATTAAAAAATGTCAATCCTGCTGACATTTGATTTCTATTGCCATGAAAACAGCGTCTTGACAAAAGAAAGAAACCAGAATAAATCTGAACAGGGCACTGAGAATCAAAAGGCAATAGAAACAAGGCAGGGACTTGCAGCGAGCAGAAAAGTACCCCACTAGTCTCCAGTGGCTGTGACCTCAGGGACTGTGATGGCACCACCTTGCCTCACCATGCCAAAATGATTCACCCTGCAGACTCCAGAGACTCCCAGCAGAAAAGCTGACTTGAAATGCAGGAAACAGCTGCAGCTCATCAGAGTTGTAAGTGGTCAGATTCTACTGCTTGAACCCTGACAATGACATGTAGCAGTGGCGGCCAATCTCACCATGTCCTCCAGAGATCTACAGTGGCATTCAACAACACAGTAAGTAAACCAGCCTTCCCCAAGAAAGACTACCCAGCATGGCCACAGGGACTCACACAGCAAGCAATAGACTTGTAGGCTCTGAGAATTTGTGGTTCACCCTGGTGACGAGGGTACAGGAGGTAAATTTTGCTGTCAAACTCAGCAGAGGCACAAATTAGAAGACAGGCCCCAGAGACAACCAGGTAAAATGCCCTACAGTCCCTAGGGCTCAGAGCCCTAATAAGGCCTCTGGAAATCTACACAGATGACCCAATCATAGTGACCCAGAGAAAGTCAGAACAACCCAGCCCTAGCTGTGGAGAACACAAATTCCTACATATACACTGTATTTGGTTTCAGTGGCACTGCCTATGCAGTCAGGGAGAGATGTGGGCTCAGCCTTAGTGGAAAATGTGGAGACCTGTCCTTAACACCAGATCCAGCACCAGTGATACCAGCCACCTGGATAACCTGAGAGAGTCTCAGATTCAGGTCTTTATTGAGAGCTTAGAGACCCAGGCTTACAGCAAGAAAGGTGCAGGTGGCAATTGGCCACTGCACAGAGACACCAGGCCAGAGTCCCAATCACTTAAGAGACTAAAAGGTAGGGCTATAAACTAATATCATTACTATGGTTTACAGAACAAATGAGAGTGCTTGGAACGTGCTCAAATACTTATTACAGGATGTGAACCTTAAATGGTTGAAAAGAATCCACACAGACCCACAAACACTGCAGAGGCCAAGTCTGTTCTGTATTCATATAATTGTAGGATTTTATTAGTTTGATGTTTTATGGGTATTTCTGTCTGTGTATGTGCTTGCTTGTTTGCTCTCTTCCCCACCCCTTTCACAAGTTTCTTCCCTCATACATATCTACTCTCTTCTCTCTGTCTTTTACTCTTTTCTTTTTCTTTTATTAAATACACTTTATATCCCTATACTAAATACTTTACATTGGTTACTAGAATCCTACTATATATTCACTATCTCTAATCTCTACTATATATTACCTTAACAAACTCAAACTCTCATTCTATTCAATCCTATGTGGTACTTTACCTATTTATGCATTTACTATTTCATCACCTTCCTCCTCACTCAAGCATCACCCTTTAATGCAACAAGAACAAGCATACAAACTCAAGAAACTCAAAACCATGAGAAAAAGAAATAACCCAGAAGCAACAAGTTCCCACAACCCCACAATAACAGAACTTGAAACACAGAATTGCAAAGATTGGGAGAAGGACAAATCAGAAAATTAACAGTAGAAATGATACAGAATTTTTTTTAAAGAATTTAGAGATCCTGAAGAAAATAAAGGAATGAATAAACAAAAAATCTGACAAGCTGAACAGGAATCAGAAAGAACCTCTGAAGGAAGTGAAGAATGCAATCACTGAAGAGAAGGCATCAATAACAAATCACTAAAGTGAAGGCATTAATACAAATTATAAACAATAGATTAAACAACATGGAAAATAGAATCTTGCTTTTAGAAGATCATCACTCCAAAGATATAGTATATAATTTAGAAAAAAATAATTCTACAGCATGAAATAGACATCAAAGAGATATGGGCCCATCTTAAAAGAGTTAATCTAAGAATAATAGGCATAGAAGAGGGAATGGAAAGGGAAACCAAAGAGATCAACAATCTTTTCAAAGAAGTATATCAGAAAAATTTTAAACATATTCCCATGCTATCAAAAGATTGATACACAGGTACAGAAAACCTATAGAACCCCCTTTAGAGAAGATCAGAGAAAAGGTTCACCATGCCACATAATACTCAAAATAACTAATGTAGAAATGAGGAAGAGAATCTTAAAGGCACCAAAAGCAAAAAAAATTAAGTAAAATTCAGAGGCAACCCAATTAGAACCACTACAGACTTAACAAATTAAGTCATGAAAGCCAGGAGGACCTGGAGTAACATATTCCAAACTCTGAAAGAAAACAACTTGCAGCCAAAAATTTCCCACCCAGCAAAACTACCTCTCAAATTAGATGGGGAAATAAAAATCTTCCACAACAAACAGAAGCTGAAAGAATTTATGTCTTTCAAACCAGCACTAGAGAAAATACTCAAAGAGATTAACTGCAAAGAAATAAGTAATAAACACTGGAACCAGAAAAACTAATTTTTGCAAGCAAACAACTAAGCAAAAAATAACAAACACTACTTCAAACAGAAGTTAAAACTCAAAATGCAAGGAATTAAAAATCATCTCTCAATAATCATGCTGAACATAAATGGCATCAACTCCCCAATTAAAAGAACATAAAGCACCAAAATGGATTAAAAACCAGAATTCACCTATTGCTGCCTCCAAGAAACACATCTTCCAAGTAAAGATACTCACAAACTAAAGGTAAAGGGCTGGAGCAAGGTAATTCGAAGTCAAGCAGGAGTAGCAATTATATCAACAAATTAGACTTCATGCCCAAACTTATCAAAAGAGACAACAAAGGTCATTTTTACTGGTAAAAGAACAATCCAGCAAAAGGAAACAATGAAGTCAACATTTATGCCCAAACATAGGTCTAGCCACTTTCATGAAACAAACTCTTTGTGACATTAAGTCACACATATATTCCAATACAATAATACTGGGAGTCTTCAAAATTCCTCTCACATGACTAGACTGATCTTCTACAAAAAAGGTTAATAAAGATGCCTCAGAGCTAAAGAAAAACATAAACCAAATGGACCTATGAAACACATATAGAATATCACTTAACTACAACAGAGTTTAAATTTTTCTCTGCTTTTCATGGAACCTTCTCCTAAATAGATCACATCCTCAGCCACAAAGTGAGCACTAGAAAATTTTTTAAAATATGACATACTCCCCTGCATCTTTTCATACTACAATGGACAAAAAAACTAGAAATCAACTATAAAAGACCCAGAGTAATCACATAAATGCATGAAGACTGAACACCACACAGCTGAATGAGGACATAGAAGAAGTAAGGGGTGACATTAAGAAAATCCTAGAAACAAATGGAAATAGTGACATATCTAAACCTCTTGGATACCTTGAAGGCAGTATTAAGAGCAAAATTCATAACACTGAGTGTCCACATGAGAAGAACAGAAAATCACCAAATAAATAACCTAATGATACATTCAAAACCCTTGAAAAGAAGAAGAGTCCAATCCCAAAGCCCATAGAATACAGAAAATTATTAGAGCAGATAGCAATGAAGTAGAGAATATAAATTTTAAAAATATCAACAAAAACAAAAGCTGGTTTCTTGAAAAAATAAACAAGATAGATAAACCACTAGCCAACCTAACCAAAAGAAAGAGAGAACAAATCCAAATTACTAAAATAAGAGATAAAAAGTGAGCTATTACCAACAGTGTGGAAATCCAGAGGATTATTAGAAACTACTTTGAAAAACTATACACCAACAATAATGGAAAACCTAGAAAAAAATGAATTTTTTTAGACACATACAACCTTCCTAAGTTTAACCAGAAAGATATAGACAATTTAAACTGACCAGTAGCAATCAAAGAGATTGAGACAGCAATAAAGAACCTACCATCATACAAAAGCCCAGGACCAGATGGTTTCATAACTGAATTTTATAAAAAGAAAAACTTTATAGGAGAGCTAATCTTGATTATTTCTCAACGTATTCCAAAACATAGAAAGAAACAGAACTCTCCCAAAGCCAACATTATATTAATGCCAAAACCAAATAAAGAGAGCTCAAGAAAAGAAAACTATAAGTGTATATCATTGATGAACATAGACACAAAGCTGCTAAATAAAATACTAGCAACATACATATAAAACCACATCAAGAAAGTCATACATTATAACCAAGTAGGATTTACCCTGGAGTTACAAGTCTGGCTCCAGAAAAACAATACATGTCATTCATCATATAAATAGAACCAAAGACAAAATCACATGATCATTTCAATAGACACTGAAATGTCTATTGAAAAAGTATTAAACAAAATCCAACACCCATTTGGGCTAAAAGCACTACAGAGAATTTAAATAGAAGGAGCAACACCTCAACATCATAAGGGTGATATAAATTAGCCCACAGCCAACATCATATTAAATGGGGAAAGACTGCAAGTATTCCACTTAAAAATAAAAACAATACAAATTGTCCATTATCACCACTTCTTTTCAAATATAGCTCTTGAGACTCTAGCCAGTGCAATAAGGCAAGAGAAGGAAATCAAAGGAGTACAAATAGGAAAAGAGCTAAAACTAACCCTATTTGCAAATGACATGATATTATACTTAGAAGACCTAACAAACTCACCCAAAAAACTTATATAACTGATCAACAAATTTAGCAATGCATCTGGATAAAAAAAAATCAATTTTAAATAACCAGAAGCTTTCCTGTTTGTCAACCATAAATCCACTGAAAATGAAATCCAGAAAACACTTCCACTCAGGATATCCCACAAAAAATAAAATAAAATACTTAGAAATAAACCTAACCAAGGATGTAAAAGACCTCTACAAAGAAAATTAAATAACATTAAAAAAATCTAAAAATAATTTAAGAGATCAAAAGATCTTTCATGTTCTTAAATAGGCAGAAAAAATATTATCAAAATGGCCATTCTTCCCAAAGTCATCCACATATTCAACACAATTCTCATTAAATTACCAAGGTCATTCCTCATAGACATTAAAAAAATCACTCATTAAATTGATTTGGATCAACAGAAAAAAAAATAATAGCCAAAGTAGTTCTCAGCAATAAGAACCAAGCAGGAGGCATCACAATACCTGACTTCAAATTATACTAAAAAACCATAATAATATAAAACAGCATGGTACTGGCACAAAAACAGACACAGAACAGAATAATAGAACAGAATAGAAGCCTCAGAAACAAATCCACATACTTACAGTGAATTGATTTTTGACAAAGAGGCCTAAGACATACAGTGAAAAAAAGATAACCTCTTCAACATATGGTATTGGCAAATGTGGTTAACCATATGCAAAAAATAAATAAATAAATAAATAAACCTCACTTTCTGACCCTGCATAAGAGTCAATTCAAGATGGATCAAAGACTTGGAAATCAGAGAACTTGCAGCTCCTTTAACAGAATATATATCCAAAACTTCAACACATAGACGTAGGTAAAAAATTTTTCAATAAGAACCCAAGACAAAAGAAATTAAAAGGATGATCAATATATGGGATTGCATTAAACTGAAGAACTTCTATATAGTAAAGGAAACTATCAAGAACATCAACAGAGAGCTGATAGAATGGGAGAAATTATTTGCCAACTACCCTTCCAGTAAAGGACTAATATCTAGAATATACAGAGAACTCAAGAAACTTACCCAATGCTAAGAAAACAAATACCCTAATCATAAAATGGGCAAGTGGACTAAACAGACACTTCTCAAATGAAGAAATTCAAATGGCCAATAAATGTATAAAAATGTTTAAAATCATTAGCAATTAAAAATATGAAAATCAAAACTACCTGAGATTTTACCTAACTCCAACTAGAATGACAATCATTAAAAACACAAACAACAACAAATGCTGGCAAGGATGTAGAGAAGTGGGAACCAAATACATTGTTAGTGGGGTTGCAAATTAGTGCAACCACTTTGAAAAACTGTATGAAGGCTTCTCAGAACAATGGGAATGAACCTATATTATCCAGCAATACCACTTCTGGGTATCTGGCCAAAAGAGTGCAAACCAAACTACCAAAGGAATGCATGTACATATATGTTCATAGCTGCACAATTCACAATTGCCAGACTATGTGAAACCAGCCAGGATGTGCATCAACAGATGAATGGATTACACAACTATGGGATATGTACACAATGGAATTTTACTCAGCCATAAAGAAGAATACAATTACATCATTTGTGGGAAAATTGATAGAACTGGAGAATATTATGCTAAGTGAGATTAGTCAGTCACAGAAAAATAAGAAATTGGATACTTTTCCTAATATGTGGAAGCTAGGGAGAAGAAAGATCATAGAAGGAACTGTAGGTGAAGAAGGAGAAAGCATAGATGAGCAAATACAGCAACCCAGCTGAGGAGGATGGGAGGAGGGAAGAGGGAAATTCCCTAATGTGCATGATGTGCATTCACAAACATATCAAAGTTAATCAGTAAGCCAAACATGAGGAGGTAAGGAGAGGAAATGGAGTGGTAATTGGGTATGAAAAGAGTGGGTGGTCAGAGTGGTCTTCCTGCTTCTGCTGTTTGAGTGGTGTGTGCATGTATCCATCTACTACCTCGTGCCTCATTTTGATTTATTATTACACTGCATTATTTAAAAAAGAAGAAGAAGAATAACAAGCTGGACATGATGAGAAACTTTTATAACCCTAGGACTTGTGATGATGAAACAAAATGATTGCCAGTCCAAGACCACTCTCAGCAACTTAGTAAGGCCTTTCTTCAAAATAAAAATAAAATAAAATAAAATTGGGCTGGTAGTATAGAGAAAGAAAGGAAGAAAGAGAGAAATAAGAGAAAAGATAGAAGAAAAGAAAAAACAATCTTTTTGGGAAACAGTACTTAGAAATCTGAATGTTCATAGAATAAATAAAATTAAACCCCTATATTTTACCATATTCAAAAATCAACTCAAAATGGATCAAAGAAATAAACTGTGAAAACTGAAACTGTAAAATTACTAGAATAAAACAGGATAAATGCTTTGAAACATTAAAGTGGGCAATGATTTTTTTCACAAGACTCTAAAAGCACAGGAAACAAAAGCAGAAATATACAGTTGGATAACACCAAACTAAAAGTCCTCTACATATCAAAGAAAACAATTAACAGAGTTCAGAGACAAGTTACAGAATACGATAACATATTTTCAAACTATTTATCTGACAAGGGTTTGGTTTCAGAATACATAAGGAACTCCAAAATCTCAATAGGAAATAATAATAATTTGATTAAGGGGTCAATAGATATAAATAAATATTGTTCAAAAGATATAGAAATGGCCCATAAGTATGTGAAAAATGTGTAACCTCACTAGTTTCTAGAGGAATACCAACACAAACCATAATGGGATATTATGTAAGCTTAATAGGAATGGTTACCATCAAAAATACAGATGCTAGGTGCTGGTGTATGTGTAAAAGCAAACTTTTGTATACTACTGATGAGAATGTAAATTAGTATTGCCATATGAAAATAGTATGGAGGGGTTTATTTTTTTTTTCAGTACTGGGGATGGGATCCAGAAACATTCTACCTCTGAGCTACATCCCCAGCCCTATATTTTAGTCTTTATCTTGAAACAGGGTCTCACTGAGTTGCAAAGGGCCTAAGTAACAGTAGGCTGAAGCTGTCTGCCAAGCTGGATCCTCCTATCTCAGCCTCCTAAATGCTGGGGTTACAAGCATGTGCCACCACACATGGCTTGGAGTTTTTTTTTTTTTTTATTAAAATGAAACTATCATGTGATCCAGTAATGCCACTGCTTGGTTTATAGTCAAAGGAAATTAAATAAGTTTGTCAGAGACATCTTCACTTCAAGGTTTATTATAGCACTGTTTACAAAAACCAAGAAATGAAAACAAGTTAAATATCTATCATTTGATGAATGGATAAAGGAAATATGATAGACATACACAATGAAATACTATCCATTCATTAAACTAAGTAAAATCCTGACTTTCACACAGATCAGTACTGCATGATTTCACTCATTTCTGGAATTAAAGGTGACATCATAGAAGTTGATAGCACAGGACCTGGAGAAAGTAGGAGAGATGAAAGGATGGAAAAAGTTTGATCAGTGGCTATAGAGAGTTAGGTAAGAGAAAGCTGTTCTGGTGTTCT
Source organism: Muscardinus avellanarius (assembly GCF_963383645.1). NCBI lineage: Eukaryota > Metazoa > Chordata > Mammalia > Rodentia > Gliridae > Muscardinus > Muscardinus avellanarius. The sequence goes on along the minus strand of NC_137794.1, from coordinate 73,308,389 downwards.
GTTATACAGTAGGCTGTGATTATAGATAAAGAATATTGCACTATGCATTTCAAAATGTGAGGAAGATTTTGAAAATGGTTATCATGAATAAATGTTATCTATTTAAAATGATAGATATGTTTAAGCTGGTATAAATGATACACAATGTATATCTGTATCAAAACATTACATTACCTTGCCAGCATGTACAAAATATGTACAATTTTATGTTATATATATGAGTTTAATTTTTAGTGGTAGTAAATATGTAGGAACAACATAAAGTTAAAGCTAAGTTTGAACCATATCACAGAAAATATTGGGATTATAGCTCAGGCTATACCAATGAAATAAATACTTCTGAAAAATTTGGACTGAGTTTCTACAAATGAGGATGTTTGGGGAGAAAGGGTCAAATAAATATGTGCAAAGATATATGTGGGAGAGAATAAAAATGTTGAATGAGATACAGGGGGAGGTTAGGGCCTTCATGTGGTCCTTGAGGAGCTGAGTTTTGCACAAAACATTAACTGGAATTTCTGAAGGGGTTTCTAGAGAGGGAATATTGTGATTAAAACAATAAATGTGGTATAGTAAACTTTTTTACAATAATATATAACATATATATGACATACACATATATAAATATATATGATTGATATAATATGCTACATATGAAAATGATGAAGACAGTAGGATTATCTTTTTTTCAGATCATCATCATGTTAATCAGCATTAACACACTACTTGGCAGGACCTACAAGTCAGCACAGTATCTATTCCTTCAGTATATTCACTGTGTCCATAGCAAGCTTCACACCACCTCAGCAATCAAGATTCACCTGACCTGGACACTGGATGATTTCTTATTCTGGTAACAAGACAGACCTCTGCTAGGCAATACACAAGAAACTCTCACCACTTTGTGTTCCCAGCCCTAAAGAACACACACCTCTGCTGTCAATTCCAGACCAATCTGTATGGGCCTCAAATGTACACATGGATGAAAGCGTCCAAGTGGCTTCTTGAAGGAGAAAAGACAAACAGTTGTACATAAGGGGAATAATAATAATGAGGGGAGGACCTACTGGACACTGCAAGGAGGGGCAATGAGAAAATGTGTCCCAAGGATGATGTGGAGGAAATGAAAGCCATCATGAGAAAAGGCAATGGAGAGAATAAGAACATATCAGGTGCACCTCAGAAAATGGAAAGATAGGATGGAGAGGTCAGAGAACAAAAATTAGTCAAAGGAAGACAGAAAATGGGATATAAGCAAAACAGCAGAAAACCAAAGCAAGTGACCTCAGGAGAAGGGCTAGAATAATGTATGAACTATGCATGCTTTAGGCAGTCCCTGACCAGGGTTACTGTCAAAAAATCTACATATCATCTGGACAGTCAGCAAAAATTAACAAAAAAATGACAGTGAATGAAAGGGTTAGAAACCTCTGTATAAAGGCTGAAGACAAGGTATTGAAGGAAGTTAGGTTTATATTTTCTCTTTGTTAATCAGTAAAAAATGCATCAAAATAACTGTTCTTTTAAAATTATCAAATAATGTACTTGTAGTTTGAAATTAGCTGCCACCAAAAATACATGGATTTAAGTAAATTAATAATCTGTCCTTCCACAAGGGACCAATAATTAGCCAACTAATCCTAAGTCTTCAAAGTAGTATAATATAAAGAACTCATTAGGTTCACAACATTCAAAAGGATATTAAAAGAATTAATGATCTCACAGTAATATAAACTCAAGAATCTTACAATATTTTCTTGTCATTAAATATAAACACAATGACTGACAGCAGAATGCTTCACAGAAACACTGGGAAAATAACTTTTAGCTTATGATCTCATTTTCTCTGTCAAAAGAATATCTGAATGAAAGAAAATGATTCGTTTTCTCAAGAAGCATATTCATTATTGGTTATGTTATTTATTTCTTCTCTAGAGGTAAGTGCTGTCTCCGATGGATTATATTCCTGAGTTATCAAATGCATCAAATAAAAATGCATCAAAATAACTGCTCATTTAAAATTATCAAATAATGTACTTGTAGTTTGAAACTAGCTGAATTATATGTTCTCAGTATTATGTCTTTGCTGTGATATTTTATGATTCCTTCTTGTATATTTTAAGATTTATTGGTAAGAGGTGGTAGGCTGAAAACTTTTTATATTTGTGATGCCATTGATAGTACTACCATTGATAGTGAGTAGTCATTAAAAAGACTAGAGCCATATTTGGTAGATTAAAGACATTGTGTACAAAATTGCTTGCATTTTTCACAAGGTCCTTTCTTAGGCTCTTTCTTTTTGAAATAACAATTTGCTCTGTCAAGAACTCACTTCAAGAAACTAGGGTTTCCTTTCAAAGGCATCAATACCTTTAGAACTTCGCATTAGACTCCACCTTTTAAAGGTTCCACCCCAATATTTATCACACTGAAAACCAAGCTCCCAACACATGGACTCAGTGGACAATCTATATTCAAATCATAGCAGAGATTCTGCTCTAAAGGAACAATATTTGTGGGTTTTCCCTAAAATATTATGTCCTACTTTCTTTTGAATAAAGAAATGTTATCTTCCATTAATTACTTCCTTCTGAAATATAACAATGAATTTTGTCACATATAAATATGGTCATTTTTCTTCTTAACCTTAAGTCTACTGCTCTTCTTGTCACTACTTAATAGCTGTTGATAGCTGCCCAGTAGCTTTCTTGATGATGTTTTCTAATTCTAATTTATTACAGACTTATCACAGAGTGAGAATATGGATACCTAAGCTCCTTAAAGTATACATATTACATAAGGCCATAAAGAATTACTTGAAACAGTAAATATCATTCTCCTTTTTATAATTTTGTGGTTATGTGTGTGGTACTGAGGATTAAATCCAGGAGAATTCTACCTCTTAAGCTATACACCCAACTCTATTTTATTTTTTGTTTTGAAACAGGGTCTCAAGGGTCTCTCTTCTTGCTGAAGCTTCCCATGAATCTGCAATCCTCTTGTATTAAGATTACAAGCATGCAACATTACACCTGGCTCATCCCTTGGTTTCATCTGTTATTTTCACTTACATTAACTTTTATGATATTTTCTAAAAATTGTAGATAAGTACAAGGTATTTATGCTCTTACAAAAAAAAAGACTGGGAGAAATAAAATAACTTAAATCTACCTTACCTAGCTGTAAAATTGTAGAGAAAGTGTTCAAATCCAATTCTTTTCATTTCAAACTGACCCTAAGAACCTTGTTAAAAGCAATTTCAGAGTATTGTTTTCTTGATTCTAGATGAAAGATTATAATACAGAGTAAATTTTTTTACAAATGTTTCTCCAAATGGGATTCCTTAAAGATTTTAATATGCTAATGTTCTTTATAAATCTCCAGAACAACTGTATACAACCATTTAGACCTCCAAAATGACACTGTGTAAAAGCACATCTCTTCAGACTTCTAAAACCACATTATAGAAGATACTGTCGAGGGGCAGAGAATAGGAAAGTTATATTTTTCAGATAAGGTAAGTAAGGTTTTCTAATCTTAGCATTTACATTTTCATTAACAATTCATTGATAGTATACAGATCAAAATATAAATTATAGAAAAATGTTTATGTGAGATATTATCTTTTGATAATATACAAATGTAACTTCTAATAAAAAGAATAATAAATATTTTGAAAGTGGTGATGATACAATCATAAACTATAATAAGATAAAGTTTAAGTTCACTGAACACATAAATAAAACAGAAACACTTTGGCTGAATTTGAAATGAAATCATATACCATGGTAGATTGTATTAGAACCTCCCACTGAGATATGATGCTGTATTTTGACCATGTCTTAATGATCTCTTGTAACATAAAATTTCCATCTCATACTTTATTAATGCCAAATAATACAGGATTCTCAATACAATTTAATAATTTCCATTTTACAGAATGCATAACATAGAAATATTTGAGAAATCCTTGAAAACTCAATAAATAATGTTTAAGATAGCTATATATATTTGAAATTTGTTAAAACATTTGAATACAATAACACAAATTTAGAAAAACATCAAATAATGTCATTATTTAGCCTGTGAATTGAAAGGTTCTCCAGAAATAAATGGTTTCCCATCTCACATTCTCGGTATGCTGCGTCATAGAAATCCTGTTCTTGGTAACATGGTTTCATGGGGTCTATAAATGGAAATTTTGTTAAAGATTTTATATATATATATTATCTTTCTTATCAGTTAATAGAAGCTAAAAAGCGAGTACTTTAAAAATGCTCTCAAATTCTATAAAGAATAAAAATGAGATTAAAAGAGATCATTTATTTTCTGAGAAGGCAGAATAGGATTAGAAACCAGACTGGCTACAAAACCCCTTTACCTACATCTTTGATACACATATTTAGTAGCTAATTTCATATATTAAATATTGTAACATCCTGATATTCCTATTCAAATAATTTCTGTAACCTTGGAAGGTTTAAAAGGAAGACTGTATTTTCAGTAAGATTTTCCTACTGTACCTTAGCCAGTTCTTTGGGACTACAAAATATTCCTTCATTCATTTGACCTTTAACAATCCTGCACTCTTCTGTTTAAAATCAAAAGACCATGGAATCTTATGATTTCTTTTTCTCTTTTGACATTTCTGCTGTCTCATCAAGGCCTTTACAAATAGAACTTAAGTTTGATTAACTGCAGAGCAAGCTAAACTCCAAATAAAAATTAACGGGGCATATATGAATGGCAAAGTAAGCCAACTCTAAAACCCAAAATAGCTTTGCCATAAACATGGTAGATATTCAGTCAGCAATTGGTGGTTTTGTATAAGTGGATTTTAATTCATAGGTTGACATAAGAGAGAGGGAATAGTGTGACTAATTTGACCTTCAGAACAAAAAACACTAGAAGAGTTGTAACTGAAAGTCTCAAACCTGACCTATCTAAAATAAAACACTCAAAATTATTTATTGAATATTTACCACGCTTCATCATTATGCCACAATGCTTAGAATCTCAGTCTTTGGGTTACCAAATGGGGTTAAAGCATGGCTAGAGAATCAATATGTCATAATATGAATATATATTACCAAGAGACAGGATAGCATAAGATCCTTGATGACCCTTATTTGAGTAGCATAATATAATGCAGAACACCAAAGGAATAGATTAAGTAATTTATGACTGAATCTGAAAGTCTTATTTTTCTTACTTTATTAGTGCATTATAGTCTCACATCATAATACAGTGATATTAAAGTGATATTTACATACATGCACACAACACTTGGTGGACTTTCCCCTCCCTCTTTCCCCACTCCCCTGCTTCCCCATACAGGATATTGAGATTGGCATTGTTATTCTTATATTTTACATAATAAAAATGAAAGTTATTTCTTTATAGATTCTTCTCTCCACCCCCCCACCATTCGTCTAGACCACTTTTCTGCCTTCACTGGAGTTTCTCTCCAATTATATGAAGTCCCTCTGGTATATAATTACTGCATAACTTCTGCATATAAGAGAAAAAACACATGACCCTTTACTTTCTCTGACTATTCTCACTTAACATAATCTTCTCCACATCCATCCATTTATCTAAAAAAAAAAACATAATTTTGTTCTTTGTCATTGCTGAGTAGAATTCCATTGTGTTATATCCTATAATTTTGTAATCCACTCATCTGTTGATGGACACCTAGGTTGGTTCCATAAATTGGCTATTGTGCTGCTATAAATATGGATATGGATACATTATTTAGTATTCTGACCTCAATCCCTTTGGAAAGATACTCAAGTGTGATGTAGCTGGATCATATGGTAAATCTATTCCCAATTTTCTGAGAAATCTCTACACTGATTTTCATAGTACTTATACTAATTTGCAATCCAACCAACAGTGTTTATGAGTTTCTATCTTCCTGATCTCTCACCAGCATTTATTGTTGTATTCTTGATGACTGCCATTGTGACTGGAATTAGATGGAAAATAAGTGTAGTTTTGATTTGTATCTCCCTGATTTCTAATGATGTTGAAAATTTTTCCATATGTTTATTGTGCAATTATTCTTCTATTGTGAAGTATTTATTTAGTTCAGTTGCCCATTTCTTGATTGTGATGGTCTCTTTAGTCTAACATCTTTTAACTATTTTTATATTACAAATATCAGTCCTCTATCAGAGGAACAGCTTGCTAAATTTATCTCCCATTCTGTAGGCTCTCTCTTTAGATTCTTATTGGTTTGATGAACAGAACATTTTAGTTTAATGATATCCTATTTATTAATTATTGTTTTTATTTTAACTTCCTGAGCTTTGGAGGTCTTATTGAGGAAGTTTCTACTAGGATATGTATGTTGCGTGTTGGGTCTATGTCTTCCTCAACTAATTTCAAAGTCTCCGGTCTAATTTCCAGATCTTTGATCCATCTTGATTCTATTCTTGTGAAGGTCAAGATATAGAGATTTCATATTTCCAAAGATAAGTAAACAGTTTTATAACACATTTGTTGAAAATGCTGTCTTTTCAGCAACATATGTTTTGGGCACCTTTATTAAAAATCAATTTATTGTAAGTGTGTGAATTTATTTCTGTATCTTCTATTCCATTCCATTGGTCTATGTGTCTGTTATTGTGCCAGTACCATGCTGTTTTTTATTACTATAGCTTTGTAGTATAATTTGAAGTCAGGAATTGTGATGTCTCCTTCATGACTCTTATTGTGAAGAATTGCTTTGGCTAGTGTGGGTCTTTTTTCTCCAAATAAAGTTTAGGGCTTTTTTTTCCCTAGGTTAGTGAAGAATAAACATTGGTAGGGATTACATTGACTATAAATCAATTTTGGTAGAATGGCCATTTTGATAATATCTATTCTACCTATTTAAGAGTACGAGCTTTCATCTTATATTTTTCAATTTCTTTCTATAGTGTTTTATATTTTCATCATAGAGGTCTTTTATCTCCTTTTATTACATTTATTCATAAATTTTTATTGTTTCTAAAATTATTTTGAATGAAATTATTTTCTGGATTTCTTTTTCAGTAGATTCATGGTGGACATATAGAGCAGCTACTGATTTCCTGATATTTTCAGATTAATGTCTATATCCTTCAACTTTTCTGATATGTTAATTAGCTCAAAAAGTCTTTTGGGTTTTTTTTTTTGAGGGGGTCTCCTAAATACAGAATTATGTTATTTGTGAACAGAGATTTAAAAAACACTGCATAAAATTGGTTGTATGTGTGTAGAAAAACTTCAATTTCTTCTGTTTCCAATTTACTGAAGTATAAATTTTTATAATAGTTTCTGATAACCCTCTGTATTTCTCCACTCTCTATGGTGATGTGTTATTTTCATTTCTGATCTTAATAATTTGTATTGATTCTTTCTTTGGTTAGTTTGGCTAAAGGTTTATCAACCTTTTCATCTTTTCAGAAACCCATCTTCTTGTTACACTGTTATTTTGTATTTTTTGTTGTTCTTTTTTTTTAATTGGGTAAATATTCTTTTCATTGGTGCATTGTATTTATACATCATAATGGAGTAAAAAACTTGTGTAGCCATAAATGCACACATCACCCAGCCAGCCCCCACCCAGTCCCCAACCTCACTCCCTCCTCATCCTTCCCTCCCATGTTTGGTTTAGTGGTTGACTTCGATATGAGTAAGTACATCATGCGCTTTAAAGCATTTCCCTCTCCTCACCTCCCATCCCCACAGTTAGGTTGTCTTATTTGCTCCTCTATAGGATCTCCTTTTTCACCTGGAGTTCCTCCTATGACCCCATTCACCCTAGGTTTCACATATTAGGGAAAGCATCTGATTCCTTACTTTTTGTGACTGACTAATCTCACTTAGCATAATGTCCTCAAGATCCATTTCCCTGAAAATACCACAATTGTATTTTTGTTGTTCTTTGTTTTTTGAATGATCTGATTTTAATTATCTCCTGCCTCCTACTGATTTTGGGATTAGCCTGTTCCTAATTTTCCAGGTCCTTGAGGTCTGTTATTAGATTTAGTTTCCTTTAAAACCACCTTCAAAGTATTCACAGATTTTGTTTTGTGGTGTCTCTATTTTTACTTAATTCTAGGCATTTTTAAATTTCTCCTCTTATTTATTTTATGATCCAGATCTCATTCAAAAGTGAACCATTCTGCATACAAGTATTTATGCAATTTTGTTTTGTCTTTCTGTTGTTGATTTCTATTTTCATTCTGTTATGATTAGAAAAGATGTAAGAAATTATATTATTTTTTTAAATTTGCTGGTACTTGCTTTGTGGCTCAGAATGTGGTCTATTTCAATGAAGGTTCCATTTGCAGCTGATAAAAATGTGTATTCAGCTGTTGTTGGCTGAAGAACCAGAGTTCTATAATGTTTTTAGGTCTGAAGATTCTTTATTCATATTTTGGCTGGAAGATTGATCTATTGGTGTAAGTGGTATCTTAGAATCTCCAAATGTAACTGTATTTGGGGCTGAGACAATGTTCCAAAGAGTTTGTTTTATAAAAGTGGGTGTATCCATATTTGGGACATAAATTGTAACTATCATTACATCTTTTTGTTGTATTATTCCTCTAATTAGTAAGAAGTGACCAAAATTTTCCTTTCTGATAAATTTAAAGTTTACTTTGTTGGATATGAGAATTACTACCCTTGCTTGTTTTGGGTCTCTATTTGCATGGTTTATTTATTTTCATATTTTCATTTTTAGCCTGTAAGTTAAATTTTTTGTAGCAGCACATAATTGTATTATAGTCTTTAATCCACATTGTCAGTCTATGCTTTTTTTACTGGAGAATTTAGACCTTTGGCATTAAGTGTTATTATTAAGTGATGATTTTGTTTCTTATCATTTTGAGTCATATTTTCTTTTTAATTTAGTGTTATTTCTCCTTTGATTATTTGCCCATCTTATAGAATTTGCCCCATTCTCTTCTGATCTTTATTTCTTTTTTCTTGTTTGTGTTTTATTTTAACTATTTTCTCTAGTAATGGCTTGGTAATCATGAATAGTTTCAGTTTCTGCTTCTTTTGCTTCAATTTCTTCACCAGGTTTTAATGATACCATGTCTGGATATTTCAGTCTTGATTGGAAGTTGTTTGCTATCAGGATTTGAAGTACATAATACTCTTCTGGCTTTCATTTCTTGGGATAGGAAGTCCAAAGTGATCCTTACTGTTTTTTTCAGTCTGAATGTTACCAGTTCTTTTGTTCTTAATGTACTTAAGATTATTAACTTGGCCTCCATGTTAGTCATCTTGATAATTATGTTGCATGGAGAAATGCTTGATCTTTTCTTGGTGTTCTAAATGTCTTTTGTAAGTAGATGTCCAACTCTTTTTTATATGTCTGATAAATTCTCTGATATAATTTCTCTGAAAAGGTTTCTAATGTCCTTGGTTTGTGCTTCTAGACCTTCTCTAATACCTATCATTTTATGCTATTCCATATTTCTTAGATGTTCTGGTGTGTTGTTGTATTGTCTTCTCTATATTAATTGTGTGGTCAGTTTGAATATGCTGTTTTCCAAGAATGAGAGTCTACTTTTTCATGTGATATAGTCTACCAGAAATGATTACTATTGAGGTCTTCAATTCATTTATTGTCTCCATTTTACTCAATGCCTCTTTATGATTCTTATTTAGAGCCTCTATTACTCTATTTATGTGTTCTGTCATTTTCTATATACTTTCTCTGAGTTCATTTCTAAGGTCTATGATCATATTGAAAATTAAAATTCTAAATGCTTTTGGCACTTCTGGCAGTTCAGTCTTGGTGATTTCCCTTGTTCTTGAGTTCTGGAAGTTTATATTTTCTATTTGGTTTTAATTCTTTTGTTTTCAAAATTCTCAGGTTTGTATTTCTGTTGTCTTTCATCCTCTTCTTCTGTGTGAAATTCCTATGACTATCTATTATCTCTTTATAATAAGGCCTATGCTGGGGGTATATATTTGCTAGAACAAATATTTCTCATATAATCAGACTTTTGAGTTTATTCCTCAGAACCTCTTTAAAAAGTTATAGTTCTTAGTCAGTACAAGCAAACAGGAGTCTCCAATTGGCTGCATGCCACCATGTTCTCCCTGCCTGAACTCAGCAGTGCCAGAGACTATATGATGTTATGTTCAGAATCCGAAGCCTGCTGGTTAAGAATTAATGTCCCTCAAATATCACCACTACTATGATGGCTGTGAATGTATGAAACAATGTAGAGTGCTGACTTTTAGCATGTGTGGTCATTAAACCTAATCTCATCAGAGACATAAATTACCATTTTCTGAGCTTGTATCCTGCCTGGAAAAGATTTGATGGCCCAGGGACATCACTGCTGATTTTTTTGGCTGTGATTATGTGGAGCCCTGACAGTCATTGGCATTCAGGTTTTCCAGGCCAAAACTCTGCTGGTGAAGAAACTGTTGCATTCCCAGCCATTAGCTGCAATTATGTGAACCTCTGCTGACCTCTGGCCTCCCTGCTCTCTGGCCTAGGTTTTGGCAGGGAGAAATTATACCATTCTGGGCTAGGGCTTGGGTGGCTCAGTTTTTCAGCCTCAGGAACACCCCTGTTGCACTGGGAAGCTGTGATCATATGAACCTTTGTTGGCCTCTATCCTTGATGCTTGTGGTGCCTAAACACCATGTGCATTAGTTTATATCCTTCCAAGCTTACAGGATGGTTGGATGAGTTACTGTACCCCACAGACACAGTCTTGTGGTGACTGCTGGAGATTCTGCAAAGATGTGGTGAACTGCTGACCCTAGGTCCCATTAATCCAAGTGTCTCTACGAACTGTCTGATACTTCATGTTTCTGCCATGTCTGGCTGTTGCCCCCTCCTCTTCTCTGCAGGGATTATTTGTAAACTCACAGACCTAACAAGTCTTTTTGTTGCCACACAAGGCCCTGTAGCCAGGAAGGCTTCTCCTGAAATGGTTTATTCACAGTTCCTGCAAGAAGAGATGAGTTCAGCTGCATCTCAGGAGTTTGATTGGTCATTTATTTGGTTGGTCTGTAGATTCACAGTGGTCTTGACAAGTTTTTAGTTATTGGGGTCCCAAAAGAAGATCTTATTATTTCTCAAGATGAATTCAGCCATAGCAACAGAAGTTCACTAGACAGTTTGGCTCAAGAGTCAGCCTGCCTTGAGGTATTCCAGTGTGGAGAGAAGTAGTTGATTACTTTTGATGGTGGTTTTCTGCAATCACTAGTTCAATAAGATTCTGCTTCTTTTTACTAGAGTTGGGCTCTTAGAGCAAAAGGATTCTCACAGCCACCAGGCCAGGTGTAGAATTGTCAAGATGGCACCAACTTTCACTCTCCACTCAAAAGTGAAACACATGGAAGTTTTCAGTTCTCTGTTTTCTGTGCTGTATCAAATTCTACCATGTTTTAACTTCTTTTTCTGCTAATTTATGCTGCTTTTCTTTTCTTTCCAAGAAGCAATCTTCCCCCTGGTTTAATTCTGAGTCTCAGAGCAACCAAAGTGTACTGTCTTCTCTATTATACCATATTTAGTCTGGAAAAGACTGAATAGAGTCCTGTATAATCTAAAATGCACCAGAGTTATGGAGCTTAGAGCATTTTCCTCCATTTTTCTATGTAAATTGGTGACTTTTTATAATATATAACATCTTCTGGCATTTGGAGCTGAGCCCTACAAGTAGAATTATCCCCCCCCCCATTTTAGGGAAAAATCATGGAGGTATATGAAACTAGACTATGCATTCAGAACTCCTATTCAAAGAGAATTACAAAGGAAAATACATGGATTTTCTTATCCTTTTTCTATAAGCGTGCTCATCTTCCAACAAAGCACACCTTCTCTTCTGTGGAATACTGATAAGTGTTTAACAACTGGCTCTTTAGGAAATAATAAAGAAAAACTTATTATAAAATTACTTCTTTGAGAACTTGTAGCATCTACAACAAAAAGTTATTATTGAAAAATACAATAATCTTTATCATAAATTTTATACCAATGTTTCGTGTGATTGTTTCCTTCTACATTCATTATCAGGTGTTTTTTTTATTCTAACATCAACAATAGTGACACACAATCTAATTCCATAATTTATAGTCAGTCCTCATATTGACGAACGTAGTTCTGCTATAAATGCTTTTGAGATTTTCCCATTATAAAGTAACACTAAAGTAAAACAATTGACATATATGTCACACTTCACTTAATTTTCAATGATGTAACTTGTTAATAATGATTTTCAAATACTAGAAGAGTATTTTATCAATATGATATGACATTTCCATATGACAGCTATAGATACAATTTTAAATTTAATCAACTTTTTTTTTTTTGGTGGTGGTGGTACTGGGGTTCCTGGAAGCCCTTCTACCTCCGGGCTATACTCCTGGACCTATTTTTATATTTTTACTTGGAAACAGGGTCTCTTAAAGCTAGCACGGCTGGCTTCAAACCTGTGCGATCCTCCTGTCTCCGCCTCCCAAGCACGGGGATTACAAGCGTGCACCGCCATGCCCAGCAAATTTGATCAACATTTTAAATATTATTTTCATTGCTTTACTTTTTAAGCCTAAACAATAATCAAAATTATAATTTATGACATTTGTGACTTTCATGGTATACTTTCATCATGACCAATTTCAAACTGCCCACATGGGACCAGAAAGAGCAGCAGACTATTATATAGTATTTCCACTATGATACGTATAAATAATACCAATCACGTAGATAGTAGCAAGATCTAGTAAAAATAATTAGAAAGAAATAAGCCTTGTACATTTGAGATTTTTTTTTACCTTTGTTTTTTACATAATGTTCAATTTTAAGCTTATATAATTTTTGAAATAGATTTTTAACAGTAAAACTGCTATGAATTTAGCAATCAGTTTTTTGAGACTGTGGGAGCTATCTCAAGCACACCACTGGTTTTCTTTATAGCTGCCAAAAGAGTCTACTGCTCCTACTCATTCATTGGCCTTTCTAGGTGTATTTTCTCAATTGCAGCATTATTTGGAAATTCCATGCTATAACTCCTTCCCATTTTTTTAAAAAGAATAATTCCCTTAATATTTACTGAAATGAAATGAAATTTGAGAACAATCAATGGAGGTACAGGAAAGTAGGACAATTAACAATTAAAGCAGAATTGAGAAGACAGTGAGAAGAGCCCTGGATTTAGGATCAGAAGCCCTAAGCCAAAGACCTAGTTCTACTATGTTAAGTATGTCCTTTAAATTTCAAGCTTCAGGATTCTTATCTGTAAAATGCAGCTAATAAAGTTTACGGAGTTTGGGAGAAAACATCTTTGAAAGAGTCTTATAACTAAAAACTGTGTTAAATAATTTCATAACATTTTTCATTTGAGTTTAATCTTTCTGAAATTCTTTGTTGAAAGAGAAAAATGGTCATATTTTGATTCTGCATGTTACTTTATTACAACTGAAAACTTACAAGTAAAGGTATATCTGTTTGGAAAAAAATTCACATGTGTTGAAAAAATGTAGATTTGTTTAGGAATGGCTATATTGTTGAAGGTATCAAGCAATATCTTGACCCTATAATTTTATTTTTTGTGAGCCTAGTTATCTTACTACATCTTATTGTTACCTGTGCTATTGGTGTTATTTATATCTTTCAAGAGAGCCCAGGAGTAGCATTCAAAAGACCAAGATTTCACATTCAGCTCATTCAAAACACTTAGGCCTCAATTTTCAATTTCTCTGAGACTCATTTTGTTTATTGCTAAACTGCAATGATTTAGCAAAATAACTTGATAACTTAGCAAAGACTATTATGTTTGACAATTGTTTCTTTACAACCTTCTTAAAAGATCCCTTTAATAAAGCTACCATTTCCAGCTTTTATTTTATTTCATTTTATTTATTATTATTTTTTGTTTGTGTGGTGCTGGGGTTTTTGGAAACCCTTCTACCTCCGGGCTAAACTCCCAGAACTAATATATATCTACACACACACACACACATATATATATATATTTTTTTTTTTGGTGGTACTGGGGTTCCTGGAAACCCTTCTACCTCGGGGATACATTCCCAGACCTATTATATATATATATATATATATATATATATATATATATATATATATATATATAATATATATTTTTTTTTTTAATTTGGAAACAGGGTCTCTTTAAGCTAGCAAGGCTGGCTTCAAACCAGCGCAATCCTCCTGTCTCTGCCTCCCAAACACGGGGATTACAAACATGCACCACCATGCCAGGCTCCAATTCCAGCTTTTAGATTCCTAATACTGCTTGGGCTACCATAACTAAATGCCATCAACTGAGTAGTTATAAAAAACAGAAATATATTTCTCACAGCTCTAGAAGTCAAGAGCTCAAGATCAAGGTGCTGAAAGATTCTCTCAGGAGGGCTTATTTTCCAGTTCAGAGGTGACACTCTCTCCCTGTGTTTTCACAAGGTGTAAGGAGGGAGGGATGCCTCTTGGGCCTTGTTTATAAGGCGCTAATTCCACTTATGTGGGCATTGCTCCATGACCTAATCACTTTCTGAAGTCCTTACCTCTTAATACTACCACTTTAGAGATTAGGACTTAAAATATGAATTTAGCGTGAACACAGGAACATGCTTTGAAGCTGGTCATCTCCCCATAGTGAATCAGCCCACACTCCCTTTGCTGTTATAGCTACAGTTTGTATTCTGCTTTGCAGTCATGAGAGCTTAAAAAAGAGACATGAAAGTAGATAGAAAATTATAAAACAAACTATGAGAAGCCCTCTTCACAGATTTTTTTAAACAAAGCATTTCTGAAGGAATAAACGTAAAATAAAAATTTTAATTTTGTAATGCCTTGTTGAAAATATTAATTCTAGGAAAAAATTATAGAATGTTTAGGAACATTTTTTTCTAAACTTTCTCTCTCTCTCTCTTATTATCTACCTCCATGTTTTCCTGTTTCTAAGTCCTGATTCCTCACCCCTGAATGATCCTCAGACTGGTCATTTCTTTTTTACCAGACTGCCCCCGGGCACAGAGCTCCCTAGCCCTGACTTACTGGCCCATATTAAAACAAACATTTCCAATTCAAGCAAAAAGAAAAATAAAGTAAAAAATAAAATAAAAATAAAAGCAAAATGTCATAACTGCCTGGCTCATATAGATTTAGACATAGGATTAATAGAACCCCCTGTGCAATTTCTCAAATGATCTGAGTCCTTGCTGGAATTTATTTACTACAGGGCAAAGAAGAATGGTTTGTTCTTTCTGAAATTTTTTTTTCTTGGGAACTGAAAATGTAAGCCTCCACCACTGACAAGGTGGCATTTTTAGATTAAGCTATGGGAAATCTAGCATGATTTACAAATACAACAATCTAAGAAGAACAGCCTTCCCACCATCTGTGATTGGCACCATTATTACAGACTCCATTATAGTCTTATCTCACTGTCCAACAAAGCTATTCATTCAACAGTGAAGCTCATGTCAAAGACAAGGCAGAGTTTACTTATTTGCAGAAAAAATAAGCTTTTGAAAAACACAGTCTCATTGCTGAGACAGAACCCAGAGTATACATGACATAGTGCAAGGTGCTTATGATATAAGGTGGTAGGAAATGAAGTCGAAACAGAAATGCCAGCTGAGAAGGTGTTTAATCTTCGAGGTGTGAGGCATTACATTCTATCACTTTCTCAACTGATAGCAGACATGAAGGGAAAACTATCTAAAACATATGGAGAAAAGTACACTTCGGTCCCTTTGATGTCTGTGTTGGCAAAGCACTTCAGCATTCACATCCAGTCTTTAATAAAGCAGCTGAAGTTCCTGATTTGGAAATAAAAGAAGCTAGGAGGTTGTTAAGTGGGTTCTGTGGCACACACAAAAGTGCAGCTTTGCTTCACTGTGTGCCTGAAGCCACTCAACTCAACCCCCCACCACACACACACCTGAGTTACCTTATAAGGTACACCATACTTGCTACTATCAAGGCCTATTATTTTAATTAACTTAAAAAATTTTTATCCTGGAAAGCTAATGAAATCCTACAAACCTGTTAATGCTCCATTTTCCCCGCATGAGGTAGAGAAATACAATGCAGCAGAATGGCCATCCTGTTTTCCCACAAGGCAGAAATGGAAGACTACAAGCATATTGCTGATAAAACCATAAAGGTTTCTCTACGCAAGAATTAATCAATAAAATGCTTACTGGCTTTTCAGCAGAAGTCAGGGACATAGTAGCATCAAGCAAAAAGAGATTTTGTCAATGCTTCAGGAACTTTCCAAATTGTCCTGAGCCTGCAAATTCTTATGGGCAGTAAGGGGCTGCCAGAGGCCAACGTGAAGCAGGTCAATCCAATCCTCATGCCACTATTGGCCTTCCAGGCCAATAGTGATGGTGATCTCACAGGTTATATTTTGTAAAAAACAATTCCTTCATCTCCTCCCAGAAGGCTATTGGACCTGCTACCTCGTGACATCTCATACCAATCACTAGTGTGCTGATGGGTAAAACCTAGACACCAATCCAGAACGTGTGTGATCAGAAGCAGGTCTATTGTACTGCATTCACTCACAGATGTGTAGAATCGCCAGAGCTAAGAATCCAAACAGAAACCTGAGATCATCTGCTAATACCAATCACACCCAATAAGTGAATTCCTTCTGGGTTCTTTAGGCTATGGGTATGACCTTGGTTGGCCTCAGTTCGCTGCAGATGCAATGATAGTTCAAGTTTGAGCCATCATAACTTTAAAGAAAATTCATCTTACCTTGAGCTAATATCTGATTCTCTGTGGTTTATACCAGAGATTCTGGTTTATCCTAGGAAGAGAGAGAGAGAGAGAGAAGTTACATTTTTCTAAGAGATCATTATTCAAATGTATATATAGACATATTTTTCTTTTTTAGAAAAGTATTAGTTTTTAATGCAGTACTTAAATGTATTAAATATTACTGATGAAAATTCTTTCTTTCTTTCTTTCTTTTCTTTCTTTCTTTTTTTTTCTTTTACTGGTGCTGAAAATTGAATCCAAGGGCATTCATTCCACGTCTGAGCTACACCTCCAGCCCTAGTTTTTATTCTTTTTATTTTGAAACAGGGTCTAAGTTGCAGAGTACCTCACTAATTACCTGATGGCTGTGAGAAAGATCATTCTATCTCAGCCTCCCAAGTACTGAGATCACAAGCATGTGCCACCATGCCCAGCTTACTGATAAAAATTCTGATTGTGTTTATGAGTAAACATCATGATTTAATTGAGATTAAAATTATTTCATGTAAAAAGAGATTCATTTTATTGATCTCTCATCATTTTAGATTTAATTCTATTTTTTTCTAGTTGGAAAACTACTTTTCTTGCTCTTGAGTATGAAAGGAAAATAGTTGAATGGAGATATATCTATCATCACAAGTAATATGACACCTAGCCAGTGGGCTTCTCTCTTCCTTGCCCATCTTGTTCCCCTGCTCAGTGGCTGTCTTTTGTGCAGTTCTTTGTTTAGTATTTTTTCTGTTTTTGTATTCTCTAAGACTTCTCTGTGATACTTTAACATTCATGTAGTTAACATACATGCCTCCTCATTCCAACGTTCAAGTCCTTTGAAACCCGAATTCATCAGATCATTTTCTACAACATTGCACTGATTTCCTTCTTTTTCTCCTTAGTGTTTTTCCCCCCCAATGGATAATTAGTGATTTTACTATCAGATTTTACATTCTTATTTCTGTGACTTTAAAGAGAACTGTTTATTTTTTACATGCCTATCACTTTTTCTTCAACTTTTGAATGATTTGGATATATGTTTATCTAGGACTGATATTTCTTTCTCTTTGAGGCATCCTAAGACATTTTCATTCAAGTTTCTTATCATTTGTAAAATTGCAAAACTGCTTTATTTCATCCCAGCAATAAATTATTGTCAGGGTTCTGTGTTTTGACTATCCACCTTAAAATTATAACTAAAATGTGAGAGGGTTTCATGAAGACACATATTAACACATGTATTGCTTTTGTTTGGTTGATTGGTTGGGGTTTTTTTGGTGGTACTGGGGTTCCTGGAAACCCTTCTACCTCCGGGAATACACTCCCAGACCTATTTTGTATACTTTTTTTTATTTAGAAACAGGGTCTCTTAAGCCAACAAGGCTGGCTTTGAACCTGAGTGATCCTCCTGTCTCCGCCTCCCAAGCGCACGGATTATAAGCGTGCTGCCACCACGCCCGGCTAACACATGTATTGGAATTAAGAGATGAAGATCTTTCTTCATTTTCCAACAGATAGTGCATCTGATTTGTTTTGATATAATGACAAGCTATGTAAAATAAGTAAATGATAAATATTTCTTGTAAATTAGCTAATTCTGTAGTCCGAAGATATTAACAATAATATGCTTAAAGTACATTTAAAAAGTAATTAATCAAAACTACTGCATTTATTAATAACTGTCAAAATTAGTAATATTGAATGCATTTACAGTAAAACTTTCTGGTATTCTCATAAGTGGGAAAGAAAATAACTCTAATGACATGGTGACAAATCCTTTGCAAATTAGGATCAAGACTGAAGGGATCATAATTGAATCGTCAGATGATAGCTTATTAAAATAGTGATAAATCTCTGTAAGATTTTTGACATATAACTTGGAAGACATTCAAAGAATTGATTGACATTGCTATACTAAAATATATTCTACTTCTAGCTACTTATTTAGAATAATTTTTTCAGTTTTTACTTACATATGTAAAGTATGTAACATATAATTGAGGCTGAAACTTGCTTCCACATAATTATAATATTCACCCATGAATAAACAGGTTATTTTTTATTAAAATTTATTTTTGTATATTTTAATTTTAGCTTTAATTAGCAATCATCAAAATTTATATTATCTTGCTTTCCTCAATTGAGTATAAATAATACCTTTCATGACAATTAATCCAGAAGAAATTTTATAACAGAACCTTATGATCACAAAATAAAAATAATTATTTTAATTTATTCATCTATTTTTGTTGTACAGGAATATGATAAAATGTAGAGGGAATTAATAAAATACCTCCAGAAATATAAAAGTACATTGTTTTAGAGCAAAAGTTTATGGGAGAAATATATTGAAAAAATGAGTTCCAAGAAGAAAACAAGACATAAATCTTCCAACTGTTAAGTAAGAGAAAATTCTTTTATTTTAAAATAAATTCTGATTTAAGGAACTTGAATCACAGAATTTTTAAATTAAAAAGAAATTAATGGGTTAACTATCAAATATTATCTATTACCTGAAATGATTCTGCATAATTTTGTATTTCTAAATTGACTTCTAAAATTTTCTAAGTTTAAATGATCACCAAAGATGTACTTCTAGCAGAATATAATATAGATATATAAATATGTTAAATCACATTGCTTTTTAATATATAACCAGTGGGAGTCCAAACACCATGGCACTCTTATGCTGCCATCTTTCATGTCTTCCATCTCTTCAGTGCCCCTTTAGAGTATCACTTCTCCTCTCCTCTCTTTTCTCATCCTCTTTTGAATGCTCCCTTCTGTGCTTCTTCTGCCACAAGATTTCACACAGATGACACTTAAACTTATTTTTAACATTTGTTCTTTTGAGCCACAAACACCTAGTATAAACTATAAAAATCTTGTTTACCAGTGGATGCCTAAAGCCACAAATGGTACCAAATCTTATATATACTACATTTTCCCCACACATGCACACCTATAAAAAATGTAATAAATTAGGCACCATACGAGATTCATAAAAATAACTGTAATAAAATAACTTAACAATATACTGAAACAAACATTATATAAATGTGGCCTCTGAAAGTAGCATACACCATTCTTATGATAATATGAGATGATACAATTCCTCTGCAATCAGATGAAGTATGATGAATGATTCTGGGTTAGTGGTGTGGTGCTAGGCTGCTACTGATCTTCCAATGACACATTAGAAAGAGGATCATAAATTCATGGTGATGCTGGTTGACTGTGGGTAACTGGTATCATAGAAAGAAGCACTATAGATGGGGTGGAGGGCTGGTATACATTTTATTAACAATTCTATATATATTTGTATATATCAAATTTTAAATATTGCTTAAGGTTTCTTCAGGAGTACTGATTAATTTGCTCACTTTAAGTGTTAAGTTTTCTTCTCCAACTCTGATGCTTAACATATGTTCAACCCTAGGATATAATCTGCATGATCAGGGATATTATATATTGTAATATCTTCATTTTGTGGTTTAAGTATTGTCATAGTGTGATTTTTTTTTTTTTTTTTGCCTGCTCTGAGTTACACAAGTAATTTGTGACCAAGGTAACACTGGCTCTTAGAATTTAAAATAGATTTAGTTCTCAGCTCTGGAAAATAGTAATGTTACCCAGTTTTCTTGATTGTCCTTTAACCTCCCAGCTTTCATCATCATCTACTATTGCTTTTCATTATATACATTTGTAACATTTATATTCTTTTTTGTAAATATAATTGTCTCATTTAAAATAAAATTAAATTTTAGTTATAAAGATAGAAGACCATTAGTGAGATTATTGTAAGTATTTTTCACTGCTGAACTAAGTATAGTGATTGATCAAATGCAAATAGAAAAGTAATTTTATTCTGAAATCCATGCACCTTGAAGAATATTGAAGGTCTATGGTCAAATGACTTATTTATCTTAAATTGGAAGTTGTCAATTTATTTCATATATTTACAATTAAATATAGTTAACTCTTGCTCCCTGGATAATTCTTTTACATAGCAGCCTGTTTTAATTTGATGAATATGCTATTTCATAAAATAAGTGGATTTATTGTTCGTGTGTCTCTTTTCCCTTGAGAGTCCAATATTCACTTTCTCCCCCATATTTATGGTTTTGTTGACAAAATAAATGCCTGCCTTCTTGGCCAAAGAGTTAAGTCATCCAGTTCTTAATCAATAATGTATGTTGAATGTAATATACTTTCTTCTTTGAGAAGTATTCTTGGAGGCCAGCTGCTGTGCTTTCTAAACTATATGATTTTCATACTTACTTTCCTCTTTATAGTCTTCCAAGTTCAATCCTGTGTTTTTCTGATATCCCTGGTGTCCTTTCTTAGTCTACATTTATGTTTTGCTTGAGTATCTTCTTCAGTAAATTGTGTAGTTTAATGCAGGTAAAATTTCTGAATCTTGCCAATTTGCCATTTGGAGATACTCTTTTGCCCACACACTTGATTGACAGACTGGTTGGGGTAAGATTTCTAGGTTCAAAATAATTTTGTTCAGAATTTTAAAGCTTTGCATCTTGATTTCTAATATATATTGTCAGTGAGAAGTCAAGTAACAATCCGATTTTCATTTCTTTTTTCTTTTGTTTTGTTTTCCCTTGACAATTCAAAGGTTCTCTCTTTGTTCCAATTCTGAGTCTTCACTCAGGTAGGTTTAAAATGGCTACAGCTTCATTTATTTTATTTGTGGTTAATTAACTTTTATATTTTCTTCATATCCCTGAAGCCCTTACATGTTATTTTTGGTCTATTTTCTCTAACTATTACCCTCCCTCTCTGCCTATAAACCTTACTAGGGAAAGATTGAATCTCCTAGATTTCCCTTTTTTACTCTGTTTTTTTTCTGTCTTTAGTCTCCTGTTTCCTCAACAGTTACCAAATTTTATCTTTTGGCCCTTATAATCCATTTTTTGTTGTTTTTGTTTTCAGCGCTGGGATCAATCCCAGGACCTCATGCATACTAAGCAAATGTTCTACCACAAGCTACATCTTCCTCCTTCATCATACCTTTAATTTACAGTTAAATAAATTCCTTCTGGATGATTCTTTTACATAGCTGTCTGTTCCAACTTGATGAATATGCTACCTCATAAAATATTCCAAGTAAACAAATTAGAACATTTTTTAAATTTATTTCTGTGAAAAATATTAAGCATTTCTTTCTTTTTCTTTAATTATTTTGGTTTTAATAAAATATTTGTGCATTTTTTACTTATTACCTGTACTTATGAATCAAAGATTAAATTTATAATCCAAGCATCAAACATTGACTCCCACTCCCACAACATCAACATTTTTATAGTTTTATTCTTCTAAGAAGCTCCTCTGTAAGCTTAAATTCTTAGACATGAAAACCTTGAGTAATTATGCTAGGCTTTATCTGGGTGGAGATGGAAACATAAAAATCACATATTGAGTATGTGATTAATATTTGTTTTGATTATATATCAAAAAGCACCTAAGATACTAAGATATGGAGAATAATTATGTGAAAAATAAAAAAATTACAAGGAAACTAATCAATGGATGATGGAGTATAGAGATCAATGACTAATGACTTGAGGATAAAGGTAACTTGGTGAGTAGGATTGCAAAGATTTCAGATCGTAATAGCTGGGGATGTTGGTGCAATGGTGGATAAATAGTATAATTCATGTGAACCCAAAGCTAATCAGTCAAATTATCTATAGATACAAATGAAAAGGCATCATGATATTGCACATTCATACAAGTTGCCATGTCTGAGAACTTCATGTCCTTCGTAGCCCTTCACAAATGACAGATACTGGGAATTTTCCTTCCAGAAAACACAAGCATGACAGGTATAAAGTGCATAAATCACTGGTATTAACTATAAAGCCAAAAAAGTTCCAGTAAATTATGTTTAAGTAAACACCAGGATAAAATAGTCTGGATGATGATTTTTTAAAATTACCTTCCTCACATTGTTCAACAGCATAGAAAATATTTATAACCTGATAGATATATTGACTTCCCTTGAGCAATATAATTATTTTTCAGTTACTATTAGTTTAATACACTCTTAAATTTTTGTTTGATTCTTTGGCACATATATATATTGATATCTAGTGAGATTAAAACAAAGAAAGGCAATGATGCCCAAAACTTATAGATACTAAGTCCATCCTTTCATCCCAAATATGCTTTGGTTAGCATTCTCAACCAGTTATTAATCATGGTAGCAATGAACTTCAAAGGAACATATTAGAACAAATAATATCAGAACTGGATTAGGTGCCCATTGACAATGGCCTTCAAAAGAGAACATCTTCCTTTTTCATCCACCAAGAATAGCCATTTCCTATAATTCAACCAGATTTCTTCTATTTGCTGAAAATATCTTCCATTTATTAACAATCATAGTGAGTAGTAAATAACAACTTTGGATTGGAAGTTTTAATATCTATGCCCTAAGCCTATTTAAAGAATTAAATATCTTTTGGTACATAGGAGAGTCAAACCTTCCTTAGAGGGTAATATCATGACTCTTGGGGTCCCTTTAATCCTAAAAGTCTACAACATTAAGAATTTAAGCATTTATAAGTGGCCTTTCTCCTCCTGGAAATGTACAACCAACTCAAATATTAAGCCCATAGAAATAGCATATCAATGTAAATAACACATATACTCATATTTATTTAATAAGTAAGATACTCAATACATTAATTTTCCTAACACTAATATTCCTCCATTCAAGGATACACAAAGTTTTTATCTCATATAATGTACTGATGAGTGTTTAAGCTCATAGAACTCAGGAATTCTTATATATTGAATCAACTCTGTAAAACTAAAATAGTTATTTTCAAATAAAACATCTATTTTTACATACATCTTGATTTTTTTCTTCCTACATAAATCTCCCATTACTCCAACTCTGAAAACTCACTTTGAGCATCTTATTGGTTAACTTGAACCTACAATCTTAGAGATTTCTGCTAGTTCTCATCATATTGACTACTCTCTAGCCTTATTATCACATATGTCATCTTTCTTATCTCTTGTCCAATCACTTGATTTTCATAAAATTGCAAAGTGCCTTTCACATTATTATGAATCAGGAAGAGATTTAATTTTATAACTGATAAATATGTGTTATATGCAAAAATAAATAATTTCATCATTCTTCTAATTTTTCTCACAATCTGGTTTTATATCCTATGACTATTATATTTAAATATATATCTTTCTTGGTTATTTAATAAGAACTTTTTATAATAACATATGGTGTGCAAAACTTATGCAAATGCATCCTGTAATTTGAGGATTTGAATCAGACTGGGGGATGAAAAGATAAAAGTACTCCTCAATTTACTAGACAGGAAGGTGAGGCAAGAAGGTATAGAAGGGTGAGCTGAAGTATATGCTAGAATGCCAGTGCTTCAGTCAGCATTCTCACTGGTCTCATCTAAAACACTTGGCCAGCACAACTTAGAGAAAGAAAGATTTATTTGCTCACAGGTCTGGAGATTTCAGAGGTTTAGTTCATGTTAGGCCAGGTAAAGTCTGCAGAGCTCAGGGCATGTCAGTGGGAGGCAGAGAGAGAAGAGTTCTGTTCTCTTGCAGGAAACAGGAGAAAAAAGCTAAGGGAAGAAGAGGTTCATATAATCTTCAAGACCACAGCCCCAGTGTTCCCTCCTCAGCAATCAAGCCTCACCTCCCCCATGGCTGCCTTGTCTACATGAGGTCTAGGTCTAAATCCAAACACTTTAGCGGGCGGGGCACGCCTAATGGGGCCCGGGTCGCGGGACTCTGGGCCCCTGCCGAACTGCGCGTAGCATGCCAGACCCCTGGAGAAACCGGACCCAGTAAGACGCTGGGTTCTGGGCGGGGGTCGCGGGCTGGGCACGCCAGATGGGGCCCGGGTCGCGGGACTCTGGGCCCCAGACCGAACTGCGCATAGCACGCCAGACCCCTGGAGAAACCAGGCCAAGTAAGACGCTGGGTTCTGGGCGGGGGTCGCGGGCTGGGCACGCCAGATGGGGCCCGGGTCGCGGGACTCTGGGCCCCAGGCAGAACTGCGAGTAGCACGCCAGATCCCTGGAGAAACCAGGCCCAGTAAGACGCTGGGTTCTGGGCAGGGGTCGCGCGCGGCGCACAAAAGCCGGGGCCTGGGTCGCGGGACTCTGGGCCCCGGGCCGAACTGCGCGTAGCACGCCAGACCCCTGGAGAAACCAGGCCCAGTAAGACGCTGGGTTCTGGGCGGGGGTCGTGGGCGGGGCACGCCTAATGGGGCCCGGGTCGCGGGACTCTGGGCCCCTGCCGAACTGCGCGTAGCATGCCAGACCCCTGGAGAAACCAGACCCAGTAAGACGCTGGGTTCTGGGCGGGGGTCGCGGGCTGGGCACGCCAGATGGGGCCCGGGTCGCGGGACTCTGGGCCCCTGCCGAACTGCGCATAGCACGCCAGACCCCTGGAGAAACCAGACCCAGTAAGACGCTGGGTTCTGGGCAGGGTTCGCGGGCTGGGCACGCCAGATGGGGCCCGGGTTGCGGGACTCTGGGCCCCAGGCAGAACTGCGAGTAGCACGCCAGACCCCTGGAGAAACCGGGCCCAGAACAGAAAAAGATAAAGAAAAATATCGGAGAGGTGGTAAGAAAGCCGTTATGGATGCCAGGACACTGGAGATGCAGACAAAACTTATCTAAATGCACTGGAACTTATGGAAAAATTCGCCGTGAAAGAGGACTGCTATTTCTCTATATTGTTAAGAATCTCAGACATCACATATAAGGAGAGAGTTTAGCGGAGACCAAGGAGAAATGCGGTGCTGAAAGAGTTCTTCGCGATGGTGGTAGAGACTTGTATTCAGGAGAAGCAGAAACCGGATCTTACCAACTTTATTTTTTTGGAGAAATTACACCAAATGTCGAATGCTACCATCACGCATGCTTAGGAACACTGGACAACATTCAGAGTGGAAAAAGAGCCTGGGAAGGATTTGAAACGGTGGAGGCAGTGGCAATGCCAGTGGCCAATATTCGGGGGAGGCAGAGATCTGATACATTACAACTGGAACCTTTGAAATACTAACCACAGAGACTGTGATCGGAACCTGCTGAGGGGTTAGGCGGGCGCCGGGGCCAGTGGCCGACATCGGAGCTTGCTGTGAGGCAGGGCCACTACTGAGGCCTCCGTGGCCGGGATTGGAACCTGCAGAGGGGTTAGACCGATGCTGGGGCCAGCGAGGCCGGCATTGGAGCCTGCCATGATGCAAGGCTTGTGCTAGGGCCTCCGAGGTCGGGTCCGGAACTTGCTGAGGGGTTAGGCCGGTGCTGGGGTCAGCGAGGCTGGCATCGGAGCCTGCTGTGAGGCAAGGCCAGTGTTGGGGCCCCCGAGGATGGGACCGGAGCCTGCTGAGGGGTTAGGCCGGTGCTGGGGCCAGCGAGGCTGGCATCAGAGCCTGCCATGAGGCAAGGCCGGTACTTGGGCCTCCGAGGCCAGGATAAGAGCCTGCCGAGGGGTTAGGCCAGTGCTGGGGCCTCCAGGGCAGAATAAGAGCCTGCTGAGGGGTTAGGCCGGTGCTGGGGCCAGCGAGGCCGGCATCGGAGCCTACCTTGAGGCAAGGCCGGTACTGGGGCCTCCGAGGCCAGGACAAGAGCCTGCCGAGGGGTTAGGCCGGTGCTGGGGCCAGCGAGGCCGCCATCGGAGCCTGCCTTGAGGCATGACCAGTGCTGGGGCCTCCGAGGCCGGGATCGGAGCCTGCCGAGGGGTTAGGCCGCTGCTGGGGCCAGCGAGGCCGGCATCGGAGCCTGCCTTGAGGCAAGTCCGGTACTGGGGCCTCTGAGGCCGGGATCGGAGCCTGCCGAGGGGTTAGACCGCTGCTGGGGCCAGTGAGGCCGGCATCGGAGCCTGCCGTGAGGCAAGGCCGGTACTGGGGCCTCCGAGGCCAGGATAAGAGCCTGCTGAGGGGTTAGGCCGGTGCTGGGGCCAGCGAGGCCGGCATCGGAGCCTGCCGTGAGGCAAGGCCGGTACTGGGGCCTCCGAGGCCAGGATAAGAGCCTGCCGAGGGGTTAGGCCAGTGCTGGGGCCAATGAGGCCGGCATCGGAGCCTGCCTTGAGGCAAGGCCGGTACTGGGGCCTCTAGGCCAGGATAAGAGCCTGCCGAGGGGTTAGGCCGGTGCTGGGGACAGCGAGGCCGGCAGCGGAGCCTGCCGTGAGGCAAGGCCAGTACTGGGGCCTCCGAGGCCAGGATAAGAGCCTGCCAAGGGGTTAGGCCGGTGCTGGGGCCAGCGAGGCCGCCATCGGAGCCTGCCTTGAGGCATGACCCGTGCTGGGGCCTCCGAGGCCGGGATCGGAGCCTGCCGAGGGGTTAGGCCGGTGCTGGGGCCAGCGAGGCCGGCATCGGAGCCTGCCTTGAGGCAAGGCCGGTACTGGGGCCTCTGAGGCCGGGATCGGAGCCTGCCGAGGGGTTAGGCCGCTGCTGGGGCCAGTGAGGCCGGCATCGGAGCCTGCCGTGAGGCAAGGCCGGTACTGGGGCCTCCGAGGCCAGGATAAGAGCTTGCCGAGGGGTTAGGCCGGTGCTGGGGCCAACGAGGCCGGCAGCGGAGCCTGCCATGAGGCATGACCAGTGCTGGGGCCTCCGAGGCCAGGATAAGAGCCTGCCAAGGGGTTAGGCCGGTGCTGGGGCCAGCGAGGCCGGCATCGGAGCCTGCCTTGAGGCATGACCAGTGCTGGGGCCTCCGAGGCCGGGATCGGAGCCTGCCGAGGGGTTAGGCCGGTGCTGGGGCCAGCGAGGCCGGCATCGGAGCCTGCCGTGAGGCAAGGCCGGTACTGGGGCCTCCGAGGCCAGGATAAGAGCCTGCCAAGGGGCTAGGCCGGTGCTGGGGCCAGCGAGGCCGGCATCGGAGCCTGCCTTGAGGCATGACCAGTGCTGGGGCCTCCGAGGTTGGGATCGGAGCCTGCCGAGGGGTTAGGCCGCTGCTGGGGCCAGCGAGGCCGGCATCGGAGCCTGCCGTGAGGCAAGGCCGGTACTGGGGCCTCCGAAGCCAGGATAAGAGCCTGCCGAGGGGTTAGGCCAGTGCTGGGGCCAGTGAGGCCGGCATCGGAGCCTGCCTTGAGGCAAGGCCGGTACTGGGGCCTCTAGGCCAGGATAAGAGCCTGCCGAGGGGTTAGGCCGGTGCTGGGGACAGCGAGGCCGGCAGCGGAGCCTGCCGTGAGGCAAGGCCAGTACTGGGGCCTCCGAGGCCAGGATAAGAGCCTGCCAAGGGGTTAGGCCGGTGCTGGGGCCAGCGAGGCCGCCATCGGAGCCTGCCTTGAGGCATGACCAGTGCTGGGGCCTCCGAGGCCGGGATCGGAGCCTGCCGAGGGGTTAGGCCGGTGCTGGGGCCAGCGAGGCCGGCATCGGAGCCTGCCTTGAGGCATGACCAGTGCTGGGGCCTCCGAGGCCGGGATCGGAGCCTGCCGAGGGGTTAGGCCGGTGCTGGGGCCAGCGAGGCCAGCATCGGAGCCTGCCGTGAGGCAAGGCCGGTACTGGGGCCTCCGAGGCCAGGACAAGAGCCTGCCGAGGGGTTAGGCCGGTGCTGGGGCCAGCGAGGCCGGCATCGGAGCCTGCCGTGAGGCAAGGCCGGTACTGGGGCCTCCGAGGCCAGGATAAGAGCTTGCCGAGGGGTTAGGCCGGTGCTGGGGCCAACGAGGCCGGCAGCGGAGCCTGCCGTGAGGCATGACCAGTGCTGGGGCCTCCGAGGCCGGGATCGGAGCATGCCGAGGGGTTAGGCCGGTGCTGGGGCCAGCGAGGTCGGCATCGGAGCCTGCCGTGAGGCAAGGCCAGTACTGGGGCCTCCGAGGCCAGGATAAGAGCCTGCCAAGGGGTTAGGCCGCTGCTGGGGCCAGCGAGGCCGGCATCGGAGCCTGCCTTGAGGCAAGGCCGGTACTGGGGCCTCTGAGGCTGGGATCGGAGCCTGCCGAGGGGTTAGGCCGCTGCTGGGGCCAGTGAGGCCGGCATCGGAGCCTGCCGTGAGGCAAGGCCGATACTGGGGCCTCCGAGGCCAGGATAAGAGCTTGCCGAGAGGTTAGGCCGGTGCTGGGGCCAACGAGGCCGGCAGCGGAGCCTGCCGTGAGGCATGACCAGTCCTGGTGCCTCCGAGGCCGGGATCGGAGCATGCCGAGGGGTTAGGCCGGTGCTGGGGCCAGCGAGGCCGGCATCGGAGCCTGCCGTGAGGCAAGGCCGGTACTGGGGCCTCCGAGGCCAGGATAAGAGCCTGCCAAGGGGCTAGGCCGGTGCTGGGGCCAGCGAGGCCGGCATCGGAGCCTGCCTTGAGGCATGACCAGTGCTGGGGCCTCCGAGGCCGGGATCGGAGCCTGCCGAGGGGTTAGGCCGGTGCTGGGGCCAGCGAGGCCGGCATCGGAGCCTGCCGTGAGGCAAGGCCGGTACTGGGGCCTCCGAGGCCAGGATAAGAGCCTGCCAAGGGGCTAGGCCGGTGCTGGGGCCAGCGAGGCCGGCATCGGAGCCTGCCTTGAGGCATGACCAGTGCTGGGGCCTCCGAGGCTGGGATCGGAGCCTGCCGAGGGGTTAGGCCGCTGCTGGGGCCAGCGAGGCCGGCATCGGAGCCTGCCGTGAGGCAAGGCCGGTACTGGGGCCTCCGAGGCCAGGATAAGAGCCTGCCGAGGGGTTAGGCCAGTGCTGGGGCCAGTGAGGCCGGCATCGGAGCCTGCCTTGAGGCAAGGCCGGTACTGTGGCCTCTAGGCCAGGATAAGAGCCTGCCGAGGGGTTAGGCCGGTGCTGGGGACAGCGAGGCCGGCAGCGGAGCCTGCCGTGAGGCAAGGCCAGTACTGGGGCCTCCGAGGCCAGGATAAGAGCCTGCCAAGGGGTTAGGCCGGTGCTGGGGCCAGCGAGGCCGCCATCGGAGCCTGCCTTGAGGCATGACCAGTGCTGGGGCCTCCGAGGCCGGGATCGGAGCCTGCCGAGGGGTTAGGCCGGTGCTGGGGCCAGCGAGGCCGGCATCGGAGCCTGCCTTGAGGCAAGGCCGGTACTGGGGCCTCTGAGGCCGGGATCGGAGCCTGCCGAGGGGTTAGGCCGCTGCTGGGGCCAGTGAGGCCGGCATCGGAGCCTGCCGTGAGGCAAGGCCGGTACTGGGGCCTCCGAGGCCAGGATAAGAGCTTGCCGAGGGGTTAGGCCGGTGCTGGGGCCAGTGAGGCCGGCATCGGAGCCTGCCGTGAGGCAAGGCCGGTACTGGGGCCTCCGAGGCCAGGATAAGAGCCTGCCAAGGGGCTAGGCCGGTGCTGGGGCCAGCGAGGCCGGCATCGGAGCCTGCCTTGAGGCATGACTAGTGCTGGGGCCTCCGAGGCTGGGATCGGAGCCTGCCGAGGGGTTAGGCCGCTGCTGGGGCCAGCGAGGCCGGCATCGGAGCCTGCCGTGAGGCAAGGCCGGTACTGGGGCCTCCGAGGCCGGGATAAGAGCCTGCCGAGGGGTTAGGCCAGTGCTGGGGCCAGTGAGGCCGGCATCGGAGCCTGCCTTGAGGCAAGGCCGGTACTGGGGCCTCTAGGCCAGGATAAGAGCCTGCCGAGGGGTTAGGCCGCTGCTGGGGCCAGTGAGGCCGGCATCGGAGCCTGCCGTGAGGCAAGGCCTGTACTGGGGCCTCCGAGGCCAGGATAAGAGCTTGCCGAGGGGTTAGGCCGGTGCTGGGGCCAACGAGGCCGGCAGCGGAGCCTGCCATGAGGCATGACCAGTGCTGGGGCCTCCGAGGCCAGGATAAGAGCCTGCCAAGGGGTTAGGCCGGTGCTGGGGCCAGCGAGGCCGGCATCGGAGCCTGCCTTGAGGCATGACCAGTGCTGGGGCCTCCGAGGCCGGGATCGGAGCCTGCCGAGGGGTTAGGCCGGTGCTGGGGCCAGCGAGGCCAGCATCGGAGCCTGCCGTGAGGCAAGGCCGGTACTGGGGCCTCCGAGGCCAGGACAAGAGCCTGCCGAGGGGTTAGGCCGGTGCTGGGGCCAGCGAGGCCGGCATCGGAGCCTGCCGTGAGGCAAGGCCGGTACTGGGGCCTCCGAGGCCAGGATAAGAGCTTGCCGAGGGGTTAGGCCGGTGCTGGGGCCAACGAGGCCGGCAGCGGAGCCTGCCGTGAGGCATGACCAGTGCTGGGGCCTCCGAGGCCGGGATCGGAGCATGCCGAGGGGTTAGGCCGGTGCTGGGGCCAGCGAGGTCGGCATCGGAGCCTGCCGTGAGGCAAGGCCAGTACTGGGGCCTCCGAGGCCAGGATAAGAGCCTGCCAAGGGGTTAGGCCGCTGCTGGGGCCAGCGAGGCCGGCATCGGAGCCTGCCTTGAGGCAAGGCCGGTACTGGGGCCTCTGAGGCTGGGATCGGAGCCTGCCGAGGGGTTAGGCCGCTGCTGGGGCCAGTGAGGCCGGCATCGGAGCCTGCCGTGAGGCAAGGCCGGTACTGGGGCCTCCGAGGCCAGGATAAGAGCTTGCCGAGAGGTTAGGCCGGTGCTGGGGCCAACGAGGCCGGCAGCGGAGCCTGCCGTGAGGCATGACCAGTCCTGGTGCCTCCGAGGCCGGGATCGGAGCATGCCGAGGGGTTAGGCCGGTGCTGGGGCCAGCGAGGCCGGCATCGGAGCCTGCCGTGAGGCAAGGCCGGTACTGGGGCCTCCGAGGCCAGGATAAGAGCCTGCCAAGGGGCTAGGCCGGTGCTGGGGCCAGCGAGGCCGGCATCGGAGCCTGCCTTGAGGCATGACCAGTGCTGGGGCCTCCGAGGCCGGGATCGGAGCCTGCCGAGGGGTTAGGCCGCTGCTGGGGCCAGCGAGGCCGGCATCGGAGCCTGCCGTGAGGCAAGGCCGGTACTGGGGCCTCTGAGGCCAGGATAAGAGCCTGTCAAGGGGTTAGGCCGGTGCTGGGGCCAGTGAGGCCGGCATCGGAGCCTGCCGTGAGGCATTACCAGTGTTGGGGCCTCCGAGGCCGGGATTGGAATCCTGCCAAGGGGTTAGACCGGTGCAGGGGCCAATGGCCAGCATCGGAGCCTGGCGTGAGGCAAGTTCACTCCTGCGGCCTCCAAGGTCGGGACCAAAGCCAGCTTAGGGGTTTGACCGGTTCAGGGGCCAGCGAGACCAGAACTGGGTCCTCCCATGAGGCAAGGCCGCTGCGTGAGCCAGAGAGGTCTGGATCAGTCCACTGAGTAGCCAGGCCACTACTGGGACCATCAAGAGTGGGATTGGTACTTGCAACGCAGCATGCACAGAGAAATATCGCAGAAAATATAAATCAGATGCTTCTCTTAATCAGCAATAACTAGGAGGAAAAGGGCAACAGGAACAGGTTGAGCTATAGAAAGGGCCCTATAGTGAAGCAACTAATGTGATCAATCAGAGGGTATGTAATACTGGAGGACGGACCCTCTTTAAAATGCAGGAGGTACATAAACAAATGTATCAAAGTAAATCACCAAAGAAGTGTGGGATGGAGGGAGGGGGAGGGAATGGGACGGGGGCTGGAGGAGGGCTAATTGGATGATGTGTGCTTGTATATCCTCTCAAGTCTTGTACTCCAATGTGATTGATATATGACTACAATGCACCAATTTAAAAAATAAATTAATTAAAAAAAATAAATAAATCCAAACACTTTAGATCCAAATAATAACAGCCAGAAACCAACCCTCTCAATCTCTACTGCATCTTCCCACTATTAAATATTGTACTGTATTTTTCATCTCTTTTTTGAGTGTCATCTCAACTTTTTTGCTATATATCTGTTTATTTCAAACCTGTTTCATATTCCCTGCTAAGTTCTATGACTATAATGCTAGAGAAAAGGAGGCATGACCCCTGTTTGGATCAGAGGAGAAAAAGCATTAATTAAATAATTTACAAAAATGAGCATATATTGTGACGCTGGCAATGAAGCCGAGTAGAAGCACCCAGTACCACCAGATGCTGTACTTTGGAGACTGGGCCTAGTTGGAGGGACCAGTGAAGACCAGCTCCAAAAAGCAACACTTGGGATTTAGTTAAACAATAACAGTTGCCATAAAAGGAGAAAAGGAAGAGATAACACATATAAATGTCATTAATAGGAGGAAGTCTGGCAAGAGGGTAGTAAAGAAAGAAGCCTAAAGCTATTGCAGTCATGAGAGTGCATTATGCTAAGTGAGATTAGTCAGTCACAAAAAATAAGAAATAAGATACTCTCCCTAATATGTGGAAGCTAGGGAGAACATGGGTCACAGGAGGAACTCTAGACAAAGAAGGAGATACTATAGATGAGCAAATAAGATGACCTAATTGAGAGGGATGAGAGAGGGGAAGAGGGAAATTCCCTAATGTACAGGATGTACATTCACAAACATATCAGAGTCAATTACTAAGCCAAACGTGAGAAGGAGGTAGGGGAATGGAATGAGGTGAGAACTGGGTAAGGGCAAATTGGGTGATGTGTACTTGTAGGCCTCTACCATCCTGTACTAGATTAAGATGTATGACTACCAATGCACCAATAAATTTTTTTAAAAAAAAAGAGAGTGAGACCTCAATTTGGAAGAAGACATGAGGATCTCCATGGGCCAGGCCCACAGACTTCTTGAGCCCAGGGAAAGGAGTGTTGTTTTTATCCAGAAGGCAATGGGGACTGTGTAATTTTATTGGTATGAAATATACTCAGTAGGCAAATCCAGCCAGACAGAAAGTACATTAGTAGTTGTCAGAGGCTGAGAGGAAAGGAGAATAGAAAATGACTACCTATTGATACAGGCTTCATTTGGAGATAATGAAGATATTCTAAAATTAGATAGTGGTGATGCTGAACAACTCTGTGAATATATTAAAGAACTGAATTATATACTATAAAGCAGATAAATTTTATTTCATAAATTATATATTCGTATTAGTCAGGGTTTGCTAGAGTAACAGAACTCACACAATGGATATTTAGTAAAAGGAGATTTATCAAATCAGATTACAGTCTAAAACTATGCAGTCCTAAACTATGCAGTCTAAAACTATGACTGCTTGCATTTGGAGAGCTAGAGGAACCAGCAACTCATTGAATGGTCCACGAGTTAAGAGTCAGAATAAGAGCGACCAACAATGCAACCCCAGTCCAAAACGGAAAGGCCAGAAAACTCTCTGGAGAAATTTTAGTGAAAATCAGGTCAAAAGGTGAAATCTGATATCCCAGATGAGAGCAGAAATATTTATCCAACAACCACACATGAATTCATGCAACTTTCTCCTTCTTTTTATCCAAGTCTTGTGCCTGTCAAAACAGTGACAGTAGCCAGGCATGGTGGCGCACGCTTGTAATCCCCGCGCTTGGGAGGCTGAGACAGGAGGATTGTGCAGGTTAGAAGCCAGCCTTAGCTGGCTTAAGAGACCCTGTTTCCAAATAAAATATAAAAAATAGGTCTGGGAGTGTAGCTCGGAGGTAGAAGGCCCCTGGGTTCCATCCTCAGTACCACCAAAAAAAAAAAAAAAAAAAAAAAAAAAAAAAACCAGTGACAGTAATCAGTAATTGAAGGGACTTCCCCTTCAATATGTCCTTATGTAAACCAGTAATCTCATCAACACACTCAGAATCAAATACTCTTTGGTGTTTTATAATCGAGTAAAGTTGACAATTCAGACTAACCATCACAATCTTGACAAAATTATTATTAAAAATGAGTAATAGGAAAGTATGACAGTTGGGAAGGGGATTTTTGTCATTGTTATTTTTGGTACTGGAGGCTGACCCAGAGACATTTACCTCTGAGATATACCCTTGGCCCTTTAAATTTATTTATTAAAATGAGCTCTCAAGGCCAGTCTCTGAAACTTAATGAGACCTTTTTTAATTTAATTTTTACTTTTTATAAGTGGAAAATATTGAGAGTGGTGGACATTTACATTGTGCTTCATGCCCTTCCCTTCCCTTTCCCTCCCCCCCAATAGAGAGTCTCTGGGTTAATCATGTTGTATTTATGCTATTACACACATTCGTATGTAGCTTCTTCCTCTCCTATACTTCCGTTCAAGCTTTGCTGAGATTTCCCCTCCATCATCTGGAATCCCTCTGGTATTATCACTAGTCCCTAGCTTGGACATATTAGAGAAAACATATGTCCCTTCTCTTTCTGTGCTTATTTCACTAAATAAAAAGGGCTGGGGGTACAGTTAAGTGGTAGATGAAACCCAGGTTTCAGATTCAGATAAAACCTCTGGGTTCCATTCCCAGTACTGTAACAACTACAAAACAAGTGCTCCACATAAAACTTTCAATGAATAGCAGATTTATATTCACGCACACATACACACACACACACACACGCACACACACACACACACACACACACACACACACTTAGTTGGGTATCCCTTCTTAAGTAAAAATATTTAATTACTTTTTCCTAGAAAAAATATTTTTCAGGTGATATTTTTTTTTCCCCAGATAAATTAAACCTATCTGTTGCCCTTCTAACAGATCTTTTAAACTACTTAAAGCTACAGTTTGGGCATTTCTTTTAGGGTATTGTATTAAAAGTCCTAGGCAAAATGTTGATATCCTCTTATTGGCCACAAATGGCTTTGGAGATAGTACTTATTAAGTTGATGAGGCTGACCTTGAACCTGTAACCTTCCTGTCTCAACCTCCCAAGTACTAGGATTACATGCACCACCATGCCCAGCAATATGAGAAAATTTAAGAAGAAAGTTCTCTTGATCAAGTTAATTTTGAAAGACTCTCTCTGGCTTCATTGTTTAAAAAAAAAACTGTGAGCGAGGAGAAAGGACTATTTTAATAATTTGGTGAGAGAAATTTAGGAAGGAAAACCAACCAGTAATTGATTATAGAGTATTAAAGATGTTTTAAAAGAAAATATCAAAGATGGCCCCTAAATTTCAGACTTGACCTGTGGAATGAAGGTGCCACTCACCATTATTGTGCGATTGAAGGATGATCAGATTTCCAGAAAGAGAGGGCACATATTGACTTTATGTTTAGTTTGAGGTTCCCTGGAAAAATATCAAATAAGAATTAGATATGTACATCCAGAACTTAGTTTTCTGCATATAGATTAAAATAATAGTCACAAATGTGCATGAAATAACCTGGGTAGAGAATATAAAATGGGACAAAGTCTTAGTTCATTTGGACCAGTATAACATAAATTGGGTTGCTTATAATTAGCAAACTTACTTCTCAAAGTTCTGGAGTCTGGAAAGTCTAAGATTAAGACACCTCCAGGGCCCACTGTCTTCATAGATGGTGTCTTCTCACTGTTTCCTCATGTAGAAAAAAGGAGGAAAGAGCTCATCTGGGCCTATTTTATTAGGAAAATAATAAAAATTGCACTCCCATGAACAAATCACCTTCTAAAATGCCCAGACTTCCATTATCATCACCATCATCAGGAGTCAGATTTTAAACAGATGAATTTAAACAGATGAATTAGTGGCAGTATGAACATTCAGATTGTAGCAAGACCTCATTGTATGTCATCTTGAAGAGTATTATCTAAGCCAGATGGAGTACAGTGATATATTTACATCATAGGGCTGTATCAGGAAGCAGTCCATAGCAGGAAAGAAGTGGTCTATGAGCAACCCTTGAGGAGCTGCCAATTATCCTGGCCAAATAAAGAGTACAAGCCTGCAGTGGAAAAAATAAATGGAAGACAGAGAGAAGAGGAGCCAGCAAACTCACAAAGTTTGCTGCTGCTTTTTTTTTTATTGGTGCATTATTCATACATCATATTGGGGTAAAACACTTGTGTATACAAACATGTACACATCATTGATTTAACCCCTACCCAATTCCCACCCTGTTCCCTCCCCGTCCCTCCCTCCCTTGCTCGGCTTAGTGGTTGACTTCGATATGTTTAAGTACATTGTGTGTTTTAGAGATCTTCCTCTTCCCCCCCTCCTTTCTCCTTCTTTAGGTTGTCTTGTTTGCTCCTTCATAGGATTTCCTTTTTCATCTAGAGTTCCTCCTATGACCCATTTCTCCCTAACTCTCACATATTAAGGAAAGCATCTGATTTCTTATTTTTTGTGACTGACTAGTCTCACTTAGCATAATGTCCTCCAGTTCCATCCATTTCCCTGAAAATGATGTAATTGAGTTTTTTTTGATGGCTGAGTAAAATTCCATTGTGTACATATTCCACAGTTTTGTAATCCATTCATCTGTTGATGGACATCTTGGCTGGTTCCATAGTTTGGCTATGGTGAATTGTGCAGCTATGAACAGAGATACACATGCATTAGTTTGGTAGTTTGGTTTCTTTTCTTTTGGGTAGATACCCAGAAGTGGTATTGCTGGATCAAATGGTAGATTGCTGCTATTTTAATCATTTCTGGAGAAGAAGAAGGAGATAGATAAATGGTTACAATGTATGCAGGGGACAGTCATGGTTATTAGTTATGATTTTATTAGAGTATTAGTGAGTACATTACTAAAACAATGGGACATAGTCAGTTGCATGGTGGAGGATAAAATTATTCAATAAAAAAGAATAACCCAATCTGGGCATGGTGACAAATGCCTGTAATCCTAGTACTTTGGATTGCTGGTTCAAAGTCAGCTTCAACTATTTAGCAAGTCTCTCAGTAGCTTAGCCAGACCCTATTTCCAAAATAAAAAATAAAGGGCTGGGGGTATAGCTCAAAGGTAGAATTCCCGAGTTCAAGCTCAAAAATTAAAAAAAAATCCATGATATAAGTTTTCTGAAAAAAGTGGGAATGATAGATTCCAAAGCCCATGTGAAAAAATTAAGTAGATACTCTAAAATAAAGAAGCCAATGACTAGAAAAACTGCAGACTCAAGACAGCTCAGATGTATGTATGGTATCTGATATGCTGCTGGTTCTTTCTGATCACTCAGTTTTGTCTCTAAGGTAAATAGATATGGGGTGACCTTCTTAGGCTAAGAGAGGTTGAAGAAGAACAAGGGCAGAGATATCAGAAGGGTAAAAATAATGGAAAATAAATGTTCATGTGGGGAGGGAAAGTACAAGACAATGTTAAAAACAGGATCATTAATCATTGATGAAGACGGCTTCCTCCACACACTTCCCCGCCCTGCTTCCTGCACCAATAAAGGCATGGGATAGAGTATGCCCCTTGCAAGAGTTTTCTACAGCAAAGGTTTAAGTTCTTTTACAAGGTTGATAGTTTTAATTAAAAAAAAAGTTTATAGTAAAAATGGAACGAATTAATGAATCATGTAATATTAACTAGAAAAGAAACAAAAATATTTCTATTTTTTCATTTATTGCATCTTTTCTTGTATTCAAAAACTATCTTTAAATCTTAAAGAAATTTTTCTTTTGAAAAAAGTCCCTCTGCAGATTTTTAGGCTTGATGTTTTTTTCTAGAAAACAACCTAAAAATATATAAATATATTACATATATGCATTATTACATATATAAACATTATATGTTATATATATAACAACCTAACATATATATACATGTTACATATGTATATATATACACATACCTACTATTACATATAAATATTACATTATATAGTATATATTATATGCTCCATTTATATTATATGTAAATAATATGCCATTTTTGTGTAGGCATGATACCTTAAAGATTTATCTTTTGAAGTGAATACATTTCAAAGTAAAAATATGGAGATTACAGAAAAATGTTCACTGACTACTGAGATAACTGAAGTCTAGACTATTTCACTTTGATAGATCTACCACCCAAAAGTTTTCCCTGGTTTATATTTCCAGAGATGTATTTGACTGTTTGAAATCTAATACCTAACTTAAAAACTCAACTAAAACATCATCATTATAAAACCTCTCTGACTTCTCCTTGCCTTGTCATTTATGTTGAAGCTCCCACAACACCAAATAGAAATCTCTGGAACAGCCTTTTACCATATTATTACATTGTTTCTTATCTAGCTCCTTTCCAAAGGCAAAGATCCTATTTATTGCATCTTACTTAGTAGTTGACTCATATTAGGCAGTCAATTAATACATGTGGTTAGCAACTCAATATTTAAATTGTTGTTTGGGAAAAATTATATTGATAACTGTATTAATCCATTTGTATTCTTCTAACAAAATACCTGAGGCTGAGTAATTTATTTTAAAAAAGGTTTATTTGGTTTGTGATTCTGGTGGCCAGATGGTTGGAAAAGCATGAATATTCTGGCAAGGGCCCCCTGATGGCATCATAATATGATAAAGCAGAAAGAAGAGGCCACACATATGGGGTATCTTCACTTTATAACAACATACTCTCAGAATAACTAACCAGATACTGCAAGAACGACATTAATCCTTTCCAAGGGTGGCACACCTATAATTTAATAACCTTCCATTACGCGTTACCTCTTAATAATCCATAAACTCTATCACAATGGAAACCTAACTTCCCACACACCAACCTTGGGTGAACTCACACAGACTATACCCAAACCACAGTGGTAACCCAATTAAAGAAAGCATTTAGTTAAAAAAAAAAAAGCTCCTAATTCTATGCTAAAAACCAAACTTACTGCAAGGGATAAAAGGGAATTGTGTCATTTTTTTCTGACTCAACCAATGGTATCTCTAACTACCCAGTACAATGCAAGTACATGGATAAAAAGAGCTAAATGAAAAAGACTGGTGATCACAACAGGCTAGCAATGGTTTCAACTGTGGGAAAGGCGGACATAATTGCACAATAAAAAATTTTAAAGCTTAAAATACAATGGAGGAGTCTGAAGGACCACAAAGCCAACATATTTTCAGAACTAAATCTTCCTTCTATGGAGACAGACAGCCAAGCCAGGATTACTGTTACAGGACAATGAAGAAGAGACACATTGCAAACCTTTGTGCCACA
The DNA here is from genome assembly GCF_963383645.1 of Muscardinus avellanarius. Lineage (NCBI taxonomy): Eukaryota > Metazoa > Chordata > Mammalia > Rodentia > Gliridae > Muscardinus > Muscardinus avellanarius. The sequence goes on along the minus strand of NC_137794.1, from coordinate 73,268,861 downwards.
ATTGAGCCCCTACTCCTCAGCCTCTACCTTCAAAAAATTTGACCAAGCCCAAGTGAGTAGAATTATTAATAAACAAACTTATCTGAATAAAGCATATGCAAAAATTACTCATATGTTCATAATTGTATCCAAGGCTAAATATGAGCTATTTGCATCATTCTCTTAACTGGATTCCCTTTGCTTCTTAATTTCCAAGGCTTGTGGGAAACCTACTGACCATGACCTTGAGGCTCAGGCAGGGGCTTTCTAGGACTGGAGGTACTGAGCGCTAGATACCTTCACAGCTGTCACAAGAGACTTTGGGTGTGGCAGAGTGACTGATTTTTACCCATTCCTGGCTGAAGATTGGGGATAATACTGAAGATAGTTGGGGTAATGCTCCTTGCCATACATTTGCAAAATTCAAAGACTATTTCACTTTGATAGATACTACCACCCAAAAGTTTTCCCTGGTTTATATTTCCAGAGATGTATTTGACTGTTTGAAATCTATTTATTTCTGGGCTGAAATTTTTACCCTAACCAGACTTGCTTGTGCAGCCCTTGTCAGTTGGGGATTTTCAAATTAAAAAAATCTATGATCTGACATTTAGAAAATCCATCATGTCCTTCTCCCTCACTTTAACCTTGTCTTAAAAGTTTCACAAATCACACATCACAATAAGGAGTTTGAAATCTACCCTAAATCTAATAAAATTATCTTCTTTTGCTCTCTTATCATATCGTATATTTCTACGACTTATCTCTTTTTTCTAATATCCTGTAACATATACCGACTACTAGTAGCTTATGTTTAAATCTTTTTGAAAAGTACTTACTCTCTTAAACTTGTTTGAAAATTAGTCTCTAACATTCTCATTTATAATCCTTCATGACCCCATCTGATGTAAACATGCCTAATAAAATGTATTCTGGATTTTTCTGTTATCCTGCAGCTTTGAGATTTTTAATATAAAATCTTTATATCTCATAATTTTCTTCCATCATCCATAATGCAAGACATTTTGTTTTTCATAGTGATAACCTATAGGAAAAGACACTCAATAATTTTCATTTCCTTCTCTTTTCTGGATTATCATTTTCTCCTTTTTCCAGTGAATAAATAGAAAAATAAAGACACTTATTTTCAGTTTATTTTCCATTTGGAAGGTGGAAAGTCCAAAAGTCTAACCTCTAAAACTAAGCATGCTTAAGTTTTTATTCACATTCATTCTCTTCATTATTGGGACCATTGCTATAATAAGAAAAATAAATTTTCAGTAGAAAGCAGTGCTGATCAATCTTTTCTTTGCTTGACACAGGTCCACGTGATAGTCAGCTAGAATGAGTCACACAAAGAAGCTGCCAGACTTTTCTCCTACTTCCTTCTATCTAAAAGAGTATCTATCTATTTTTCATTACTATAATGAAATACCTAAAGCAGGCTACTTTGCAAAGAAAAGAAGTTCATTTAGTTCAGTTTTGGAGGCTGGAAGTCCAAAAAGCATTGTGTCAGTTCTGGTCAGGTTCCCTATTGGTTATATATTATCATGAGGGGAGCAGGTATGTATCTCTTTCTGGCTTCTCTTCCTCTCCATTTAAAGAGACCAGGGCTTAATTTAGGTATTAGGATTCTACCCTAATGAAGTATTGTAATTTAATCACTTCTCAAAGGCTCCATCTCTAAATTCCATAGAGTGACAGTTCTGCCCTCTTGGACTGGGGGTATAGCTCAGTGGTAGAGCACCTACTTAGTGTACATGAGGTCCTGGATTCAATCCCCAGCGCCCCCACACACAAAAAGTTTTCATCCTCTTAATACCATTAACATATGACTTTGGAGATAAAGTTACTATATGAATTTGAGGAAACAAATTCTATTCAGAGCATAGCAAAATTTCAGCAGGAGGAGAGCCATAAATTTCTACTTTCACAGCATTCTTTGACAAAAGAGATCAATCCTCAGGTAGTATGAGGAAATTTTGCATATTATTAACTCCATAAACATCCAAATAGGTACTATAATAAAGAAAATCATTGCATTTTGTTTAACCTTGAATTTCCAATTGTCCTTATTTTGATAGTGTGTGTGTGTTTGTGTGTGTGTGTGTGTGTGTGTGTGTGTGTGTGTGTGTGTGTTCTGCAGATGTGTAAAATAATTAGTGAATAAAGATTTTTTTTTTCTGGTGGTACTGGGGTTCCTGGAAACCCTTCTACCTCCGAGCTACACTCCCAGACACCTATTTTTTTATATTTTTATTTGGAAACAGGGTCTCTTAAGCCAGCGGAGATTGGCTCCGAACCAGCGCGATCCTCCTGTCTCTGCCTCCCAAGAGTGGGGATTAGAAATGTGCGCCACCACGGCCGGCATGAATAAAGATTTAAGAAACAGATCTTTGGAGTCCTTTGGATTAAGACCCAAGACAACCAATAATTATTTACCTGACATGACTCACCTTTAGGTTATAAAACCTTCCTTAAACAAGATTTTCTCATGTTGATTTCCTCCTCAAACATCTATAAAAGTCTTCCTTGTTACATTTTTAAGGTGCTCCCCTCACACACTGCTTCCATCCTACCCCAAATTTCAGATTCTTAGCTAGAAGATCAATGTTCAAATCCTAGCTACTAGCAACTGAGCAATTAATTTACTGGCGTATAACTTCGATTTACTCATCTGTAGAATTGAGATCATGTCTCCCCTAATATTAGCACAGCCTAGGGCAGGAATGTAAATGAGAGCTGACACTCCATATGTCTCAATACCTGCAAGTTATCAAGTTAGCTACACCCCCTAACTAGCCTATTTCCTATTCTGCTTCCCCTTCTTCTACCCTTCAAGTCTCCTCTTACAAATGATGCTCAGTGTGAGGAGAAGAGAGAGCCACCTTGTTCACCCTGGGCCTACCTCCTTGACCCCTGCATGTCCAGGGGCAGAACAGATCTGCTGGAACTGGAGCAAACAAAAGCTCCCCAGGCACCCTAGATGGTGATTAGATGCCAGATGGTTATCCTGATTCAGGATTTCAAGTAACTCTAAGCACCTATCAAAACTAAATCACTAAAGCAGAGGTGTATGATAGAAAGAAAATGTGATTATTTGAGGGTCTAACTAGACACCCACTTTGGTCATCTGAGACAGCCATATGTATGCTGGACATAAGCAAAAGCAGTAATTCTTTGTCTAGTTTCTAAGACAGATAATATCTCTCTCTCTCTCTCTCTCTCTCTCTCTCTCTCTCTCTCCACACGCGTGCGCGCGCACACACACACACACACACACACACACACACACACATTCTCTTTCTCTCAGAAGCATCTTCTTTTCTTGGTCAGCCGTTTTGGCTAATGCATTTCTTTCCTGTAATTTTTATCAATTAAAACAAAATTTCGAACAAGAGAAGAGATCTTAACTTATATAAGAAAACAGATTACTTGTTTTAGTAGCTACAATTTGCAGTGTCCTAGCTCCTCTTACTAAGGACAGAAATGACTGGGATCATTGAACTCATACAATTTTGAGGGAATTATATTTGACAATGCATATGTCCTATGTACTGTGTCTTTATCAAAATCGAGAGTAATTCTAGACTGGGCCTAAGGTTTAGAATCACTTCCTCTAGTGATGAACTGAAGGGGACAAAAGGCACTGCTGTTGTAGTGTTAGAACATGAGAAAATTTGGAAACCATTTAAAGTGTTACTCCACTGTCCCTTCACTTCAACACACTCAGAAACAGCATTGACTTGGACTCTGTGCTCAAAAGATGATCAATCTCTTTTGTCATTTATTCAAGCAGAATTAGATCTCTCAACCTTCTGAGGGTTTTGTCTTCCATTTACTGTCTGTTTAGTGGAATGGGAGTAGACAAACCCCATATCATTTATCTTAGAAATTATAGGCAAAAATTCTATCGAATCAAACTTGATTATTTCATATAGAATACTTTTGAATGGAAGGTTACTTCCTGATATTTCAAAACCATATTAATTAAAGCATTACCTGATAATTTTTTGGTAGTTTACATAGCATATGTTCCAGTTGTAATAATGATAAAATATCTTTCGAAGAAACATATAAGTTTTGGTGGTACTGACTTTATACAGAATTTGTTAATCTAAGAACTGTTTTGTGAGTGCTGTAGGGCCCTCAGGCCTCTAAAAAGGAATTTGACCAAAGATATCCTGAGCAAGTAATATATAATATGTATATTACACAAATAACCTATTTATCTGGCAACTTTACCTGATCTATTTGTAGTCTCACACATTATCTTCAACCAGGGCATCTGCCTGCTGAGTACCTCATCTTTATTGAAACCACTACACCCTCTCAATTTTTATCAATAGTTGGAGATATCCTCTTTTCCAAAAATCTTTTATGGAGACTTTTTTCTAACAGTCCTCTCTATACTAACATCTATATCACAGTTTTGGTCTCTAATTTTGTTAATGCCACATGTGCATATTTTACTTTGCTGTTGAGATCACAAACTACTTGAGAATAGAGAACAGATATTAAGTGGCATTCCATCCCCACAGAGTGCCTAGCACAGTGCTAATGACTTCACTCAACAACAGAAGAGTTAGTTCTGGCATAGGGGGAGGGACACAGAGGCAGATACCCAGTCTTATCCTCACTTTAATTACTCAGGTCAAATACATCTTTGAGCAGACCATGTTTGCACTTCTTCATCCAACAGGTTGTCAGACAACTGCAAATATAGAGATATAAACTAGGTAATATGAGCCCTCAGTTTATTAAGGAGTTTAGTGTGTATGTGTTCCTATAATTAAAAATTAATGAAAGCACTTTGAGAGACTCACCCATGCTAATGTGACCGGAGCCGAGGTTGGATTGGATTTTCCCTCTGTTTTCTTTGAAACACTCACAGAGCAGCCACCAACCTTCTGCTGTTTATAGGCATGTCATGTCTGGAGCAACTGATGTGCAAATTATGATAGTTTTTCTAGAAGCAGTGATAGAAAGATAATTTAAAACTAACTACCAAGAATAATTAGCATTTGGACCAAGAGAGGAGAGCTTTGACTTCATCAGCTGGTTTGACGTGATTAAATGGGCTCAGAACACAGCTAGAAACCTCTCGATGCGGCGATATGGAGGAAATGACGATTTTTCGTTTTCATTTTCTTTTCCTGCTTTGCCTTTCACTGGCAGTAAGCAAGAAGCAGTCTCTGTGAGCCTTACTTCCTTTTGAAAAATGCCATCCAGCATCTCTCACAGCATATCTCCACTTGACTGAAGACATAACTACACAGCTCAAATGAAAACACAGAGCTGGAGCATCAGGACCCGTCAGCGCGATGCTCCTGGGAGTTGTGTATTAGGTGATTACCTTGGCACCAGCTAAGGAGAAAAGAAAGAAAAAGGCAAAAATGGTAAACGGCAGCAGGATTTTTTACTTACATTGCTTATCATGCTGTGCTTGCCTGAGAGCCAGACTAAAGTGTGCTAGGAGAAAAAGAAAAATATATAGGAGAGGCTTTAATGCTCACTTTTAGCCTGTAAGGTGTTCCCAGCCCTGTTTGTCTTATAATTGGACAAGACAGGATACAATTTTATCCAGTAATTTCCTTGTTATAGGAAAGCTGGACACACTCAAGAATGGTCCCCTGTTGAGAGAAAAGACCTTGGTTTAACAAGTCAGTCAGCCAGGAGGAGCATGTGCTTTGCAGTCAGACAGACCCAGAGGAAACACCGGCCTCTGTCACATTCTGATCCAAGTTAAGTGGCGTTGGGCAAAATACTTTCTCTCTGGGCTAAGACACCTTCATCTGTTAAATGAGGATGATTCTACCTGGCTCAGTATATGCCTTATCATTTCTCTAAAGGCTACTCTTTAAAATAATCATTATTTTGTCAAATTGCTTTGCCTCTCCAAACCTATTCCCTGTCCTGCAAATGCAAGCAATATTTATCTCATAGGCTTACTGTGAGAATTAAATGAGGTCTTCAAGAAAAGACACCTCCCCACACCATGTCATTTGTTGTTACCAGTTGGGTGAAAAATCACGGAAAGTTAGAAGGTAAATGAATCTTTGACTTATAAAGATAAAAACATCAAACTATGAAAGAGTTATAGATTTAGGCACCAGGAAAGAGGCTTTTAGGATAAAATATGGATCTGCATACAATATTTTTAATACTTTTATTCATGCATTTTCATTATACATTGTGGTGAGGTTCAAAGTCATACATATATGCAAGCACAGGTCTTGGAGCGTTTCCCTTTAGGTCCCACACAGCTACCCACCCCTCCTGTATATGATAGCGAAATTGGCAAAGACACCCTCATATATGGACATAGCATAATTTATTTTACTTGCTTACTTAGTGTTTGTTTTTGCTTGCTTGCTTATTTTAACATGCACAGGAAAGCAAGCTTTCTCTCAGACCCCAGATATTTGTTAAAGCATAAAAATATAATTAACACATCAGCACACAAACACTGTTTCTCTCAGAATTTGATAGCACTGTAGACCAAGGAGACAAAGTAAATGGGAAAAAAATGAATGGAGCCTTTAGCAGTGATTGTAAACGTTGGTAGGAAATAATTTGTGACAATTTGGATTCTTTAGATGAGTTTTGCAGATGCAATTTGCCTAGAGGACATCTGAGATGGAAAATACAACAAGCCACAGCCAATCATATAAGAGGTTGTCAAACTGGCCAACCTTTCTGCAGTTCACATCATAGAAAGAGTTTATGGTGATTTGCATTCATCATTCCAGAAACCTCACTCCCCAGTAGCCATGGTGTCTCTAGGCTCATTCAATTATAACATAATCCAGTCTTGGTGTTCATTTTAGAAAACATTGTTAGGCTCATGATATCTATTAGCATGACTCATTCATTCATTTAACAAATATTTTTGAGCATGTGCCCTATGTCAATCATTCCCCTCCTGCATTTTTGTAATCTGGTGGGGAAAGATGCAGGAAGTAGCTACTCAAGTCAAATTTAAATAAGCAAACAATAAAAAAATTGGACAGATGAAAACTCCAATTACCATGGCCACCGATACCTGATAATAAAGAGTATAGATACTACCAGAAAAACTGAATGTGCATCAGAGCCCTATCCTTCTATGAGTTATCTTACTTTTTCCATGAGTCTTTGGCACCTTCTTAAATAGCACAAACCATTAACTCTGATAAAGTCCCATATACATCTACTTTCTCTCAACATGTTAAAACCAGAAATAATCATCAAAACCTTCCCTGTCCTAAAATACTAAGACTAAACTTCATTGCTTAGGTGATGTGCATATTGTGTTTTGGGCTTTAACTACAGTGCCTGAAACACAACACTCAAGTGTTTAATGATTGAGTAAATGAGTAACAAAATGCTGTAGGATAGAAGACAATGAAAGAAGATGGAGGATGATAAAATACATTCAGAGGTTTTAACAAAAGAGAATAGAGATTTAGGCAGGCTGGATGCTTCCATAAACTGGGTATTTTTCATAGTTCATTCTAATTCTGCCTGAGCCTCTCCCTTTCAAAACATTCACAACTGTTAGATAAAAGAGAGCTAACAGTTGGAGGATATTAAAGCTGATTACCAATAGATTGCATTAACATGCAAAGCAATTAGGAACCACTGAAGAGTATTAACGTGATAGGCTGATGCTTTGTATACCAATCATAATTCTGAATCTGTGAAAGTTAATTCTATTTGCAGCTAACCTCAAACTCTGTGAGGCAGAGCTTCAAAAATAGTACTTGTATTCTGGGCAGAGTGACACATGCCTAGTTATCCCAGTACTTGAGAGGCTGAAACAGAAGGATTGCAGGTTTGAGACCAGCCTCAGCAATTTAACAAGACTCAGCAACTTGATGAGACTGTTTCCAAAAAAAAGATAAAAAATGGTTGGAGTATAGCTGGGAGGTTTAATCTCAGTATCAAAAATAAAGCAAAAATGTATTTATTAATATCCTTTCCACCATGGCTCCTTCCCAGAATAAAACTCCAGGCTTATACCTGTCCTACGAAACAGCTGATGCCCATTTTCCTAGTCTACTATGATTGACAATGTGCTATAGCAGAATAGATGTTTTTATTGAACTAACTATAAACTGATGGTTTCTTTTCTCTAACACCTGATTTTTAACACTATAAAATAATCCTTCTCAGCTGGACATGGTAGCACAGTCTTGTAATCTCAGTACTTGGGAAGCTGAGACAGGAGGATCTAGGTTTGCAGCCAGCCTCAGTTGCTTAGTGAGGCCCTCTGCAACTTAGTGAGACCCTGTTTCAAAAAAAAAAAAAAAAAGAAGAAGAAGAAGAAGAAAAATCAGGCTAGGGGTGTAGCTCAAAGGTAGGATGCCTCTGGGTTCAATCCCCAGCACCACACACACACACACACACACACACACACACACACACACACACACCTTAAAAAATCCTTCTCCCCACAAACATTTATTTCTAGCATCAATTTTCTGCAACTATAGTCCAAAAGTTCCATTATGTACTGTTTGCCAGTACTTTCTTCATCATTCCTAGACAATCATATCATTTCCTAGTTCACAAGTAAGGTCTATGAGGATTATTTTGGTTTCATTTGCCCATCATGATATCATGGATATTCCAACTATTTTTCCCATATTTTTCTCTACCTTGTAGTTGTGGTCTCCGTGATAATCCTGCAAATGGTATCCCATCTCATGGTGAATGACTCCATCAGTTATCCCATCTGTACCAGCTTTCCATCACTAGAGCTGAATGCCTAAGACGAGCAATTTCTAAGCATAAGAAGAGTTTATTCCTATCTCACAGTTTCAATCCATGAGCAGTTGGCCCCACTCCTCTGGGCCTGTAGTGAGGCAGCGCATGACACTGGAAGTGCTTGGTAGAGTACAGCTGCTGGAGCAGCCAGCAAAAGTACGAGTTCCGAAGAGAGGCGTGAGGATGAAGAATTAAACTCTGATGAATTTGATTCCAATAACTTTTTATGTTAATTCTAATGTGGGGGGACTGGCAGCCTACTATCTCTACTGGCTGACCCCTACTTCTGGGTCAATAGCTCTACTGGCCGACCTACTGGCCGACGCCTACTTCTGGGTCAATATGATCTCTCTACCCTAGCCTCTCCACTCCTGGGGTATTTATACAGTTACAGGTCAATCAACATCCTCGTGCTATCACCACCAGAATACAATAGAGACCAATCCAAAGCACATACATTACAGGTAGGTTAATCAGTACCCTCGTGCCGTCACCACCTGATCTTCTCTAAGACCTTTTACTTTGAATTTTCCATAACCCCAAACCTTGTTGACTCTGGGCGAAGGACAGTCAGCTGAGTCAGAAATATTCTTTTCAGGGAAAACCTTAATGGCTTCCCACATACAACCACTCACTTAATGTCTGGTGAGTGAAAGAGAGAAATATAAAGGGGCCAGGATCCCCAAATCACCTTCCAGGGCATGCCTCCAAGATCTAAGGACTTCCCAAGAGACCCTACTTTCCAAAGGATCCACTGCCTCCCAGCAATGCTACTAAGGGATCAAGCCCTTAACACATGGGTCTTTGGGACAACATTTAGCATCTAAACTATAGCAATATCCTTCTCCTATATTTCAAATATTTCATGTGCAGTGGTTGTATATTAGTATAGTCAAATCTCTCTTACATGTTTAAAGGGATGTTCTATAATCCCTTATTTTGACACATTATAATAATTGATTTTTCAGAAATTATATGCTTTTACTTACTTATATTTATTATTTATTTATTTAGCAATATAGGGGATTGAACCTAGAGATTCTATGCCCTGGAGCTATACCTCTAACCCTTTTTAAATTTTTTTTTATTTTGAAACAGGATTTCTCTAAATTGCTGAGGTGGTCCTTGAACCTGTGATCCTCCTGTCTCAGTTTCTCAAGTACTATGATTACAGGCATACACCTCCACACCTGGCTAGTTTTATGGTATTATAAGACAAAAAATTTACTATTAACCTGATGATACCAAATGACCCCAAATTATGCAATAGATTCTTTTTAAATAAATACATTTTCTGGCATAGTATGGTAGGCTCCTCATGCTCTGTTGCCCACTCATCTTTTCTCCTCCTCTCCTGCTTGACTTCCTGGGGTACCCTGTGAAGTACTGAACTACTTTCCTCAACATTGCCCATCACTAATCTGCATTTACAATGTGTTTTGCTCTTCTTAGAATATAGCCCAGGTTATAAAATGGTAGTTTTGGGTAATTCTCTTCAGAAGGGAAGAGTGTGTATGGCAGCAATCTGAGGCTGGGCTTGTTCAATGTGACTATAAAGAGCTTTAAAGTTATGCTATATGTAATGATAATTACTAAAACTTTGCAAGCGGGAATAATATCGTTTCAATGTAGATCATTCTACATAGGAATGACAATAGATTTATAAAAATAGCAGTGAAGAAATATAAAATTAGAGTTGGTGAAGGTTGTCCAAATGAGAGCTGATGGGAATCTGAAATAAAGTTATGGCAATTGAAATGTGGCCTCAAAGAGGCCCAAGGTAGAAATTCACAGAAGGTCAGAGGCAAACAGGAGAGTCCATTGATAAAGACTCCTTCTTTACCCAAACTTGATCTAAACTCCTCTGAGTTCTATTTTGGACTAGGTCCTGAATGTACTCTGTCTTTAGTCTTAGTCTCGTTTTAGTCAGAATTATGTTGAGTTTGTTAATTGAAAACCTCCTACCCTCAGAATCTGATGACTTTCCATATCCTACCAAATTCCTCATTTCCTCGCCCTTCCACTTCCCTTGATACCTTCTCACCTGGGTCTGCCTCAGAATCCTTTCATTTATCAAAAAATCACTCCAGCCTCAACATTTTCTTTTTGAAATTGTCTATCCACTGACCCCTACTCCACTTCTTGAGGATAATTTCTCACTTTTCCTTATATTTAGAATTGAACCCAGTCTCCCCTCTCTATTGCAAAATTCCATTGTAGTAGTCCTTCTGAATAAGTCTGCTTTACTGTCTTTAACCTGAGGCATGAAAAATTTTTCTTATACAACATTCTCACAGAAACCAAGTACAGGAAATTCTTCATGAGGATGATTTGGCACCCAGTGCCATAGAGAAGAACTAAAAATATAGCCATTGAATTCAGTAGTTAAGAAATTATTTTATCCTAAACAGCAGCTATATTAGAATAGTTACAGAAACAATAGTTCAGGGTTGAGGAGTAAAGGAGACAGGGAGAGAGAGGGTAAGTGGAGGCAAGTACATTTTAAGAAGTTTGAATCTGCCAGGTGTGGTGGTGCATGCCTGTAATTCCAACATTTGGAAGACTGAGAAAGGAGGATCGCGGTTCGCGGACAGCCTCAGATACTTAGTGAGGCGTTACAACTCAGCAAAACTCTATTTCAAAATAAAGAATAAAAGCCGAGCATGGTGGCGCATGCTTGTAATCCCCGCGCTTGAGAGGCAGAGGCAGGAGGATCACGCTGGTTCAAGGCCAGCCTCACAGGTTTAAGAGACCCTGTTTCCAAATAAAAATGTATAAAAAATAGGTCTGGGAGTGTAGCCCGGAGGTAGAAGGGCTTCCAGGAACCCCAGTACCACAATAATAATTAATAATAATAATAATAATAATAATAATGAATAAAAGCTGGGCACGGTGGAACATGCTTTTAATCCCAGTACTTAGGAGACTGAGACAGTAGGATCTCTCAGGTTCGAAGCCAGCCTCAGCTACTGAGTGAGGCTTTCAGCAACTTAGTGACACCCTGTTTCCAAATAAAATATAAAATAGGTCTGGGAGTGTAGCCTGGAGGTAGAATGCTCCTGGGTTCCATCCTCAGTACCACCAAAAAAAAAAAAAAAAGTTTGACTACAAAGGAAGTGAAACAGACTAGGCACATCCAGGGCCAGAAAGGGAAGAAAGACATTTATATATTTATAGACTTGAAAATTTTTTCTTAAATCATTAAATAGTAAACATTTCAGATTCAGAGGCCACAAAATCTGTCACAGCTTCTCAGCTCTGCAGTTGCAGCACAAATGCAGCCAGAAACTATATGTGAATGATGGGAGTAGACGTGCGCTTATAAAACTTCACTTGCAAAAAAAGGGTGACAATCAGACCTTTGGTGTATTGTGCTGTCCCTCAGTGACCTCAGGCAGACAGAGGGGCTGTGACTGAGGACCAAAGGATGGCTGTGAAGAAGAGAAAAGAGGATACATTCTGCAATAGAGGACAGAATCACATTAAGTAAAAACTTGAGAACTTAGTTAAAATATTTAATCTTTTAAATTTTTGAAGAGTCATATTAATCCTAAAACTGGACCCAGTCACTTATAAAATGGTTATTTACAAAACTTTGAAGAAAGAGGTATTTACTTAGTGGTACAGAAATGATTGGGGTGTTATAAATTCTCTATCATAGTCCGTCTAGTAGCAGCCCACAGACATTCTGAACTAGCACTACCAATAGCAGTGAGCTCCTCTCCCTTACATGAATGAGGCTTAAACTTCATAAAGCACAATCTCACTCCTGCCTTTTCTAGAAGAAGGTCTGATTTTTAAAAAAAAAAATCACATTATCCTCTTTCAACCTTAGATCTACAGATATCTTATGAAAAGCTGATTGCTGAATCTTGGCTTATTTCCATAACTAAAGCAATGTGATTAAGTTCCTATAGGCTTTAGATAATCACCCAAGCTTTTTGATTCTCATAATCGGGTCAGAGCCTCAATCAATGAAGCCCTCCTCACACTATTGACTGCATAAAGAATGTGAGCAGGGTGGCATCAGGAAACCAGGATGACAGGAAGGCTGAGGAAAGCTGTAATATCTTTTCCTTGCTATACCTCAAATAAAATGACAAGGGAGAGACATGATGTGGATGTCCCCATACAGACACATGGTGGGCAGGGGCATATTTTGCAGGCGAAGTAGAGTAATTCTATGTTATTTAATATTCTGTTAATGGCAATGATCCTTCACTGAGGAGGATGCATCTTTGTCCTGCTTAAGCTGTCCAGGCTTCAACAGCATTTCTGATCCAGCCGAAATTTGCTGAGTTATTTTGCCAATTTCAACAATGTGAATAGTATTATTAATTCCTCCTAAAAACATGGCTACTGAGGTAACTTTCTTTCTCCTTTGTAAAAGAAAAAACAAAAAGCAAAAACATGTTTGGTAACATGCTCTTGATCTATTCACTCACAATCAATAAGAATATATTATTTGAAGCAGAAAAAGGTGGTAGGTATTTGGTGGCAAAGATCAGCGATGTTGGAGTTAGAAAAAAAAAGTTCTAGTGCCTGTCAAGGGAGACATTGAAAACATTAGCTCCTCTCTAAGACTGCTCTGCTGAATGGCTCTAGGGAAAAGCTGTAGGCAGCCTTTCTCTGCTGTAGAGAGAAGAAAAATGGAAATGGAAGAAAAATGTGTTAGGCAGCAAAGAGGTGAGAGGGGTGGGAGAAACAGGCAAACAACAAATACATCTCTTGGTGGTGTTTTGGATTGATAGATAGCACTTCATTCTAAAGCACTTCTCAAAATCCCACACATGCAGTTTTACCAAAGAAATGTAGACCCTGCAGGAACAGAAGAAAATCAGAAAAAAACAGCCAAGGACTTAATGATGAAAAAAGAAAAGGAGTACTTTGGAATGATTTCTGTTGGTCAAAACAACATTATAGAAAGGACCAGAGACTCTTGATGGCCACAAAGTCCAGGTAAAGCCTTCTCTTCTATGGTCTCATCTGTCTAACACTCCATTTGGTTGGTTGAGGTTGAGTCACAACCCTGCTGGGAATAGATTCTGTCCCAGAAAACCATGCTATAACAAATGTTATGGCCAGTCCACTAAATCACATGCTGGGAAAACCTTGACTTACTCTAAAGCTGTATTTCCTCAGTGCTCCGAATCTGAACCTGGCTCCAAGCATCCACTTTATGGTGAGTTATCACCCTTAAATCCTCTGCAGAAGCAGGAAGTCCTGGAGCCCTTGAAACATTTTTGAAGTTCATGTTCCAAAGGGATGAGATACCAAAATCACAACTCAAAACTAAAACCTTCACTACAACCAAAATAACTTGTTCACTCCCATCTCATAAGGCATGTCTGGAAGGCACTCCATAATTTTTGTATACCTAATAGCCTGAATTTCTAAGCTATTTATATTGTTCCAGAGTGCTTTTACCTAGCAGCGCTTTTATACATTTTATGCCAAGAGTCGTTGCACTTGTGTTCTGCAGCCTATACAAGCTTATAATCACACAACAAAATGTTTCTACCCCTCTCTTCTTGTTTCTTGAAAACTCAAGCATCCTCCAACTTTCTCGGAAAATGCTCCAGGAAACAGCACAGGATTATTCACATGTAATAGTAGTGACCTTCAACTAACTCTGCCACTCCTATAACTGGCTCTCCTGTCCCCACATGCTGCAGATGTCTCTCTGAACTGCCACCAATTCAGCAGCCATTGAAGCCAAAATGGCTGCCAGTGATGGAATGATCAGGATGACCCCTTGGGAGGTCCAATGTTAATTTTATCACTTCTTTGGTGAAAGCACCAATGAAAGGTTTCTTTTTAACCTTGGTCAATCCTTTCCTGTAACTCTATTATGACAGAACTCAGCCTAATCTCCTCATTGGTGTACTAATACATGGCAGCAATGTCAACCTAGTTATTCCAGCAAAAATGCTAGGATATGTCCTTGAGAACACTTCCCCTCACTCCTTATCCCAAGCATTTTTAAGTTGCTGACAAACTTCCAAATCATATCCAGAATCCAACTACTCCCTCCGTTTCTGTCCATACTACTGCCCTCCAGATCATGACTGTCTTTAGTCTGGACATTGTGGAATCTTTCATATTGATCTTTCTGCTTCCACTCTTGTCTTTTGGTATTTCATTCCCCACATGTCAGCTAGGGAGTTTAATAAATATAACTATATCTGACTATATATCTCCCTTCCTTAGAAACTTCTAGTGTTTTTCTGTTTGTTTGTTTTGTTGTTGTTGTTGTTGTTGTTGTTGTTGTTTTATACTGGGTATTGAACCCAGGGGCATTTTAGTCACACCCATCCATATTTTATTTTTTTATTTTGAAACAGTCTCTCACTAAGTCACTGAGGATCTTGCTATATTACTGACACTGGCCTTGAACCTGTGATCCTCCTGTCTCAGGAGTACTGGGACGACAGGATGCATCACCAGTGCTCAGCAGTGTTTCCCTTCTTACTCTAGCAAACAAACCTCTGTGAGATGTGCTACTGCTAATCTCTTGTACCTCACTTCATGCCATTCTTGACCTTACCAAATATGTGTTCAGCCATATTTTGCCTGTTCTCTGTTTCCCAAATATACCTAAAATATCTCTGCTCAGCTTGCGCCTGCTGCAGGCAAGAATCCTTCAGTAAGAAAAGGAGGTAAAGGCAGCTCTTTTCTCTCTGTGTTAATTCTCTATCTTCTATTACTATTCCTTCCATTTTATCCTCCTAGCAGCAGCTTCCATTTTTTCCTATTTTAAGTAGAAAAAGAAAGAAAAATAAATAAATAAACAAATAAATAAATAAAGCAAAATCTTCTATGACTAGCACTAGTGTCACTTAATACATCTAACGTTGGTTTCTTCTGGCCCTAATAGATATTTTGAGTTCTCTCTTTCCCTCTTGGGCTTCTCTATGGACTCTTCAAAACCATGAGCACCTCCACCTCTGAAAATATCTCTTATGCACTTTCCTGACATAAATATTTACCCTCCCCTGGATACTAAGGAGTTGTATTTTGTTCTCTCATCTTAGGCTATAGGCCTCCTTTCTGATTCTTTTCATTTCAGGGTCCTAACTTCCCCAGAGATCCCTGAACCCTTCTTTAAGTACACCAATCTTTAGATGGCCATCTTAGGACTCAAACAGTTCCATAGTGTGTGTGTGTGTGTGTGTGTGTGTGTGTGTGTGTGTGTGTGTGTGTTTCTATCTCTGTCTTTCCCCTCTTGTTCTTAAACCAAATGAAGATAATGATAGTTTTTAACATCTTATTTCTAAGTCCTACTCAGGTGGTCTAGCACCTCACTTAGAAATATAAGGGTACTTGAAACTCTTTGCCATGGTCCCCACCCAAACTATTTTTCTATATGCATATATTCTTATCAAAATATAGTCTTTAGTTTCAGTTTTGTGAATACTCTTCACATAGGATTAGTACATAATTCTTCATGGCCTCAGGTTAGTCAGTAGAGAAAGGAATCTTCAGAATGAATCTATAGGGCACCATATGCATGTAGTCCAAAATATGTGACCCACATATTATAACCACTGTGGACAGTCCAAGGTAATAAAGTTGTAGGAGAAAATGATAATTTGGTTCATTCATCAATGAACATTAATTAATGAGTTCCTGATTATAACAGTATACCTTTTATAAACACTTCAATGTTCTTATTTTCAAGGTTTATTATGTACCCCAGTGGAGCACAGAGTTGACAGCAGCTTCTAGATAAAAGTGAAAAAATGAACTGTTAAAAATACATATCCCACCATTTTTTTCTTTTTTTCTTTATAAGTGAAACACATTGAAAATGGTGTACATTTAGATTGTGCTTCGTGCCCTTAGCCCCCATTTCCTTTCCCCCTCCCAATAAAGAGTGTCTAGGTTAACCATGTTATATTTATACTATTTCACATATTTGTATGTAGCTCCTCCATTGAACAACCTCAGCTTTATTCCTCTCCTATCCTTCCATTCTTGCTTTGCTGAGATTTCCTCTTCATTATCTGGAGTCCCTCTGGTATTACCAATACTCCCTAGCTTGGGCATATTAGAGAAAACATATGTCCCTTCTCTTTCTGTGCTTGACTAATCACACTTAACATAATGTTCTCCAGCTCCTTCCATCTTCTTGCAAATGCTATTATTTTATTCTTCTTTATAGTTGAATAGAATTCCATTGTGTGTATTTCCCATAATTTTGCAATCCATTCATCTATTGATGGAGATCTAGGCTGGTTCCATATTTTGGCTATTACGAACTGTGCTGCTATGAACATGGGTATGCATATGTTCTTGTAGTTCTCTGATTTCAACCCTTTTGGACAAATACCCAGGAGAGGTATAGCCAGATCATATCTATTCCCAGTTTTCTAAGGAATCTCCATATTGATCTCCATAGTGGCTGAATTACTCTGCACTCCCACCAACAGTGTAAAAAACAGTGTAAACTCCTCTTTCCCCACATCCTCGCCAGCAATTTTTGTTTGATTTCTTTATGCTTGCCATTCTGATTGGGGTTAGATGGAATCTCAGCATAGTTTTGATTTACATCTCCCTGATGGCTAGTGATGTTGAACATCATTTCATGTATCTATTGGCCCTTTGTATCTCTTCTTTTGTGAAGTGTCTATTCATTTCAGTTGCTCATTTCTTGATTGGGTTTTTTTGTTGTTGTTGTTGTTTTTGTTTTTGTTTTTTTGGGTTTTTTTTGTTTTTTTTTTTTTGTTTTGTTTTGCTAGTGTAGAGTCTTTTGAGCTCTTTGTATATTTTGGATATTAGCCCCCTATCAGAGTGGATATCCCATCATTTTTACAGACGCTGGTGTATATTAGTCAGCTTTCCATCACTGACAAAATACCTGAAGTAATCAATTTACATGAAAGAGTTGTTTATTTTGGCTCACGACTTTAAAGTTTCAGCGATGGTCTCTTGGCAGCCTTGCCTTTGGGCCTGTGGAGAAGCAGTACTTTCTGTTGGGGAATGCATGGTGGAGCAAGCTTCTCATCTCATGGCAACTGCAAAACAGAAGAGACAAGAAGAGACACAGGTCCCAACATCCTCTTTAAGTGCATGGTCCCAGTAAATTAACAATCTCCCATCAGGCCCTTCCATAAAGATTCCACCATCTTCCAACAGTGCCAAGATCTGGGCTCCAAGTCTATAACACATGCATCTTTGGAGGACATTTATCCATACCACAGCACCCCAACTTGCTTGTTGATGCCATTGTAGCAATATTCAGATATCTGAAAGCCCACCTGAACAAAGACTCTCCAAATTCCTAAATATGCTTCTCCAGAGAAAGTCAGAGTTGTCCAGTAAAAGTCCTTTTCTATCTCCCAACACTTCTGAGGGTTTGCCAAGGAAGCATTAGGTTTTTATTGCCAGAATTAATGCCAGATTAGAGTCACATGAGTATTATCCTTGCTGATTTATAATGCTATGTCACATAGTAAATGAAACCGTTCCTTCTCCTTGAGCCAGCCAGTTGAAAACTCTTAATTCTTTGCTTTTTATGACATATCTTTGTGGGATAAAACAGGCAATGAAGCAAAAAAGGAGAATAAAAAGGAGACGTGACAGTGTCCTTGAGGTAAATCCCAAGCATTCCCTTTCTTTCCCAAACCAACCTAGATTACCATTATGTTAAAAAAAGAAGGTAAGAAAGAAGTCAAAATCACAGGTATAATAAAAAATATAACAAAGAAAAACTAGCTCATTTCTTTTCAAAATTTAGAACTCAAACACAAAGACCAACTACCCTATACAGGGAAGAGAAAATCTGAAAGAAATTATATTTATCATTTAAATCAACTCATAGAATTTTTAGTAATGTGCTTTTATTGGTGTATTATAGTCTCACATCATAGTGTTAATAATGTTGACAGTAGCATATATGCACATAGTACTTGGTGTCCTCCCCTCCTTATGTTTCCTCTTTCCAATACAGAGTACTGAGATTGGCATTGCTATATTCACATACGTACACATTGTCAATGGTAGCATTTCCATTAACAAGCCTCAGTCTTTCCCCACCTTTTCCCTTAGACCACCTCCCTAGCTTCACTGAGGTTTCTCTTCCATTGTCTGGAGTCCCTCTGGTATTCCAATTACTTCCTAGTTTACATATATTCGAGAAAACATCTGACCCTTCACTTTCTGTGTTCTTCAAGTCCTTTCATTTTCTTGCAAATAATGTACTTTTGTTCTTCTGTATTGCTGAGAAGAATTCCATTGTGTGTATTTCTCATACTTCTGTAATCTATTTATCTGTTGATGGGCACCTAGGTTGGTTCCATAATTTGGCTATTGTGAATTGTGCTGCTATGAATATAGGTATGTAGGTATTACTGTAGTCCTCTGATTTTAGCCCCTTTGGAAAGATACCCAGGAGTTATTTAGCCAAATCATATGGTGGATCCATTCCCAGATCCATTGCCAAAGGAATCTTCACACTGATCTTCATAGTGGCTGAACTAGTTTGCAATCCCACCAATAGTGTACAAGAGTTCCTATGTTCCCACATGTTTACCAAAATTTATTGTTATTTGACTTTTTGATGATTGCCATTCTGACTGGGGTTAGATAAAATCTCAGTGTAGTTTTGATTTGCATCTCCCTGATTATTAATGATGATAGACATTTTTTTCATGTATCTATTGACAATTTTTAGCTCTTCTTTTGTGACGTGTCTATTCAATTGAGTTGCCCATTTCTTAATAGGAACTAGTTTTAATGTAAGTCTTTTAAGTTCTTTGTATATTCTAGATATTAGTCCTCTATCAGAGTGATAGCTACCAAAGATCTTCTCCCATTCCATAGGCTTACTCTTTATACTTGTAATGATTTCCTTTTATGTAAATAAACATTTTAGTTTAACACCATCTCACTTATTAATTTTGTTTTAATTTATTGAGCTTTGAGGATCTAACTGAGGAAGTTTCTATCTGTACTGATATGTTGGAGTGTTGAACTATGCCCTCCTTGAGTAGCTTCAGTTTCTGGTCTAACCTCCAGATCTTTGATCCATTTTGCATTGACTCCTGAACAGGATGAGTGATAAGGATTTAGTTCCATTTTTCTACAAATTGATAATTGATAACTAATTTTCCCAACATGTGTTGAAGAGGCTGTCTTTTCTCTAACATATATGTCTGGCATCTTTGTCAAAAACCAATTGGCTCTAAGTGTGTGGATTTGTTTCTGCATCTTCTATTCTGTTCTATTGTGTCTGTTTTTGTGTCAATACCATGTTGTTTTTACTACTATAGCTCTAATATACATATACACATATACGTGTGAAATATATATATATATATATATATATATATATATATATACATACATACATACATAAACAGGGTCTCACTAAGTTCCAGAGAGTCTCATTAAGTTGCTAAGGCTGGCCACAAACCTGAGATCCTTCTGTTTCAGCCTCTCAAGTACTGAGATTATGAGAATATGCCACCACACTCAGCTTCTGTAGTTGAATTTGAAGTCAGAAATTGTGATGCCTGCTGCATGGTTATTCATGAGAATTGCTTTGGCTACTCTGGGTCTTTTATTTCTCCATATGAAATTTATGACTGATTTTTCTAGGTCTATGAAGAATGACATTGTTTATTTGTTTGTTTTTGTTTGTTTGTTTATTTGTTTGTTTTTTGCAGTACTAGGGATGGAACCCAGGGACATTCTACCTCCAAGCTACACCCCTAACCCTTTTTTTTTATTCTTTATTTTGAAACGGGGTCTCACTGAGTTGCAAAGAGCCTCACTACAAAGCTGAGACTGTCCTTGAATCAAGATCCTCCTATCTCAGCTTCCCAAATGCTGGGATTACAAGTGTGTGCCACCATGCCTAGCTGACATTAGTATTTTAATATAGATTGCATTGACTCTGTAGACCACTTTTGGTAGAATGGCCATTTTAGTAATATTTCTTTTGCCTATTCAAGAGCAAGGGATATCTTTTCATCTTCTAAGATAATTTATTTCTTTAATGTTTTATAATTTTTATTCTAGAGGTCTTTATCTCAGAGACTTTAAGGTAATCAAAGTATCAACACAATTTTTTATTTTGTAGGAAGACTGCCTCACTAGCTATCTGGACTTAAACTTAGATTTCTTCAAATGTAAAGCAGATAAATGTTGTTTACTACTTATGGTTGATTTAAAATTTGAGTGATTCAAGATATGATATTCTGAGAGTAGATTTTGGAATGCGCATGGATATGATAGGCCAGATCATTTTCTTTTTCTAGCCTATTTTGAAGCAGGGCTTAATTTATTCTTCTAATTCAGAAGCCTTACAAGAACATGTCTTATTTATAAGAGTGACACAAAGGAGGTTCTATAACCTCAATTCAAAACCCTATAGTTGTTTTAGAGTTGAGCCATGACCTTTATATAGACGACTGTATATTAGGCCTTAGAGGCTCTGAAATCCCATTTACTTGGTTGACCTGGTCTCACATCTCAAAAAATGACCAGTAAACAGTAGCAGGCTTGGCACTTCTTGCTTCCAGCAATAGAAATGACAAGCTTATTTATGCAATTATTTTTATATATTAATATCACCCTTTATTGGGTGAAATAAAAGACATTTGTTTTCTGACTCTGACACTTCTTTAGGATAAGAGAAAAGGAGAAAAATCAATGCCTTCAACTAATTTGCCAGATAACTTTTAGCTGTCTAGGAGAAACAGCCCTGGAGGCCAGCCCCTTCACCTGGCATGTTCACAATCTCATTGCAAAAGACTGTGCCTGTGAATCAGAATCTGGCTGCTGAGCGTGTCCTGTTCTGCAGGCTACAGTGCTCTAAAGAGATCAGCCATGGACACATTGATTAGGAAGAAGTCCTGGAGGACAGTTAAGCCTTCACTGTGTTGTGAATACGCGTTTTCATGTGGAGTGACTGTGCAGCCCACAGCAATGACTGCAACCCCCAGTGTCAAACACTGGGCCCACATGGGCAAATTCACCATTTGCCTTTACTGACAGAAAGCCAGAGGAGGGCCAGGTAGCAGCCATAAATTCAAATAAGCTTTTAAAGCCTTCTCAATTGATCACTACATAAAAAGACAAAGAGCAATTGTATAATCACCTCACACACAGGTAACTAAATATATTGCCCTTTCCAAATTCACTGATGTAAAACACAGAGCTTTTTCTCCTAAGCTAATGGGTGAAAGCAGCTTTATATTACTTTCTTGCAAACTTAATACCTAGCAAATAAGTGACGGTCCTGGAAGCAGCTCCGTGGGTCAGGCAATAACATACATAACAAAGCACTCTGCTTGCTGTAAAATAACTATTACAAGTGAGGCAGAATTCATCCTTGGCTATACCTCCATCTCTAACATATATGTTAAAATTTTTTTCTGTGAAGGTAAAAAATGAACAAATAAAAAAAGTTTTCTCTTAAATTGCCTGTCTATTTTTACTGTATTAAATATATATAAACTTGATCTATAAGATGGCATATGTTGGGAAATGAGATATGGCCTATTTGTGAATTCACGAAATATTAACAACTGAATCTATGCACAAACTGCCACATGGTAGTGCAACAATAGAAAACAAAATTAATTTTCCTATCTACATGAGACAGTAAGTAGGTACTGGGCACCAAGAATACTTTCCTAAGCTTATACGTAGTAGCATGGGCCAATATAAAATTGAAATCGTGACTTAAACTCTGGACTTTTACCCTTGACTCCATATAGTACAGCAACATAACTTCTAGAATCACAAAAACAATATTGTTATTCCTTTCTTTCACTGAAGTAATTTAAAAGGAGAAAAAAAATGATTCAAACCTAAATGACATTTCCAAATGCTTTTATTTTTCTCATATTACTTTCAGCAGGAAAATAGGCATGCTCAAACATTTCATGAACTTTCACAAGTTTCTTTGTTTCAGATTCTATATCTTTTCAATGAGTGAGAGTTTCTCACAAGTTATACCTCTACCTTGACTATATCATGCATGTCTAATAGAATGGCTAGGCACAGGATTTTGGCCCTTCTCTCTTAGCATATTTTACATGAATAGCAATTTATTTGAGTTCTAAGATATATGGCCAGTTACTAAAGAACCTTAGGTGTATTTGCATAAAAGCCATAAAAGCTGGAACTTTTAATGATCTGATACTTCCACAGTAGACAAAGACTTCAAAGACTGTCCTTCCTCTGCCCCCTGAAAGTCATATAAGGTGGATTCAATTTGATTTTTATAGTCATAAGATGCACATTCAACATACTTTCACATAAGCATAAAGCAGAGTTCGTGACTAGACAATGGAGCTAAAGTTAGGGTTCGGTGGTGGTGAGAACTAATACATTAAAAAGAACCTTGCTTCTCAAAGTGTGGTCCAAGAACTAGTGGCACTGGCAATTCCTGAAACTGTATTGGCACTGCAAAACCTTTGCTCTATTCCAGATCTAGTGAATCAGAATCAGAATCTGCATTCCAATACAATAAGATGATTTATGGCCCAAGGTTTAAGAAGACCTAGGCAGGAGCTGGAAGAGCCCATATTGTGAATTCAATTGAGGTACCCACAGCAAATGTGGTGCTGTGAGGTGGGTACCACAGTCAAGGGTGGGAGAGCAGCCACAAAAATAAAAAAGTCAAAGAGCTATAAATGAGGTTACATCCAGGAGCACAGAATAAGAGCACAAAACAAGATAAGAATTAAAGACTGGGATAGTCTTAGAATACATTTTAGGTAGACAATCTTTATGCCAGAAATATTTTGTAAATACAGTTCAAGATGGATAACTCAATCTATTCATATTTCAAAATTAGTAGAACTAGCCTGGCATGGTAGCAAATGCTTGTAATCCCAGTATTTGGGAGGCTGAGACAAGAGGATCGCAGGTTCACAGCCAGCCTCAGCTACTTAGAGAGCCCCTGTGCAACTTAGTGAGTCCCTGTTTCCAAATAAATAATTTTTTTTAAATGGGGCTGGGGTATAGGTTGGAGGTAGAATGCCACTGTGTTCAATCCCCAGTGCTGAAAAAAAAAATAGTAGAACTGACATAATGGGTGGTGACTACCACTTGCTACCTTCTGTCTCTCTAAGACCTTTATTCTTTATCACTTTGAGATTCCTGAAGAGAAAGTTGTATATTTGTGTTTCAATGAAACTTCTAGTTAAATCCAATATTAAAACATTTATCAAAAATCATTATTATCTTTAAATTGTTTTCTGTTAACAAAGCTAAAATGTGTAAGATAGAGTATTTTTTACCATGTGCTTTTCTGCTCATAAAAAGTGCTTCTGAGTTGGTGAGTGTATGGCCAATTTAATTTAGTGAGTGGTAAAAAAAATAACAATATAAGATTCATGAGGGTCATCACTGACAAATGGCCAATTTAATGAGTGGCAAATGAAATGCCAGGATATAAAAACCATGAGGGTCATCACTGACAAATCCTCACAATCATGTGGCTATTTAAGGATTCCTGCATTTTACCCATTTTATAGTTGAAGAAACTAAGTCTCCTTAAAGGCTAAATAATTTTTCCAGTCTTATTGAACTTAGAATGTGTCCACAACTCATGTTCTTAGCCAGTATACTGCACTAAAAGAAGGAAATAAAAATAGCCCCACCTGTCACATTAGATATCTCCTGTGTGTCACATAGTGCCAGAAAATTAGCCAGTTTTTGAGTGTCCAGAAAACTGGCAACAGTAAACTCCATCTCTGTAACATAATAAAAATTTGAAAGCTTCTAAGTTTCAGCCTTGGAACTTTATGTCTTCTGAGAATCAGGTGAGATGCTAAAAGCTTCTTGAAACAGAGATCCCATGTATATGTATGTGTGCCCATGTGAAATGGTATCATTGGTAAC
The DNA here is from genome assembly GCF_963383645.1 of Muscardinus avellanarius. Taxonomy (NCBI): domain Eukaryota; kingdom Metazoa; phylum Chordata; class Mammalia; order Rodentia; family Gliridae; genus Muscardinus; species Muscardinus avellanarius. Next base: position 73,244,270 of record NC_137794.1, on the reverse strand, counting down.
AAATGCAAACTCCTGAGACTCAGAGCCCTGTACCATGCTCCACAGTCCATCCATAGGCAGTGCCTGAGACAACAGGCTCTTAGCAACTCTGTCCTGAATAATTATGACACAATTATAACTGTTAACACAGAGAGTGGAACTCAGAGACTTCCACCAAGGAGGCTTGTTTTTATGTTTGCTATGAATTTTTCTTAAACCAAGATGTTAATTCCTGGTTGTGAAAATGTCAAAGGACTTTGTTATTTCTTCACATCAAAAATAATTGTAATAAACATATGAAAACTGCAAGCTAACCAGAAATATGAATTCCAAATTCAAGAAAGAGTTGGCAGCCAAATTTGCCCATATTTGGGAGTAATACACAATTAAAATTCTCCCCCAAGGAGAAATTAGATACAGCTTGTAAGCTATTACAGGAAATTGCTGCCATAGCTTCTCCAATTACATATGAAGTATCAATCATTTAACAAGCCAGAAATGCTGCCAATTCTGCACTAATATATCAAAAAGTGTAAATTCTGTTTTAGATATGTTTGAGCATTTTAGCTTGATTCTGTTATCTATTGAGTATTTCACTTCCTAAAATTTAAATAAATATTTCCCCAATACTTAAATGTGCCATCTCCATTAACCATTATTTGCATGCTATTACATTCTCTATTCTACAACCCTAAGGGACAAAGTCAAATTACAAGAAAACAAGCTGATACTATGCAATTTGAGAAAATAATTTCTACCAACTTCAGTTTCCTAAACAACACAGGAAACTCTGATGTTCTAAATGACCAACATGAATCACTTATGTGTAATAATCAAAGAAAAAAATTCAATTATGTTCAGTATATATTAGTAAGTTGATAAAATGAATGAATATTTTTATTTCCATCAACATAGATTTTAAGCTTAGGCACCAATTAATCAGAAAATTCAATGAACCCCAAACTCCAGTTTCATAAGAATTTTATTAAGCTTTTATAAAATATCAGAAGTAACACAAAAAGAAGAAAATTAAATAAACAATAATTTTGCAACAACTGTACCATACTATTTTAGTAAAGGGTCTCTTAACTAAGTTATCTAAATCTATATTAAGAAATTAGCTTCTAGTGCCCAAGATCAGAATGTTTCTTAGCCTTCTAAATGTCAATTCTGCATATATTGAAGGACACAGTCACCTCTTTCTTATATTAATATATCAAAGACAGAGTGTGAAATTTTTTCTAGATAAAGATGCACATGTTTACAAATGACCTCATGTGACTGACTCCCAAAGCTGATTAGCATAAAGTTCCCATATACTTCTCAGCTCACAAACTCTTTTATTCAAAATGTTTTATCTATCTCATGTTAATTTTTTTTCTACAAAAGCTGTCCGAAGATTTCAAAAGTTAGGTGAGGAAAACACCTTCGTTTTACTAATTAAAATGAAACACAGTGGGTTCTTTGACATTCATCTCAGATAATTCCTGGAACTTCTCATAGTCCTCAAATCTTTAAATACTCCCACAAACAGTCACAAACTTGTAGGGAAAGCACTAAGAGTGAGGTTTGGCTACTGGTAGACTGTGCTTACTCTCTCTGCTGACTCGCCCTACCCACCACCACACCAGCTTCAAAGAGTTAGTGAGAGTCAAGTCCATGCCTAAGCAAAAGCACAAATTATTTTCTGTTTTGTATTTCCAATTTAATTATGAAGAAATTAAAACAAAAATGTAATACGCAAGTTTCAAAGTTGTAAGATAACAGATGCAAATCCAGTGATCAACTACTATCTCCAAAACTACTTAGTAGTCAATAAAAGGATATCGACAAATCTTCCTGGAGCTTTTACTACAAAACCATAAAAGAGCTCCCCAAACTGCAGCTGTAGATAGTTTTATAAGATATATTAGAAGGGTGGGGTCAGGCATATCCTTGTAATCCTAGTACTTGGGAGGTTGGGGATCCAGGTTTTCAGACAGCTTCAGCTACTTAGTGAGGCCCTCTGCCACTTAATTAGACTCTGTCTCAAAATATAGAATAAAAAATCAGCCTGGGGGTGTAGCTCAGAGGTAGAATTACGCTCCTGGGTTCAATCCCTAACACCATAAAATAAAAGAGTAACAGCTGCATTTAACTCATCTGGGGGAGATAAAAACTATTATCCCATGAAAGAGAGTATTTTTCTAGGGAGAATAATTAAATATTTTCACTTAAGAAGGGATATTCAACTAAATTTATATGAATATTGCTACTTATATAAAGGTTTATCATGAGCATAATTGTTGTTGCAGTACTGGGGATGAAACCCAGGGGTGCTATACCACTGAGCTGCACAACCAGTGCTTTATAATTTTATTTCAAACTGGGTTCTCATTAAGTCCCAGAGGCTGGCCTTGAGCTTTCATTTAAATAAGGCATGGCCAGATATGGTGATGAAAGCCTGTAATCCCAGTACTTAGGAGGATGAGATAGGAGAGTCAAAAGTTTGAGGACAGCCTCGGCAACTTAGCAAGGCCCTCAACAACTTAGCAAAACCTTGTTTCCAAATAAAAAATAAAATAGGGCTGGGGCTGTATCTCAGAATAGAATGCTCCTGGGTTCAATCTCAGTAACTCACACACACACACACACACACACACACACACACACACACACACACACAACCACAATAAACTTGAGGTTTTGAAAACTTCTATTCTACTAATGGTAGATAAATTGAAACATGTCTCTATTTAAGAATGAATAAAGAAGCTGGGCAATTTTTTTAATCTTCCTGAAGGCATAAAGAACAATAACAAAAACAAGATTCAAAAACACAAACTAGAGAATTACAGAGACCCAGAAAGATGAATCTACCTTTTGATTATAGTTTTTCCAAGGATATTGACTGATCATGGTAGGAGTGGCTCAGAGGCAAGGTGATGGGGCAGACTTTTGAACAGCCTCAGGGAGCCAGAAAGGCCAAGACTGAGGTCCAGGATCCACCAAATAGGAGATTCTTGCTGAACTCACCTCCCTGTGGATTATGACACTAAAGAGTTGGGCCTGGAAATAAAAGTAAACAAAAATAAAAGTGGTTTTCACAAAAATTTCAGTCCAAATTTAATTCTTATCAGGACCTGGAACTGTATTAAGGTATTCCTGAGAGCAAGTAGATCCTGCAAAATCTCTAAGCAGAAATAAATACAAGTTCTCCAAAAAGAAAGATGATGTCACTCAAAGCATCGACTATTTCTTCATACAGTGTTACAACTGTAACACCAGAATCAAAATTAAAATTATACATGTGTGGATAAGAGAGTATAATTGAAAATCACCAGAAATAAAAGACAAAAGAAACATACCTTTATGGTCTGTAGATTAAGAACTTAGCCTCCACACACTTTAAAATTAGTGTCTTTATCTAAACAAAAAAAGGACAAGACTGGGGATTTTAACAGGGAAATGAAAATTATAACAACTAACCAAATGGAATTCTAGAATTATACCAAAATTAAGAATTCAGTTGATTGATGTGCCAGCAGAATAGACACAGCTAAAGGGAAACTCAGTAAATGAAAATATTAGACAAAATAATATGTACAAACAATAGATATAAAGAGAGGATAAAAAAATGAAAGGATCTATTATCTGTGTAACTGAAGTTCAAGAAAATTCATACATAAAATAACAAAAAAACAATATTTGAAAATATCCTATATAAAAGTTGCCTACCACTTATGAAAGAAAAGAAATAGAAATAAGCTAGAAGTGAGTGATGTGTGCATGTATGCCACTACCATCTTGTACCTTATTAAGCTGTATGATTAAAATGCACCAATAAAAAATATAAAAAGAAATAATCTAGAAGTGAGTTTTAAAAAGGATAATTACAATATCTCCAAACATTTGGAAATTAAAAATACATTTGAATTCATAAATAATCTATCAAATATAAAATTACAATTAAATTAGAAAATATTTAAAAGTCATAATAATAAAAATATCACATAAAACACATACAACGGTTAATCAATGCTTAGAAAGTATTTTATAACATTAGGTACATAAACTAGGAAAGAGTAAAGGATAACAACTGGTGATTTGAGTTTACATTTCAAGAAACCAGATAAAAAATAAAAAGTTAAAGTCAACAGTAGACAGAATAAAATACTAATAGGAATAAATTTATTAAAATATATAGTGAATAAATTGATAAGCCCCTATGAAACTGGTTGAGCAAATCTAGAATACCCCCAAAAAACAATAAGGGAGTTTCAAAAAATATCATTACAATTTCTAGAGGATTAAAATAAAAATGTATTATGAGGTATGCATTACTATTATTTTAAGGTTAGAATTTAAAATGTCCCTCAAAACCTCAGATATGGGTAATAAAGCCTGGTTTAGTGGCCAGACATGATGAGGGGAGCTGGGTCATTGGGGCACGGCCTTGGGAACCATGTCTGTTCCTGGCTCCTTCTCCCCTCTCTCTGCTCTTATTGCCATGAGTTGAAGGTATCTATTTCTCCTCTGCCATGCCTGTTTCCATGAACCAGCTGGCCATGGTTTGACCTCTAAAGCCTCTGAAATTATGAGCCCTAATTAAACCTTTCTTCCTCTAACTTGTGGTTGTCAGGTAATTTGATCATGGCAACAACAACAAAAAAAGGCTGATTAAAACAGAAATGGATTAGAAAATATTTGTGGGTGGATAATTATTTTGAAATTTACTTATAATGACATTAAATATAGGAAACATGAGTAGTCCTATAACTATAAAAGAAATTGAATCTGAAATCAAAGCATTTTCCCAACCAAAAAAAAAAAAATACTGATGATATCACAAGTTCAACCACATAATTAAGTAGAAAATAATGTCCGTCATATAAAATCACAAGTATATTTTGAGAAAAGAACCTCTACCAAACTCAATTATTGAGGCAAATATGAATGATAAATTTTAAAAATATAGGAATGTGTAAGAGAAGACATCCTATATAGTCATCCCTCAGTATCTTAGGGAATTGGCTTGAGGGCCCCTTAGATACCAAAATCCATGGATAAATAAATACCTCATATGAAATTGTATAATATTTGCATAGAACATACGCGCATCCTCCCATATACTTTAAGTCATCTTTAAATTCGTTTAACAACTAACACAGTGTCAATGCTATGTAAATACTTGGTATATTATCTTTTTAGGGAATAATGACAAAAAAAAGCCTATGTAAGTTCCTTTCAGATGTAAATATTTTCCTAACATTTTTATCTGCCATTATTTGAATCCTCAGATGCAGAACCCATGAATATGAAAGTCCAGTTGTATAAGCAAAACAAGTTCAGCAGCTTAGAAAATTTGAGTATATCTCAAGAATGCAAAGTTTTTTAAACCTTACAAAATCAACATATTCCATGCCATTAACAGAATAACTAATAAATTTAATATTGTCATCTTTAGGAATGACAAATGGCTCTTAATAAAATTCAGAATTCATTTACCTATTTATAAAATGTATACACACCAAGAATAGATAGAAATCCTTTCATTTGGTACAGCAATTTTTTTGGGGGGGTGGTACTGGGGTTCCTGTAAGCCCTTCTACCTCCGGGCTACACTCCTAGACCTATTTTTACATTTTCATTTTGGAAACAGGGTCTCCTAAACCAGCGCGCGCAGCTGGCTTCGAACCTGCGCGATCCTCCTGTCTCTGCCTCCCAAGCGCGGGGATTACAAGCGTGCACCACCATGCCTGGCGGTACAGCATTTTTTTTTTAATCATACTTTATGTGAGCTATTGAATTATTTTCCTTTGCATTCAGTAAGAAGCTTTATTTTACTGAACTAAATATTGCAGTATGATAAGAAAAAGAAATGTTAAAAATTTTAAACTGTCATTATTTACATAATTTCTAAGAGTCTATAGATAAATTATCAAAACTGATAGAGTCTAGCAAATCAATTGTACTTTTGTGTTTCAATACTAACAGAATAAAATCTTGTAGTGGGTCTATGGCATACTTTTGCTAAAAAAAATGGCACAACCAAATTGATTAAAAATTACATTATGAATAATCCAAGTGCTAAAACAATAAAACTTATAAAAGTAATACGGAAGAATGGTCATGATCTCAGGGTAGAAAAAGACACAAAAATTTATAACCACTAAAAAAAGTCCAATGAATTTGAACCAATGTTCATTCAAAGACATTAAGTGAATGAAAAATAATTCATCCATTTGCTGCAATAAATAAGTCAACATAGGATTCATGCTAGAAAAGATAAATACTTCATAAATCAATAAGAGTAAATATTCAAGAGAAAGTGGGCAAGAGATTTTAGTAGATACTTCAAGAAACCAAATAGCTAATAAGATTATGAAATCCTACTCAAAATCAAATAAAAGTGAAGAAATGAAAATGTAAATAATTTTACATGTAACAATTTTGCATTATTTCAGTGAAATAATTCTACCAATCTACCGGAATGGCTAAAATTGAAGTAACAACTATTCCACATGTGTCCAAGCAGGAGGATGAATGAGTATTAGGTATACTTAGACACTGCCTTTAGTAGTGTAAATTGGTATAAATACTTGATTGGTTTTCTTTGCTATATAACAAATTGCCTAAAAATTAGCATCTACAACTACACATACTTATTATTTCACCGTTTCTGTGGGTCAGACTGGATCAGATTATCTCACTGTTTTTGTAATTCTGACCCAATCTTACTGGATCCTCTACTCAAAGTCTTAGCAGGCTGCCATCACACTGTGAACCAGGATTTAATCTCATCAAGATCTTTCTAGGGAAGAGTATGCTTGCTCACTCATTAAGGTCGTTGGTAGAATTCATTTCCTTGTAGAATAAAGTGCCATTTTTGCTAGCTGTTGGCTGAGAACCATGGAGGTTCTTATAGGGTGCCCAAAGTTCCTTGCCACCTGGTCATCTCTCAAAACATGGCAGCATACTTCTTCAAAACCAGCAAGGGAGCCTGTTGAAGCAGTCTTATATAACATAATCATAAAAGTAATATCCCCATCACCTTTACTATATATGTAATCTAATTAGGAGAATAGCTTTCAATCACATTTGAAACATTCCGTTAACTAGAAGCAAGTGACAAATTATCTCATTCAATGAAAGAAAATTACACAAATTACAGTCATGGACGCTGGCAAGTAGAATTAATTGAGGTCACTGTACAGTCTGTCCACTAAACTATTTTCATAAGTACATTGAAAATACCCACTAAATACTGAACCTACACCTAGTGATCCAACAGTTGTACTCATGAGAATATAACAAAGAGAACCCTAAAACATTATAAAATACACATAAAAAGATATATATAAAAGTCTTGCACAAGAATGTTTATTTATTTTCCTACAACCTGAAAGTCCATCAAAAAGAACATATAAATTGGTGTAGTTACACAAATGCTGTAAGTAATAAAAAGGAGCAAACAACACAGATGAATCTCATGAACTTTTCATATTAAGATAAAGCAGGCATAAAAGAATACATATAGCCAAACATGGTAGAGCACACCTGTAATCCCAGTACTTTGGAGTCTGATACAGGAGGATCATAGGTTCAAGGACAGCTTCAGCAAGTAGTGAAATTCTCAATAACCTAGTAAGATCCTGTTTCAAAACAAAAATTAAAATAATATAAAAATTTGGGGAGTATAGTTTGGAGGTAGAATGCCCCTGGCTTCAATCCCTAGTTGTTAAAAAAAAAAAAGCATAGAATATGTTTCCACTTCTATGAAGCTAAAATATAATAGCATATAAGGATGCAAGCATGGATGGTAAAACATTAAACTCAAGAAATGGATTGCTCTAAAAGTCAAGAAAGCAGCTATCATCTGGAAGGGGGAGTTGCTAGAGATTAAGAGTAGAGTTTAGAATGTCCTTGAAATATTGCCTATGCTTTTTCTTTTCCCATATTTGCTTATTTCCTTAGTTTTTTCTTTGGAACACAGCATTGAGCTGTATACACATCCTTAGTTTGTGTACTATTCTATATGTGTGTTTGTATGTTATACTTCACAAGTTTAAAAAACATTTCAAATCACTGTACTATACTGAAGTTTTTTCTAATTCCCAAAACATTAATGCAAGCTCCTTTAGAACAGTACTTTTTCTGTTTTCACCACCACGCTACTTGCTGGAACTAAAACAATGTTTGTTATAATGAATACTGTTGAGTAGATAAATGAATCAAATAATTAATTAATCTAATATCTGAGTTCTAGACAGATCCACATTTTCTAAGTTTGCCACATTGAGCACATTTCAACTCTTTGTGTATTTCATCCTCAGTTGTAAAATGAGGCCAGTAATGGCTCTACAAATTTCACCAAGCTGTCAAGGGGTTTAAATGAGACATTTAAATCTTACATAGCAGTTTGTTTAAATGAAAAAAATATATATTATTGACAGAAGGATTCACAAAGCAACACTTCAATTAACATATGTGATTAAAGAATGAAGAAAATCTTTCTTGCTTAATACTGTACTTTATAATTAAGTAATGTTCTAAAATTGATTATTTTTGCTTTGTCAGTAGGATATGTAAAAGGGAAATTTTTTTATAATGAAAAGTGGTTGTCCTATTAACCCTGGTTGTTCTATTAACTTTTTATTACTCCAAAACAATTTCTACAAACCTTCAGGATAAAATACAAATATACTGAGCCAGGCATGGTGGTGCATGCTTGTAATCCCTGCGCTTGGGAGGCTGAGACAGGAGTATCATACAGGTTCAAAGCCAACCTCAGCTGGTTTAAGAGACCCTGTTTCCAAATAAAGTATAAAATAGGTCTGGGAGTGTAGCCTGGAGGTAGAAGGCCCCTGGGTTCCATCCCCACTACTACTACTACTACTACTACTAATAATAATAATAATAATAATAATGATAATAAACATATATTAGGTGACCATTCTTTGGGTCAGAAGTCTGATGGGGCATGACTAGCTTCTCAGCTCAGCACTCATGGGTTAAAAATCAAGGTGTCAGAAGGCTGAGTTCTTGATCTAAAGCTTTGAGGAAAATGCATGCATTTTAAAGCTTATCCTTGTTTCTATAGGACTTAGGTCCTCATCTCTTTGCTATTTGTAAGGGCTGCTCTCCACCCTGTGTCATGTGAGGGCCCATACTCTTTGTCATGTGAACACCAAAATCTGAATAGCAACCTAATTCCCCACACAGCCAAATTCAAGATGATTCACCTGGCAATCACACGGCACTCAGCCCTGGAAACTCAATGACGAAAAACCTGGTACCTCTGCTTAAGGCAATGATACATGTCAAATGCTGGAATGGACTACCTGTGTTCTTTTTCTTTCCCTCAAATTTCTGTTCCTAATTGTTTAATCTGCTTTCCTCTAAAATTAACTTTTATCTCATTGAATATTCTGTTGTCTTCTTTATTTCTCTATCGAGTAAATGTGGGTTTTAAGCCAATGAACAAGACATTTTTATTTGCCACATCCTTCTAATTTTTATTGCTTTCAGTACTTTAGTACATATTACAACTTCTATAATCATGTTAATTTTTATAAAGATTTGTGTTAGAGCTCACATTGAGAGAGAAATTTTAATAAGATGAAGATTATTTCATACTCATTGCCTATGTTTATGTTTTTGTAAGATAAAAAGAAAGGGCAATTTAGGCAAAGGATCATGTTGCTCAATATCTGGCTAAACAGCATGATAAAATTCAATCCAACTCTAAACAATGGATATAATATGCTACATACAATAAATTGGAACCCATTGAACAGTGAGTCACCACTGTAACAGCAATTACCATATAGATATGTCTAATCCTAATGTATTCCACTCACTGAACCAGGACAATAAGTTGGCATTTTGTTATTTGATAAATTAAAGAAAAATAAAGACTGCTAAAAGAGTTTCCTTTTCCATAGAGCAGCTTGCCTAATGTTCACACATTTGCCCACAGAAATTTAATCATTAAATGTAACACATTGCCAGACAGATGAAAAGTAGCAAAGTAACATAGGCTGGTTAGAGCTCAAGAAAAACATAAAACATATCAAAGTCTGTCAAAAGAAGAGATAGGAACCCAAAGAACAACATAAATATTGCTTTAAAAATAAATATTCATATTTCTCAACTTCTACTTGTTTGACTAACCTTCTGTTACACAAAAGATAATGTCAATGTATCAACTTTTACTTATTTTTCTCCCATTCTCTACCACCACCCACAATACCAGTGTGACTAGTGCCAAGTAAATGATGGTCAAAATGGCAACGTCTGACATACTTGCTAGTTAGGGAGATAAGGATTGAATTTTCAAGGCTTTTCTGATATTTTGAGTTTTTTAATTTTTAGGAAAATAATGTTACTGAAAAAAATAGGTATAAAGTTCTTTACAGACAATTGGAATATGAGCCAGGCATTAGTAATAGTGCTAGATCATTGAATGTAAGGTCACAAACTCAAATATCTACAGGGACACTGAGCAGAAGTAACTGAGTGGAAGTAACTAAGGCAATCTAACAGGAGACCATATTGAGAAGCATCTTTTCTGCCGGGGTGTGCGGTAAGTCCCCATTTCATCAAGTCACCTTTACATGGAAAGGGGAAGAGTGGTGTCAGTTCTTGTAATTAAAAAAAAAAAACTTAAGATGTAGAGAATTTCCTAAACATTCTCAATGTTTATCAAGCTGAAAAGGACAAACAAAACCTATGCATAACCCATTTTGTACTCAAAGCCTGTTATATGTAACCTCTTTCCTAGAAAGGAATAATTATATGGCATAAGAAAAAATTTGCTCTGTAATTCAGCAAATGTTAACAGAAAGTTTTTCCAGAAACATTATTATTTTTATCATTAGTTCTGGGGCATGGATCATTTTCAGCTTACTCTTTTGATTAATACTGACCAAAAATAATCAGTAGAAGGCATTGTCAACAGAAATGACATGAAGGTCATCAGGACCTAGGGTCAGTCTCAAGGCCCTAGTGCAAAAGCAAGTATTATTAGTTGAAAACTTTAGAAAAGGCCATTATTTTAAAGCCTAACCTTGGTGCATGGCCTTAAAAAAAGGAAAATATGATTAATATATTTTCCCATGTAAATGTCACTCAATTGTATCAGCATATTTGAAGGGTATATTTGTGTTACTTCCAGTCCCATCATGGCCTGAAATGTCAACACAAAGTCAATAGCTCATTTCTTGTTGATCTTTCAGAACTAATATTTAAAATGAAACCAAAGATTTGTTTTTGAAGGTCTCTTTCTCCCTAATAAGACAGATCCTGTGCTGGGTCTGCATCTACCTTTCAACCAACTGGGTGTCTTTTCTGAGCATTTGCATGACCTGAGCTATTTCTCAGGTCTTCTAAGCTGATAGAGACTGGAACTGAGAGCTCTCAGCAGAGGTCATATACCCTGTACTGAGTTGCCTTTCTTCAGTTCATCAAAGAGCAATTTACTCAACATCATCTCAATATAACTGACTTCCAGTTAACTTTATCTCAGTCTCTCTGTGACCTTAACCTTGCCCTTGAAGCCAAGTGGACACAGTTATTACCATCTAACCTTGCTAAGTATAGTCAACCATGGCAAAGCAACATTTTGGCTTATGACAGACTCCATATTATGAGCAATAGTTCCATAAGATTATAATAGAGCTGAATAATTCCTACCCCCTAGTGTCATCAAAGCGCGACGCATTTCTCATGCTGGGGTAAACAAATCTATTGCACCGCCAGTCACATAAATAGCAACACAATTATGTGAAGCACATACTACTTGATAATGCTAACAATAACTTTGTTATTTGGTTATATATTTTTATTCTATACTTTTATCATTATTTTAAGGTGTACCCTTACTAATAAAGACAAGTTTCCTTTAAAACAGTATGCTATGCCATGCCAATAGCTGCTTTATATCTCTTATGTTTATTTTCTCTTGATTGCATCAAAAGGCCATCTCAAGTGATTGACCTATATCTTCTAGGTTTCTATAATATAAGCACACTTAATAATGTTTTCACAATGACAAAATAGCCTAACAACACATTTCTCAGAATGTGTCCTGCTGAGAAATGACATATGAATTGTAGTGTGACTTCAAGAGCCAACCTGAATCTAGGTCCTAAAGATAAGATTCCTTCAGCACTGTTAAATTTGCTCATCTTACAGAACTCTCTTAAGGTCATATTGCTTTATATTGCTTTGCCAAATGAGACACTGACCATCTTCTTTTTTCTTTTTCTTTTTTTGTAAAATTTCTCCTTGTCTATAGGATGGCTCCAAAAGGAAGACATTTCAAATGGTGCTTTTCACTGCACTACAATGAAGATTTGTAGCATATGAAATATTAAAAATTGTATCCAGAACAAAGAAAGTGAAACAGATTAAGAAAAACTTCTCTTCACTAAAGTTCACTGAACACTGAGCATCATATATTTTTCTTCTCAAGGAAATCAAGTTTCCAAATAGACCTCAACACTGACTGACTGCATCTACTCAGCAAATTGTAATGGGCCCCCGTATGTATTATTGACTTCCTTCTTAAAGGCCTGTGGATGGAGTCAGGTATATTCTCTCAGACTGTCAGCTTCAGTAACTCTTCCTTAGTGAGTTTGAAGAGTTATGACAAAGTGGGTGAGAGCTATTTACTACAAATCACTCATCTTCATTTTCTCAGCACAAAGTGTAAGAATTATATATAGTATTAAGAAATCTGTATACACACATGGATGTGATATATGACTGTGGGGAATCAAGTTGAAGAAATATTAAAGAAATTCACATGAGAGAGAGAGAGAGAAATCTCAAAAGAGAATAGAATTTTAGGGTAGGGAGGGAATACATAGACATAAAAATAAATGAAAATTGAAATGTTAACTTCTAAGAAACTTGTAGATGTGAGATAACCAGGATTCTATGGAGTCCTAGATGTGCAAGGTTGATGAATTTCCAAGAGGAAGGCAAAGTCTCAGCTCAGTAAAGGTAGAGGATCTTAACATTCACAACAGATGGGAACATCAGCACCAAGAAGGCACCACGGGGAGAAATCCCCTTGCTCAAAACCAGTCTAAGAGTGTTCACTTACTCTAGAGTCCACGAATATAGTTGATTGACAAAATGGAAAAACAGGAGTTTTCATTCTCCCTATAATGTTTTTAAGCTAATTTTAATGTCGTACTTTTATCTAGTGTGTTTTATAATCTATTCCAGGAACATTTGTTGAGGTTTTTGAAAAATTAGACAAGGAAGGGAGATAGGTCAAAATATTATGCATATTAACCATAAGATGAGTTAGAGGACCTAAAATATTGTGAAAACAATTTTAAAAACTTGCAAACTAAGCCCAGGAATTAGTCAGATTTTACTATCCTATTACAGGCAACACTGTACAGTAGAAGCTCTTCTCTCCTCTCTCTTTGGGCAGCATGGTAGAGAATTCCTTCTCTCCAGGACAGCTTGTCCCAAAGAAACATGAAGTGTAATGAAACTCAAAATAAGTTTGCTTTTCCCAAACTCTCCAGTGAAATAAGCCACCCTTACTTCCCAGGAGCAGAGTGAGTTGAAAGGTGAAGAGATATTGGGAGCATTATATTAATCCACTTCTCTTGGCATTGACACCCATTAGATGTAATGGCAAAGGGAAACGAGCCTAGGCAAAACACATTTCTAGCTAACAATGTTTGCCAGAATTGTTTGAAAAATAACTGCTATTCACCATATGGTAACAGATATTCTCATATATCACAGATAATAAAATAAAAGGATTTTGATAAGATTCTTGGTCCAAGACTTATGTCTAATAAATAGAAAAAAGAGATTGCACATAGACAAAAAAATTGTAGAGCAGCTAAAAGGAACTTTAGGAAATAGCATTTCTATTTTGAACAATTAAATATCATTTTCTTAATTCCCATTAGTTCTCTCTGAAACTGAATTTGATTTAAGAATAATCACCATTGTACTAGGTCATAATGTTAATCAATGCCTATCTGATATGGTAAAGGAAAACACCAATTGTGCCCTGAAATTTCCTTAACGAATCCACTAAATTGTGACTTCTTAAAACATGTGACATCAATTTTAGGCTGAAAAGCAGAGTACTGATTAGTTACAAGTAGTCCTTTATCCAATCCTTGAATCAGTCACTCCCCTGTACATGGCACTTGTTACATCTGGTATATTTTCCACATCTCTAAAATTTAAGAGTAAGACAAGGTGAATTCTTCAGATCTGTATTTTTGTACTGTAACTTGTAATCACTTCCGAGGTCATTAAGTATTCTCAATTGTTTATGAAAAAAGTGAAACCCATTATAAAATATATTCAAATTTTATCATCTTTTTATCAGCATTTTCCCAGACTTCTATACCAGATCCTATACTGTTTATAGTCCATATATCATTTGCTAAGATTATATACTGTGTTTTATACTATAATAGAACACAAACTATCAAATTCCTGGCTACAATCTCTTAATTGCTTTTTCCCTTGGTAAGTATTTAAGCTTCCTTTAGCACATACTTACAAAATCTCTAATCGTTCTTAACAATGATCTTATTTATACAGTAGAGGATGTCAACATTGAAAATGAGCACCAAAATAAGCATAAGCCTTAGTCATACCATTGTACAGGAAATTGCTTGTGAGTGATCAATAGAAATTTGTGGCTAACACATAAGCTGATTATTAAAATTGAATAAACACTTAGAACTAGGCATTGAATAAATATGAACAAGAATATTAAATTATCTTTGTCACTTTGCCAAAAGGTTTGAAAATAAGAATTTACCTTCTTCAAATATTTGGAGAATATAAACTTATTAAAATAAAACAAACAGCAAAATAGAAACATGAATAAACAATTTATAATATTGCATCTATAAAATTTTCAAAGTTTGAGAACCACATTTGGAAATTTGGAATTTTTCATGAGTTTTATTAGAATTTCTATTGATGATATTCAGAACACTCAGATACAGACTTCTCAAGTAATACACTACTGATACTAGAAATACCTATTTTTGTAAAGGAAATCACTTGATTTCAAATGTTCTCAAGCAGAACTTCAGTGGCCCAACTCCCTAAATTTTCTCAGCACCTGGACACCTGGATCTCCCCAACTTGGATTAATCAATGCACATGTCATACCTAGTCCTGGTTGCAATAATTGTTAAATAACTTTTTTTGATGACTAAATCATCTTAAATTTCCTTTCCCTCACATCATATGAAATTTAAGCAAACATGTATACTTTATTCAAGATCAGTATTTGGTTTGGGACAATATTTAACATTTACTTGATACAAATTTGGAAGGTTTATAACTTGTAAATTATTGAAAGATTAAGAAAAAAATCTTTCTAATTAGCCTGAGCCTTTATCATCACAAATTATTCTGAATTTTGATATACGCAGATAGAACATACTTACAAAATTACACCACATACGTTAGTATCACACTTAGCTAAACTGTTGTTGTTAATTAATTTCAGATGTCACCATATAGGGATGCTGGTAAGTATTAGAGGAGCTGATCGAGTATATGCTGCCTGGGAGAGCAATTGATACTACCTGCAGTGCTGAATAAGTCTATTATGTTCTCTTCTTCAACACTATGCTCAGCACCAAAATCTGGTGGAGACACTTTCTAATGAGGCCTTAATCCTTTTGAGTGATTGAAGACAGTTGTGACTACAGGGGATTTAGTGGGTGCAACTTTGTGAAGAATACTGATGATCAGGGAATGCTCGGGTAGCTCTTTTCCTTATAACAAAAGAATTCTCTTTTTCTCTGTTCATGATGCTACTCAGCATGCAGATTCTAGAGTAAGTAAAATGATATATATACAAAGGACATTTTGTCTAATCAGCTAATTAGCACACTTTGGCAATTAATATTATATGTAATGGTGTAAATGTCCAAAAATGTATTACTTTTTTCATAGTTTAACAGGCCCTTAATGAAGACCAGATAAGCTAGAGATCTTAGGCTGGAACATCAGTTGAATTTAAATTAGGGGAAAAAAAGCAGAGTTTGCCTCTTAATAGCTTTGGCCAGTTCATAGAAAATGTTGCTGAAGTCATTCTAAAAGTATTATAATGAAATGGGACTGGATGAGTCAGCATGTTGGTCATCTGTAGGGGCAGACACAGTGCACTGTACCCCTACCACAATAAAGTGGGAAAGCTACATAGAATCATGCCACATTCTCAGGGGGAACTAATTATTTTCCAAATCCTTACTCTTCATTTAAGGCATTATTTCAGCCTTATGCTGATAAGAACATTCTAGTGAATCTTTCAACACCAATATTAAAGTAAAATAAGTTCTTCAACTCTCCTTTGAGCTAGTTCTCAATATAAAAATATGCCTTTCTTGCCCGGCGTGGTGGCACACACTTGTAATCCCCGCACTTGGGAGGCGGAGACAGGAGTATTGCGCAGGTTCAAAGCCAACCTCGCTGGCTTAAGAGACCCTGTTTCCAAAAACAAAAACAAACAAACAAACAACTATATATATATATATATATATATATATATATATATATATATATAATAGGTCTGGGAGTGTAGCCCAGAGGTAGAAGGGTTTCCAGGAACCCCAGTCAGTACTACCAAATATATATATCAAATATATATATATATATATATATATATATACACCTTTCTGTGGTTCAGTTTTTACCTCAATGTACTATAAAATTAAATAAAATAGCATCTGTTCAATTATTTGTTCAATTTGGATAGCTATAACTGATATATTAAGTGTAACAATTTCTATAAGCATAGTGGATGCTATTAGTTTGCCTAGGCTGGGTTGTAATGTGATAACAGTCTTAAAATCTCAGTGGTTCACAACAGATGTTTTATTTATTTATTTTTCTCAGCCACACATCCACTGTGGTTAGGCTCAGTGTTAGCTTTTTCATAACATACAGGCTGGCAGAGTAACCTTTGTCTAGGATGTTGTCAGCTTCATAGTGAAGCTTATTCTGGCTTAAATCTTCCACCTCAAAGTGACAAGCTTCACTTTTATTCACATTCTCTTAGCCAAACAAAACAAGTTGTGTTGCCAAGTCTAATGTCAATGGTATTTAAATATATAATCTTTCCCACCTGGAGAGATGCAGTAAGAAGGGGCAGAGCAGAGCAAACAGAAAGCAAAAAACATTTTAATGTATCACAGTCGGCTATCTGATTCACAAGTATTTAACATTATCTTTTAATGTATAAAGTATAATAATTCATCTCCACAAGGAAAGAATCCCACCAAAGCATGAGGCTCAAAATTTTATGAGGTTCAATATTAAGTCCATATGCACTTCCTCTTGATCGAGAACTTTAAAAAATCAAGTTATCAGGGCCCTCTGTCTTATTTATCTCAATAAGAGTCCCCATTCAGAAAAGGAAGAATGGAAGCTACAGGCGGCCATCATCCCACACCAATTCTAAATTCTTGCTAGCAGGCATTGCAAATCCCTTACTTTTAAGACAGTTGTTAACCACTGAATGTTTGTGTTCCCCTCAAAATATTTGGAGATAAGGCCATTAGAAAGTAAGGTTAAGTGAGGCCATATGGAAGAACCTGGTTTTATAGGACTAGTGGCCTTAGAAGAGACACAAGATAACTTGTTTTCACTCCATCACCTACTGCCTCCATTCATCTCTCTTGCGCACTCGCACATGGTCTTCTCTCTCTTCCTCCCCCTCTCCCCAACACACACACACACACACACACACACACACACACACACACACACGCACACATAGTCACACACTGAGGAAAGGCCATATGAGCACATACTGAGAAGGGTGCTATCTGAAAGGCAGGAAGAGAGCCCCTACCAAAAACCCACTGTCCTGGCATCCTGATCCCAGACTTTCAGACTTTAAATAACCGGAAAAATAAAAAGACATTTGATTTTTAAGATCTTCAATTTGTGGTATATTTATATTAAATCTAGAGAAAAAGAACGTTAGGAAATAGTTCTTAATTAAACTTTGTTTTTTCTTTGAGGGAATAGCTCTCTATTTCATTTTATCAATAGCCCTTGACCCTGCCCTGTGGGATTTTTTTTTTTTTTCGTTATCCTCCTTGACCTCTTTAGAAAAACACTAGAGCATATGGCCTTCTGAGAAACTAAGCAAATTTCATATCCACTTTTCTACCCAGTAAAGAGGAGACCCAGAAGACAGATTAATATTTGAATAGTCTCTTTTATTTAAGGATAGTAGGTATTTGGGTCTCACTAGTCTATAAAAAGGATAATTTCTTAGCTACATTAGTTCCCCTTTATCTATTGAGATGAATTCCAAGACTACTAGTAGATGTTTGAGACCATAAATAGTATTGAACCTTATTTTTCCAATCTAGAATGAGTTCATTTATTTTTTAAATTTTATTTTATTGGTGTACTATTGTATCACATCATAATGTATATAATGTTGACAATGGCAAATATTCACACAGTCTTTGGTGCTTTCCCCACCCCCTAGTTCCCCCTTTTCCCTCCCTCCCAATATTGAGTGTCAGGTTAGCTGTGCTATATTCACATGTATATACATATTCGAATGTAGCTCCTCTGTTAATTAATCTCACTCAGCCTTCTTCCTCCCCCCCCCCTTCCTTTCTGACTTTGATGAAGTTTCCCTTCCATTTTCTGGAGCCCTTTGGGTATCCCTAATACTCTCTAGCTTGAGAATATTAGAGAAAACATATGTCCCTTCTTTTTCTGTACTTGGCTAATCTCACTTAACATAATGTTCTCTGGGTTTTTCCATCTTCTTGCGAATGACATGAGTTTGTTCTTTACTGCTGAATAGAATTCCATTGTGTGTATTTCCCATAATTTTACAATCCATTCATCTGTTGATGGAGACCTAGGTTGGGTCCATATTTGGGCTATTGAAAATTGTGCTGCTATGAACATGGGTTCACATATGTTACTGTAGTTCTCTACTTTGGAAAGATACCCAGGAGTGGTATAGCCGGATCATATGGTAGATCCATTGCCAATTTCCTAAGGAATCTCCACACTGATCTCCATAGTTTTCACTCCTGCCAATAATGTAAAACAGTTCCTCTTTCCCCACATCCTTGCCAGTATTTGTTGTTATTTAACTTCTTTATGTTTGTTTTGTACTATCTTTTTAATGTACCACATGTATAATAAAGTTCAGTTTATAAATTAGGCAAATAAAGAGTGAGAATAATAATGATAAAACACAAAATATAACAAAATATAATAAAATTCTCAACATTACTATTCTTGTACTTTGAGGCCATTATTAAATAAAATAAGGATTACTTGATAACAAGGACTGCAATACCAGGACAGTCAATCTGGTAACTAACATGGCTACCAAATGAGTAACAGGCAGGTAGCATATACAACATGGATACACTGGACGAAGGGATCATTCACAAGGCTAAATGGAGGAGATCAATGCAAGATTTCATCAAACTACTCAGAACTGTGTGCATTTTAGAATTGTAAACTATTCATTTCTGGAATTTTGCATGTAATATTTTTAAAACCCCATTGATTGTTGGTAACTAAAAGTATGAAAAGTAAAAACACGGGTAAAGGGAAACTAGCTTCTGGAATTCAAATAAACATGTGCCAAGTATGGGTGTGCATGTGCCATGAACAGCCTTCACTCTAAACTTAGCTTTTCTCAAGCTTCCATGAGAGAACCAGGATTTTAGATTCTTCTCCCTGGGAAATTTTAGCCAGGTGAAGGAATTGAATGGGTGTTGCCTCTGACCATTTGAGGGTTCTTAATGACAGGATTTTAGGGCCATACCCTTGCTTTTGTCCAAGGCACATTGTCTGTTTTATTAGTCCACATTGCTGCAGGGCCTTTGCAGTTTTGACAGTTGGAACATGTTTAATGCTCTTTGTGGGCTACTCTTGACTGTTTAGCAACTAATTACAAGAAAACAGATGAGTTCAGAAAAGAACTTGCTGGTTTATAAGAAAAAATGAAAGAATAGAGCCAAGGAAAAGAAATCAAAAGATTCTACTTAACACAAAGTGTATCAGCTCTTTTCATATTTCATTGATCAAACCAAAACTTATTCCCAAACATACATCAGTGGAAAGAAAAACATAAATCCTTCCAGGAGAAAAAAATAGTGAAAAAATCAATAATAATTCAGTCTATTATAAGGCTTAATAATACATAAAACTTTCACAGTATGCATGTATCCTTCCTGAAAAATGGGAAGGAAAAGTAGATATTGCTCTGTCAGCTTCATTCCCCAGAGTCTGAAATGAAAATTCAGGCAAAATTAAATCAGCTTGGCATGGTGGCACATTGCCTCTAATCCCAGTACTTGGGAGGCTGAAACAGGGGGATCACAGTTTTGAGGCCAGCTTCAGCAACTTAGCAAGGCCCTCAGCAACTTAATGAGACACTGCTTAAAAAAAATCAGGCTAGGGGTGTAGCTCAGTCCTAGGTTCAGTCCCCAGTATAACACACACACACACACACACACACACACACACACACACACACACACACACACACACCATGGAGCTTATAACAGGAAAAAACGTTGAACTAGATGCTACCAAGATTTCGAACTTATTGCAACATTCTTACCACTACATAAAGTTAGTATTTCTGAGACACAAAGCTTCTATAATACAGATACACGAACACAAATGTCCAGGAGGCAGAGAACACCAAGATTAGGGACAATTTGGGGACCAGAAGAGTGTTAGACTCCAACTACTCATGTTGCAAGCTTCAGAAAGTCACTTAATCTCGGTGTGATTCATTTTCGTTTTCTGTAAAGTAGAAATTAATTTATTTGAAAGTGTCTAATGTAGAGCAGGGACTCTACACATGCTTGTAACCCCAGTACTTGAGAGATTGAGACAGTAGGATCACAGGGTCATGGACAGCCTCGGCAACTTATTAAGGCCCTCTACAACTTAGTAAGATATTGTTTCAAAATAATGAATAAAAGATAGGGATGGAGATGTGGGTCAGAGGTAGAATTCTCCTGGATTTGATCCCTGGTACCACAAAAAAATTGATGTAGATCATCAGAGGCTAGTTTAATATGTTTAATACCACATTAAGAATAAGATTGAGAATGTGAAAAAGAAGAATGGAAAGCAAGACCAAAGTACAAAGCAAATTGTCTAGACTTTTCATCTCTCAATCATGCCCATTGCTCTTAGAAGGTATAGATAGATAGATAAATAGATGATAGAGATATAGATAGATATAGATATAGATATACACTAGGCACTTGGATCTATTTATGCAATTAATATAAATCATCAAGGGTTGCCATTTAAAATTCCTAAGTGTTTACATAAGCAGCAAAAACAGGCTGTAGGTAATAACCAGAATAAAAGCAAGACAGTATACTTAATTTAACATGAAATGTAGATTTCCCATATAACAAATACATTCTTTACATGTGAAATGGAATGATAATATTATCTTCAAGAATAAATATACTTTCTTCCAAGAAGCTAAATTTCTTACACATAAAATTTATTTTTTTTTAATTTTTGATGGTACTGTAGTTCCTGGAAGCCCTTCTACCTCCAGGATACACTCCCAGACCTATTTTTATACTTTTTTATTTGGAAACCGGGTCTCTTAAGCCAGCGCAGCTGGCTTCGAACCTGAGCAATCCTCCTGTCTCTGCCTCCCAAGCACAAGGATTATAAGCGTGCACCACCACGCCCTGCTTTACACATTAAATTTTTAAAAACTTTGAAAACCACTGTCTGATAAAAAATTCAAAAATTCTCATTCATAATAATCATATTCTCATAGTATTAATCATAAATGGAATAAAAAGTTTTACTCACAGCTCCATTTCTTATCAATTCTTCCCACACAAATATAAATCATAATATCAATCTCACAGAAAGTCAGGAAAAATGTCACTTTTGCTATCCCAATATGTACCATTATAGCATTGAAATATTAATACACAAAGCTTTAAATCTGAAACACATTCTTTTCACTATATTCATATGTTCATGTAACTTCTAAAATATAACGTGCAAAAAAAATCTTCCATTATTACTGTGAAATCCAGGCTTGAATATACAGAGAAATAATGCATCTGGTGAAAATTTTAAAAATTATTGATGTCTAATGACTACTGAGTGTGGACATTTGTGCTCTGAGACAGTTAAAATTCACACAACCAGAAATCATACAGTCATACACAGTGCTGTACAAAGAAAATTGTTCAGGGGGTTGTGGGGAAGCCCTACCAGGCAACTTTAAATAGAGTGTATTTTTAAAGCTGCAAAAATCATCATCATTAAGTTAGAAGGAAAAAGGTTCCACTCAGCGAATCATGTCAGGATTAGCATCAATCTCGTCAGAGGACAGAGAACCTTCCCTTCTGTTAATTCTGCAAAGAGGAAAGTGCTCTTCCAGAAAGAGAAGAGGACACCCAAATGATAAAAAAAAAAAAATTGTACCTCGGGTCACAACATTCCAGGAAGAATACTGGCAGACACCAAGTGTTCCCGAAGCAGCACAAGAGAGAGAAAAATGAAAATAGTTAACATCTGCACCAAACAACGAGGAAAATGGGTGTGTTCTAGGAAAAATCCCTCCTCTTTTTTCTTGGTAATACTTGGAGGCATGAGTTTTCTGTTATGCACCTCAACAATCCAAGTGGACTTGCTCTAAACTATGCCACACTTTGGGGTTATTCTACACAAATAAACAAAAAATTCAAAGGTACATATCATTGCAAAGTTCATAAAGTAAAATTTGAAACAACCTGAAAGCTCACCAAAATAGTTTTTTTAAATAAATTTGTCTGTATCTATTCAACCGTTAGGATCAGAAAACTGGTAGGTACTGACTTGCTTATGATATATCACATGAGTAGATTCTAGTTCAGTATGCCTAATGAATAACATGTACACATTTAAATGTGCATCAAAGAGAGATACAATGGGGCACGCCTATTATTTCAGTCCTTGGGAGGCTGAGACAGGAGGATCACAGTTTGAGGCCGGTCTTAGCTATTTAACAAGATTCTAAGCAATTTAGAGAGATCCAGTTTCAAAATAAAAGCAGAAAATACAAAAGGGCTATGGATGTAGCTCAGAGATAGAATGTCTCTGAGTTTAGTCCCCAGTCCCAAAATTAAGAATAATATCAATAATAATAAATGTGTATCAAAGAAAACTAGACAAATAATAAAAAAAAAGTTTACCCCTCCCTGGAAAACCTCCCACATTTATTGAGATTTGAAGGCTGGACCTCAAACAACCAAAGACACACTGTGCCAGGCAAAATGCAGCCACATTCACACGTGTGCTGTTAGCTGTTTTATTTGCAAGTTTTGCACAAGATGTGTTTAGATGCCACATAGAGCTTTCATGATATAATGGCCTGGACAGGGAATAGTGTATATGCTCATGTCTGTCTCACATCTTGTCTCATACAAACATTAGTGAGTTAGCATTCAGGGCAAGGGAGGGGAGATTATGGTATAATATAAAGTTGCAATATACTATATATTTACATTAAATATAGTACAAGTATGTGTTTTATGTGTGTATGTTCATATGTGTATATATTATATATGTGTATGTACATTTTTTTTCCCTGTGCTGGAGATTGAGCCCAAGGCCTCAAGCACGGTAGGCTTTCTATCATTGACCTATGCCTCCAGATCTAAAAGCACTTTTTAAGTTTTAGCTCACAACCTAAAAACATTCTCTCTTTTCTCTCTCTCTCTCTCTCTCTCTCTCTCTCTCTCTCTCTCTCTCTCTCCCTCTCTCTCTCTCTCTCTCATTTTGCTGTGAAATTAGTTTTGCAGCCAAGACATAGATTATTTTTATTTTTTATTATTTTTTTTTTGGTACTGGGGTGGAACCCAGAGGCTTTCTACCTCCGGGCTATACTCCCATACCTATTCTATATTTTATTTGGAAACAGGGTCTCACTAAGTTGCTGAGAGCCTCACTAAGTAGCTGAGGCTGGCTTTGAACCTGTGCGATCCTCCTGTCTCAGCCTCCCAAGCGCGGGGATTACAAGCGTGTGCCACCACGCCCGGCGGTTATTTTTATTCTTAAAAGTTAAAATGGCAGGCTTTATATTCTGAGTTCCTTTCGTTAAGCTTCAAACAGAAGGGAAGAACAGTGACGGAATTTCAAACCCATAGAGTTGAAATCAGGCCTAAGAAGAGCCACACACATGAGCAGAATTGCAGCAGATCCTTGTCGTTTTGCCAAAGACATTTCTGCAGGGCATCTCTATTCTTCACCTCTGTTAACTTAATAACTGTCTTAACTATGTCATCTACATCCCAATATTAGGAGAAAGGCTCTGGCAGACCCACTTCGAGATAGTAATAGAGTATCTCAGAAAATAAATATTATTTTCGCTTATCTCATTAATCTTGGCCATTCCTTCCTTCCCTTCAGCCAGCCTGCTTCAGAAAGGACTTTATCCATGTGACAGAGTTATAGGAAAATTGCCACTCAGACTTAGAAAATGAGCCTTTTCCATTTTCTGACAACCATTTATCTCTCTGCCATCAAGCAATATCTAAAATATTTATGTGGGCCTTATCTCAAAGACGAATTCCTGTTGAAACTCTGGGGATGTCAATATATTTTTAACCTTTGAAGGAAATGCTATCTTTCCAAAACAGCTGCATTTTATTAGCCTACGGTCTTACTATGACCACTTAAAACAATTCTGAAAACGTTGGCAAGCTACCATATTCTGCTTTTTACAAGATGACCTCGTTCACACGTAATTCACAAAAATGGATTTCAAATGAATCTGGCATTATTGAAAATTAACATTCAATAAAGAAGACAGAGATGGCAAAAACTCATTTAAATTTAGCTTTAAATAACCACTAATGACAAAGCTATAATTAGATGTTTAATAAAAATCTCACTCCTCAAAATTTCACTTTTATACTTTTTTCCATAAAGAAATATATGAAAACATATGCAATGTATATAAACCTCTCCAACATTCAGATTTTCAAATTATCATGCTCTCCTCACCAGTTCCTGTATCCTCTTTAATCTGTTCTGACCTCCTGACCATTTTAGTTCTTTACCTGACCTCCACACACATTTATTTGTAACTATTGCATTTTTTTGCTATTCCAGGGAATTTTTATCCTGCAATCGGTGATTCTTTGATATTTTACTTTTGTATTATGCATCTTATTTGTTCCTATGGCCAATTTTTTCTCCCACAATATAGTTGTATCCAAATATCTTTTTATTTGCATGGTGTGTGGACCCAGGCAAAGTACAGGCTGCTGATGACTGTATGACATCCCCCCCACCCTGCAGTGGCAGATTGCACACCTCCCATATAATAGCAGATGTGTGCAGTGTGCACATCTCATGCATGCACATACCATTATGTAAAATAAATAAGCAAAGTGCAACTCACATGCATTCATCATGCTGGCTTGGATATGAGCCACTTTGTGCAGAACCCTATATAAGGAAGAGTTCTAGAGAATAAAGTTGCTGTTTGCTGTTTGTTCTCCTCCTAATGGTGGTTCATGTACTTTCTTCCTGGCTGGAGATCTCACTGCCTACACCCACAACTGGCCCCTGACACATGGCTAATGCAAACATTATTTGTCCAAGTTTCCTCTTCCATTGGAAAACTGAATCATTCAATCTCTCAATTCATAGGGACTTTAACCAATAATTAGTATGTGAAAGACATCATGTGATTCATTGTGGGGAGCTCTTCTTCCTTGCAATATCAGGGCTGTATTTTCCATGTATCCTCCAGATCCACTCCTCTCTCCACCCTGCTCTGTTCCATGGAATCTAATCTGCATTGGCATGCTAGCCACCTGCCTTCTGGTTTGTCTGGGCTCCTTGACTGGGGACATTGCATTGTCAGGAGCAAGTGCCAAGGTCAGTATTCCCCTTGCTCCTGCTGCTGACCCCTGTGTAATGGTTGGCCCTGACAGACCTTCTCATACAGATATCTTTCACTGTTTCCAATTATAACCTTGTCCCATTGTCACTCCAGATATATGGATGGAAACATCTCATTTTTCTACCCCTCCAGTTCTGAGATATCTCTCCTTTGTTTCATTAAGCACCCCATACATTTTAGGAAGTTGCCCTTTTATTACCCTCAATCTGTGCAAATTAAACATACTTCGAATTTCCTAAAAATCTTATAAAATACTACAAATTTTAAATTCATGAACTTTTATTCTATACACATAGGTTATTTATGTATGTATTTATTTTTTTTTTAAAGAAAGGCAGACTGCCACATGCAGTGCCTCATTTGGATGTGTCTGGAGTCTTGGAAGCTTGACTACCCTACGTTCTCCTACAAATGGACCTTGAGAGCTTGTTTGGAGGTTCTAGCAGGGAAGCGCAGCTACTCGTATACCCTTGACCTAAGACTGGTCCTGGTCCTCCTCTATTCGGGGAAGGTCGTCCTCTTCGACCAAGCACGCAGCTTCGGGAGGGACGCACATGGAGCAGTGAGGGAGGAAGGGTACACCCGCCTAGCCAGCCAGATCAGCCGAATCAACCCTGGTGATCAATGGGGTGACAGATGTCGCAGCCAGATCGCCCTCACATCCTATGTATTTATTTATATATTTATGTATTTATTTATTTATGATGCTGGAGGTTGAAACTAGAGGCATTCTACCTCTTAGCTACATTCCCAGTCCTGTTTTATTTCATTTCGAAACAGGTCTCATTAAGTTGCTGAGGGCCTCGCTAAGTTACTGAGGCTGACCTCAAACCTATGATTCTCATTTCTCAGCTTCCCTAGTACTAAGATTACAGAAGTGTGCCGATGCACCTGACTCCTACATAGGCAACTTGTCAACTTACTTTTCCAGTTTTTTTTTTTTTTTAACTCAAGTCATTGGTATACAAATACACAAAATTGCAAAATATTTGGCGGTATTGGGGATGGAACCAAGGGGCATTCTACCTCTGAGCTAAACCCCCTGCCCTATTTTTCATTTTTTTATTTTGAAACAGGGTCTCACTGAATTGCAAAGGGCTTCACTTGGTAGCTGAGGCTATCCACAAACCCCAATCCTCCTGTCTCAGCCTCCTGAATGCTGGAATTACAAGCATGAACCACCATACCCGGCTCAAAATTGCAAATCTTCCTAACAATCTCTTTTAGATATCTGTGCCTGATTAGTGCAGAAAATCTGAAAATAACAAATAATAAAGCATATTTATAAGCAATACCAGGGATGGATACAGTAAAGGTTTGGACAAAATTTTCTATGAAATCTTACACTGGCATATATCCTGTATTTTTGTTCAACATCATAGCATTTAAAAAATTACCACAATTGAAACTGTTTATAAAATTATTTTCAGTATTTGGATAAAATATTCTAAGTATAGCCAGCCATGGATGGCACAGGATCGAAGCCAGCCGCGCTGGCTTAAGAGACCCTGTTTCCAAATAAAAATATTTAAAAAAATAGGTCTGAGAGAGTGTAGGCCGGATGTAGAAGGGCCTCCAGGAACCCCAGTACCACCAAAAAAAAAAAAAAAAAAAAATATATATATATATATATATATGTATACATATATATACATATATATATATATATTCTAAGTATAATGTACTAAATTATTCTGTTCATGACACATATCTATATTGGTTCTAATACTATTCTATTAATACTATTAATTATTAATACTATTCAATAACACTTTTATAAACATCATTCCATATAAAACTTGTCTATATTATACACTACTATATTATAAACTTCTTTCAGACTGATTGTTAGTGAAATTAGGGAGTGGTAGTTTTGAATATTTTAGTCGTTTGATGCATATGGTATTAAATTGCCTCCTAAAAAAACGTTTTCACTTTCATAAGCATCGTATAAATGCATTACTCACTGATCTATATTAACAATCAGTGCTATCAATCATTAAATTTTTAATATTATCTCTAGGTAAAAAAACTGTTTTATGTTTTTTAATTTTAATTTTTTAACTTCTAATAAGGTTGGACATTTTATCTTTTATGAATTATCATTTTATAAACTATTGCATTTATTTCTATTATCCATCTAAGTTACATAGACTCTATGTTTTAAGGTTGCAAATTTTGTTATCATTTCTGGAACATATTTCCCCAGAATTGATGCCTATTTCCAAATTATGTTTTGTTTTGGTTGTTTTGAAGAACCAAAGTAGTTTGAACTTTTTTTAAGTCAATTGAAAAATTTTTTACAATTTTCTCCAGTGATTTTTAAGGATACAAGATAAATACTAACCTTTATGATTGTTTTGTAGCTTGGTACTTTGTTTTATTTTTCACAAAATATAAAGTCCCAAATTAATTTTTTTTATTTTTTCCTCTAGTTTTATTTTTTAAATGACAAATAACTATCCCAGCATCATTCATTTATGATATTTAATTATATCACCTTGTATTTACTAAGAACTGTTTGGGTATGAATTTTGCCTTTGATTATATTACCTCATTTCTTATTACAAAATTTTATTAATTTAACTATTAGCATGTCTCAATATCTAATAAGAACAAATAGAGGTGGTCTTAAATTGAAGTACCTTAATTTAAATGACCATTTCTTTATCACACACTAATATCAGGAATTCTAATTTTTACTTTTCAGTATACAAAAATAAATTCCACATCATGAGAAGTTTATAAGATATAAAAGATTGGAGAGAAAAGACATAAATACAAATGAATATAGTACAAACAGAGAGACAGAAAGACCGCAGTTTTCAGAAAGTTCTTTGGTTCAATGCGAGAAATAAGGCAGAAGGTGTTAGACTAGGATTCCCAGGAAGTCCTTCAAGAGGGAGATGACATTTGATCTGATCTTAAAAAAAAAAAAAAAAAAAGATAGGCAGTCAGCAGGCAGAAATTGGACAAGAAGAGCATAAATGGAAGATTCATTTAGGAAACAATAAATAATTCAGTATGACAAGCATGCACGGTGCCTAAGGGAGGAGAAGGAACTGGCTGCAGTTTTAAGCGCGGGAACTAAGATCAGAGCTATATATCAGTTAAATTACTACATCAGGCTTCTACTACACGGATACCTACTCTTTAATATATTACCTCCTCTCTATTTTCAAAGATACTTTCTCTTCAGGAGAACCTTCCCATTCCACTAATGTTTGAACATTAGGGAGCAGAATTTTATACTATTCTAGATCAGAACCAACAGAAATTAGCATCACATTCTTCCTCAGTTTGACATTCATAATATAGAAAGTCTGATGCTTTCCTTTTATAATATTCTTAAAAGGCTTGTTTGAATTTATCTGAGCAGTTGTCATTCATTGGGAACTTTCCTTTTTTTCTTTTTTCCCCTAATCTTTACTTTTGAAACAATTCCAGCAACATCTGTTTTTCTTTTAATCTGCTTTGCAACAGAAGGCATTCTGGAGCCTGCCTGCCCCTTTAACCTCATCAGCTTACCAAATATAACATGTAGACTTTTTCCAGAACTCTATATCCAGAAAATAATTTATTGTGGCTCAATACATATGAATCTCTACTGGCCACTATAGATAAGGCTCTGTTAAAATGACAAATAATTCCCAAATGGCATTGGTTTATCCAAATTGCACTTTATATTTTACTCAATCATAGTATGGTATAGATGAGGCTACCTTCCTTCAACTTGCAGCTATTCCAACTGTCAAACTTGATTTCCAAGGTCACTGTAAAAGTAGAGAGCCCTGGAAGGCCAAAAGATGTTTTAAGGGACAATTTGCCTTCCTTTTGTTGACTCAAATCCATCGATAATGTTCAACCTAACTTTGAGATTTCCAGCAAAAGGAACTGATGTGATGAAGCCCAACAGGTATGTTAACCCAATCTAGATGCCCACTTTAGTTCAATCTCACATTTACATTCTCTATCACAAAACTACACCAGAATGTTCCTTTTTCTAGGACATTAAATACAGAACAAAGATTCCTCTGTCCTGAGTCAAACATTTTTCTAGCAGGAACGAACAAAACTATTCTATACTAGCTGTCCTATTGAGTGGTGTAAATCCCCTTTTCTTCTAATATGGTCATTAAAATAACACCAGTTTTCTGAAAGCTAGTATTCACATTGGATCCAAATTGTCAAAGACATGTTCCTTGCGTTCCTGATAATTGCATCTAATGATGGTTCCATTACTTGCTGCTCTCTTGCGGGAGTTACGTTCATGCAATGATGGCATAACTTCTGGCTAACTACACCATCCAGTCAAATAGGTGGTCTTCCCCACTTTTGAAGGCTGAAAGTTTGTCTTTTTCTTTTACCTTCTCTCAACATTTTCTGTGTATAATAAGAAAGATGAAATAACAATCTACTTTCTTTCTCTTTTCTTTTCCTCCTCCCTGTCTCTTCTTCAAAGTTCTCAGGCATGAATGATACACAGAAGTTAGAAAGAAAGGGCTTCGGATACTCCCACTGTTGCTGTTATACTTTCTCATCAGAGACTACCTGCCTCAGACTCACATGTTTTCATTGGCATCCACCTCCACTTCTTGAATTTCTACCCCACCTCCCTCTCTTTCCCTATCAAACCCTTAAATCAGATCTAAATTTTCATTACTACTGATAAAATTTTTATTTAAAAATCCCTGTGAGCTTAATGGGCAAAAATTAGCCCATTAGATAACAAAATGTAATCATGCAGCAAATAATAAAAATACCCCCTAAACTAGATCTTATATACCTTTAAAACAGTAAGCAAACTAAGGCCAGTTTTTAACAGCCCATAAGTTAAAAATGCCTCTTATATATTTAGAGTGTTGAAAATACAAAGGCAGAGGCTACATGTGACCCATTAAATCTAAAATATTTATAATTAAGCCAGGTGTGGTGCACACGCTTGTAATCCCAGCATTTGGGAGGCTGAGACTGGAGGATCGAGGTTCGCAGACAGCCTCAGCTACTTAGGCCCTCTGCAATATAGTGAGACCCTGTTTCAAAATAAAGAATAAAAAAATAGGGCAGGGGGTGTAGTTCGGAGGTCTAATGCCCCTGAGTTCCATCCCCAGACCCGCAAATAAATAAAATAAAATAAAATAAAATAAAATATTTATAATCTGATCATTTATGAACAAGTTTTCTGATCCCTATTCTGGACATTAGCACTACTTATTAGATTAAAATAGTCAGAAGGATGCTGTGTAAGTTTGGGTCCCTAGGAAACAGATTTCAAGAAAGACATGAAGAATGAGACACTTATTGAGAGGGAGAAGAAGTAGTAGTCACAGGGTTCTTAAGACTAAGACCCATAGCTTACACCTATAAAAGAAGAGGGGGAAGGAAGGAAGAGTGAGGAGAAGGCTCAATTTGAAAGCAGCCTTGAGAATGCTTTAGCTGGCCCGGTGGACAACGCTAATGCCAAAATCAGTCATAGACGGGCCCCACATTGGGCAGAGATTTCTAGGCCCTGTGCATGCCTCCATGCTCAACCATCAGCTGAGGGAAGCTCATGGCATATGGTTCCCCAGGTAAGTGCAGCATAGCCCACTGTAAGGTGATCAGTGTATCCCAAGAGACAAGAGACACCAGAGGCTGATCTATTTAGGGAAAGTTTATTGCAGGTGAGGTTAAGCTTCTGGCCTGTCTCCCACAGGAGAGTGGCCATACTAGGTGGAACCAAGAAAACTTTTATATCAGAGAGAGCAAGGGAAGGGGTCTTGACTGGCTGGGAAAATAAAGGAGGGAGTAGTGCCTGGTTCCAGGAACAGCCAGACTCAGTTGCTCACATCTGGCCTTGATGGTCAAAGTTGGAATAGTACTCCTTGTAACTGTTTTCTTCTTTTTGGTAACTGGTCCTTAGACTGGGTCAGACTGCACTGCATTATCATGACACCGCTGTGCTTGTGAGACCTATGTAGCTGTAGTTGTGAAACCCACCAGGCCCCATGCACCTTCTGACCTAACACCCACCTGTGTGGCCGATGGAGGCTGTCTCTTTCTACCTCTTCAGGACAGATTTTAACCTCTGTCAGTTTCATCTTTGCTGTCTCTCCCAAACTTCCATTTTGGTAATTCAGAATTCAATTGCTTTACCAGCACCAACCCAACTTAAACTTCCATAAAATTATATGATATGCCACTCTAATGAGTAATTATGAAAAATTAATTGCAGTGGATGCAGACTCTTCCTGCATTTGTTTGGATTTTTATATAATAGAATATTACTACTTCTCTGCTTAAAAAAGATCAAAGCTTTAAAATAAACATTTTTTATTGCCATGGGCTATTTTTGTTCTTCATACTTAAAGATGAAACTGCTAATAAGGTTACTCTTAGGCAGGGCTACCCCCATGACTGATGTATAAGCTGCAGTCACTCAAGATCATGTAACAACCTTGTCATTATCCCAGAGTTCACAGCATACTGCACTGGGTCCCTCATCTTTAATTGTTGCATGTCATCACACTGCCTGCAGGCATCACTTGCCCAACATCTCTAAACACACACACACACACACACACACACACACACACACACACACACACACACGTATGCATGCACACATGTACGTGCACATTATTATTGTATCTCCTGGTTAAGCCCATCAGCACACCAAGTATTCCCAATCCCCACTCAGCTACACCTGGGACCTCACACTGCCTGACTGCCTCCCCTCTTCCCTAAAGGTCCTGTCTATCTTCCAAGGCAAAAAGGTCCAATTCTGGCTCTGCTCCATCCACATTCCTTCCTTGACTTCTCTTCCTTTCCATAAATTCTCTGCTTCCTGACCTCTGATAGCTTTCCAAGGCTTCATTGTTCACTTTCACTTAACCTGTGCATATGTGGCCTCTTCTGGTAGCATTTTGCTTCCTCATAGGGAGAGACCATTTCCTGGACTGTCCCTCTACCTCTCAGAGCACTTGCTGGCTCTCATACGTAGTTACCTGGATAAAACATTCTACATTCAAACCTCCATCCTCCTGTTAAGGCTCATTTCAAATTCCACATCCTCTAAATACTTTTTTTTTTGCCATACTGAGAATTGAACTCAGAGGCATTCTACCTCTGAACTATACCCCTAGACAGATTTTGTTTCTTATTTGAAAACAGGGTCTCACTAGGTTGATGAGAGTCTCACTACTTGGGGAGGCTGTCCTCGAACTTGTGATCCTGCTGTCTCAGCCTCCCAAATACTAGGATTATAAGCATGTTCCACCATGTCTGGATTCTCTAAATATTCTTTACAAGTCCAACATAATACTACTTGTATTACAATGTATACTCTGCACTGCCATAATATCTTGCTTGAACTTTTAATGCATTATAGACTTTCTGTTTTGAAACACAATTAACTGCTTATATATTTTTCTTTTCTGCCTTACTAGATTATTTTAGAAGACATATTTGTATTTATGAATATAAATTTCTTCCCTGATCTTTGTTCTCCATAAAATCCTGACCCTCAGTTTGGGATTGGAAGAGGAAATGAGAAAAGCAAGCAATAGTAAAAGAAACTTTATAAAGGGGGAAAATATGACCAGTAATGAGAAGATGCCTCATCTAAAAGCTTGCACTCCACCACTAAAAAGCTGTGAGGTCCAGAAAGCTTTGTGAATCCTCTTAGCATCATCTCACCATTTAGAAAAGCTTCTGGGTATAATAAACTTTAATAAATAGCACAGTGCTTAATAGCACAAGCTCCGCTGTATTTGAATCTCAACTTTGTCAATTACCACTTAAGCAAGTTATCTGACTGTAACAACTCCATTTTCTCACTTGTGAAATGACCATAGTACAAAACAATTGCCTACCTCATGATGTTATTCTATGGATGTAATGAAATAAATACTATATATAATGATTTTAGGAAAGACATAATAAATTTCGATACGCCTGGTAGCTTCTATTATCCTTATTCTTATTTTTATTCTAATTCTAATTCTTCTTATTATTATCTAAGATCTCTTTCAGGTCTAAAAGCCAATGATCTTGTGACAGCAAATTGAATGGCATCATAAATCTCTAAATGGGAACTCTTGCTTGAAGATTCAAGCCAACACTGAACTGATCATTTGTCTGCCTGCTTTTTGGCATAAGTAGGTTTGCTGATGGTGATTTCTAGTCTTTAGACTATTGGCTCATTACAATGAAACATCTAGAGGGAAATTAAAATGCACAAAAACATCAGGACTCAGTGTTGACTATTTAGCAAAGACTTACAGAAGAGTTTAATCAAAATGATCAACATGATACTCTTAGAATTAGTGTTAATGGCAGGATAGCACAACATATTGAATAAAACTGACTTAATTACAAATTCCAGCTCTACACTTGTAAGAACTGTAACTTTTTGAAAATAGCTAAGCTCTTCATGTTTATTTCCTCTTCTTCAAAATATGAAAAATTATTGAAAATTTTAAAATTCATGAGTATTAGACATATAAATATATACATAAATATTTATATATAATGAGTTTCTTGCATAGAGCAAACAATATGTGTTGGCCATTATTATTATCCATTTCTTTGTTAACTAAAATAATGCATATGCAAGTATTCTGTGCCTACAATATCTTACAAGTAAGAAGTATTATTATTATTATTTCTATCAGTGTAACCCCTGCAAGATTTTTGCAAAAAATAAAGATCAGAGAATAAAAACATATAGTAGAGCCAGAAGAACAAAGCATCATCAGTATTAAATATGGGAACAGAACTTAAAATAGTATTTGGGAAGCTGAAACAGGATTGCAGGTTTTCAGCCAGCCTTCACAACTTAGGGAAACCTTGTTTTCAAATAAAATAATAAAATAGGGTTGGGGGTATAGCTCAGAGGTAGAATGCCCCGAGGTTCGATCCCCAATAACACAAAAAAGTAAGTACAGAAAAATATTTTTAACTTGTGCAGATCTTGAGGTGGAATGGGAGAGAAAAAGAGAAGATCTTGATGGAATGAGATCAAACAAGGGGAGAAAAGGTGAGAATAATGAAATTACAAATTGAGAAAGGAAAATGAAAGAATATGGTGGAAATATTACCAGAGAGAGAAAAAGGATCAGGTCATCCCCTTCTGTTGATATGCCAATCCTGGTTTCCCACATCCATGATGTGACATTAATATAATAAAATACAGATGCAAGCAAAATGCAGTCATAGATGGTGTCTCCATCTGGGGAGAATGCTTGAAAATTTTTATGTCTCAGACAAAGAATGATGTCATGAAAGGAATATGACACATCATAAAAGGTTTACTTGAGCCTGTTCTTAGATAAAGCACCTAAAACTGCTGATCTACAGCTCCTTTCATTGACTTTGGTCCGGGTTCATATTAAGCAATAATCTCAGTGTTGCATTTCCATGCTTCTCCAACCAGTTCACTTGCCAATTCTGACACTGGGAAGGAAAACACCACTGGAGAAAGGTGGATGCCCACTTTCGACTCCCTGCCTCCCTCTCAACACGGACCACTACTCCCTCCACTACCACCACCTTCACCATCTGTCCAAAGCTGAACCCACCTGGGGAAAGTAGAAAGAACAAAATGAACAACCTACAGTCGTTGTTTTTTATTTGTTGTGCTGGGGATGGAACCTAGGGCCTTGTAGGTGCTAAGCTAGTAATCTAACACTGAGTTACACCTCCAGGCACAATCCTTTTTTTTTTTTTTTTTTTCAGTACTGGGGATTAAACCCAGGGGCAGTCTACCTCTGCACCACACCCCAGCCTTTTTTATATTCTTTATTTTGAAACAGGGTCTCACTAAGTAGCGGAAGGCCTCACTAACTACCTGAGGCTACCCATGAACCTATTATCCTCCTGTCTCTGCCTCCCAAGTAGCAGGATTACAAGCATGTGCCACCATCCCTGGCCACCACAACCTTTTAAAGTAACAAGAAAATCAGGACCAATAATAAATATTTATCCCATTTCCCTAACAGAACACCAAAAGATAACTAGGGATGGTAAACATGGCAAATTAACTTTGAGGATAATTCAAATTATCATCTAACCCTTCAAATAAATGTCGATGTTATTTACATAAAATTTTAAGATAAACAGATATAAGAAACTTTCCCACTTACATAGGACCATGTCAGACTGTCACCTCTTCCTGCACCATGCCCTGTCACTTTCCCGTCTCTCCATGGCTCAGCTTTGATGCCTGCATGTATGATTTCATCCACTATTTGAACATTTTGGTAGACATTTTTAAGAATCACAGAATTTTGCTTCTTTCACATCACAAACATAAATGCCCTTAGATGAATGTGTTGGTGCAGAAAGAGAAGCTTCTCACTTCCCACGCAGTATTTAATAAGCCACAGCTAAAAAGCCTCCTTCCACCCCACGGTTCTTCAGCTCGGCATCTGTCATCCCCTTTGTGTTACTACATTTGTAAATTCTTCTCTTCTGAAAGTCACAATCTGTCCCTCACCCACCACACCACCCAACAGCTTCCCTGATGAGTATATATAAGTTTTTACTATTTTGGTTTCCGATTAGACATAGAGTGTAATGCCACTTGCCTCTTTCCCCCATCAATAAGATTGAAAATTGCTGGTTTCCTCTAAGTGTCAGGAGCGATTAGTGTGGGATTGGCTGGCTGTTTCCATCCTGCTGCTCAACTGTAATCTTTATGAAAAGTTTCTCCCTTTTCTTTAATGATTTCTTAGGATTTGACTTCCAGAGAATCCCATCATGCAGCAATACATTTTATGAAGATACCGTTACATTAGGCTTTCGACATATAGCAACAAGCCCAGTCTTCCCTTTTTACTGAATATTTTTGGATTTGGTGTTAAACATCATAAATAATTATTGTTAGTAAATTGTACAGACAGATATTCAAAATTTCATTTGCATAGATATTCATAGTTTCCAACTCACCATTGAAAGCCATTATTTCTATGTTTCTCTATATAGACATTTAATGATATAAGGGTGTATTTCTTTCTCATTCAAAACAGAATAGGTGAACTACAGCAAGATGAAGTGATTTGGACAATAGTAAGTCAGCCTACAATTGGGAAAGTTCCTTAAATAGAGTTTGGCATTCACTGGGACTGAACCAATAAGGAAAACAAAATTGTGTCTGATTGGCTCTTTACAAACTTTTGAGTGGCTTGAATGAAGTGAAGCTAGCACAAGAAATGGGACCAGGTGATAGTGGTGCGAGTCAGGCCATCGGTGTGGACAGAGATCCCAATAGACTAGCTCAAACAACACCTCCCCATGGAACCATGGTGATTACACAGTGCTTATAAAACCCTTACCACAGTGCCAAGTGTGACTTGTAATTATTAGAACTACAGGCTGAAAAATGAAGAGTTGATAGGCAAATAATCAGATGAAGGTCTAGAAGTAGCTCCAGATACATACAAGAAGATATAGATTTCTTCTTAAATTTAATATGCTGTGAAATACTTAGATTTTCAGGGTACAAAATAAATTGGTTTTAATAAATATATAGCCATATGTGTAACCACCACCTGAATCACAAATATAAAATTATATCTTCTTCACCCCAGAAAATTCACATGCTTTTCCTACCATTCAATATCCATACACATAACCAATAACTGTTCTTACTTGTATGACCCTGCATCAGTTTTTACCACTTCTTTAGTATCACTTGATTTATAGCATATGTAACTTCTCATATAATATTAACTTTTTCACTTGACACAATGTTTTATGAGATATTCTCACATATAGATTGCTAATATTTTTATTACTGAGTAATATTCTAGTATATGAATATATGATGGTTCATTCTAGAGACATTTGGGTGGATTTTAGTTTAAAAACTCTTATTTAAAAAGTTGCTGTAAACATTTTGTACAAGTTTTTTTTATCATATTATTTATCTTGGGTAAATATCTAGGATTGAAAATACCTGGACTTTATTTCATTTTAAAGAAGCTACCACAGAAGTTTTCCAATATGAAAAATCTTTTCTATCTTGTACTCCCTCCAAAATATAGAAATGTTAAAGTTATTTTATATCCTTATCAACATTCTCAAATATCAATCTTTTTTTTATTTTAACCATTCTAATGAACATGAAATAGCACCTCATTTGGAATTAATTTTCATCTCTCTCTGCCACATAATGTAGCTGAGTATCTATGTAGATTGTCATCAGACAGCAGTATATTTTTTCTGTAAATGGAATCTTTTAACTATTTCTCAATTTTTTATTTATTGTTGATTTATAAGAGTTATGTATTTAAGTCATTTGATGGATACCTATATTAAGAATATTTCTCACAATTAATGGCTTGTCTTTGTTTCCTTTGTGTATTTTAGTGATCATATAAAATGAATAAATTTCTAAATTTTTAATTTTATGTTTACTATTTTTTATTTTGTATCAATAAAACCTTTGGCCAAAGATCTTGAAGATATTTATCAATGTATTATCCTAGCATTATTATAGTTTTAGTTTACACTAAAGACTTGACCCAATTAGATTAATTATTATGTGAGTTTTGAGCAGGAAAAAAGAACATTGTTTGCATACCTATATCCAGTTGTCTAGTCCCTGATAGAAAATAATTTTCTTTTCCTATTAAAATACTTTGATATATTTGTTCAAAATCTCTTACTGTATAATTATGAGCCTATTTCTACTTCTCAATTTTGCAATATCAATTTGTCTGTTTTTACCTTAATACTACATTTGTTAATTATAATAACTTTTAGTAGGAATATCAGGAATTTTCAGTCCTTCAACATTATTTTTTAATTGTTTAAATATTCTAAATTCTTTGCATTTTCATATAAATTTTGGAATCTGCTTGTTCATTTCTATTAAAAGAGTTGGCTAAAATTATGGTAGGAATTATATTGAGTCTATCAGTCTTACAGTCGGTAAATATTTCTCCATTTACTTGACGTATCTTTAAATTGATGCAGCAAAGTTTTATAGTTTTCAGCATAGAAAGGCCTTACGTATCTTCTGTTACAATTACTTCTAATAATTTTTTATTTTTATCGATTTTATAGTAGTTTTAATTCAATTTTTAAATTGTTTACAGTTAATATATAAAACACAATTTATTAATTATATTGAGCTTATATCCTGATAACTAGATAAATTCACTTATGGGTTATAGTAGTTTGTTGGTATTGGTGTTGTTATTAGACTTTTTTGTATATTTATTTGTTTGAACATTTAATAGATGTGCTGGAAGAATTTGTATATGGTCCATTAAGAAATAAATCCACTTTTGTATCCTTTTGAAAATATTTATACTATTTATTTCTTTTCTCTGTACTTATTGCACTAAGTATACCTTCCAGTACAATGTTGGACAGACAAGAAGTGAGAACACACAAAATATACTTGTTTCTCATTTTTGAAAGTTAAGTATTTTTCATTTTTACTTTAAATTTATTTGTGCTTCTAGATTTAAAGTGGGTCTTTTGTGGAGAGCATACTATTGGTTTTGTTTATTTACCCATTCTGACAATAAACTTTTAATCTAAATATTTAATCCATTTATATTTAATGTAATTTCTATAATTACTTTTAATATACCATTTTCTATTTATTTTCTTTTTGTGCCTTTTTTTTACTATTCTTTCTTTCCTCCCTTTCAAAGGTTAATGGCTGCTGTTTTAATTTCTTTATTTTATTTTTAATTGGTGCCTTGCAGGCATATATCTTAATGGAGCAAAAGATTGTAGAGGCATACATGCACACATCACTCAATTAGCCCTTCCTCAGTTCCCACTCCCTTCCCTTCTTCCCATGATTGGCTTAGTGATTGATATGTTTGGGAATGTACATTATGTACATTAGGGAATTTCCCCCTTTCTCCCTCCCCTCACCCCCAGTTAGGCCTCCTTATTTGCTCATCTATGGTTTTTCTTCTTTCATCTAGAGTTCTTCCTATAACCCTTTTTCTCCCAAGCTTTCACATATTAGGGAGAGCATCCAATTTCTTACTTTTTGTGACTAATCTCACTTAGCACAATGTTCTACAGTTCCATCCATTTTTCCACAAGTGATGCAATTTTGTTCTTTATGGCTGAGTAAAATTCTATTGTGTACGTATCCTGGTGTTTTGAAATCCATTCATCTGTTGCTGGACATCTTGGCTGGTTTCATACTTTGGCAATTGTAAATTGTGTGGCTATACACATAGATGTACATGCATTAGTTTGGTTTACATCCTTTGGGGTAGATACCCAGAAGTGGTATTGCTAAATCATATGGTAGGTTCATTCCCATTCTTCTGAGGATCCCCCATACTGTTTTCCAAAGAGGCTGCACTAACTTGAAATTCCACCAGCAATGTATTAGAGTCCCCACTTCTCCACATCCTCACCAGCATTTGTTGTTATTTGTGTTTTGAATGATTGTCATTCTAGTTGGAGTTAGATGAAATCTCAGGGTAGTTTTGATTTGCATCTCTATGATTGCTAAGGATGTTGAGAATTTTTTCGTACATTTGTTGGCCATTTGAATTTCTTCTTTTGTGAATGAGGTGTCTATTTAGTTCACTTGCCCATTTTTTATTGGGTTATTTGTTTTCTTAGTGCTGCGTTTCTTAAGATTTTTGTATATTCTAGATATTTGTCATCTATTGGAGGAATAGTTGGCAAAAATTTCCTCCCATTCTGTCAGCTATATGTTGAGGTTCTTGATAGTTTCCTTTGCTTTACAGAAACTCTTCAGTTTAATGCAATGAAATGCATTATTTACCTTTTAGTTTTTTATGCCTTTCAGGTCTTCTGAGAGAGTTTTTAACCTTTGTCTGTGTGTGGAAATGTGAGACCTATGTCATCTACAAGGAGCTGCAATGTCTTTGGTCTGATTTCCAAATCGTTGATCCATCTTTAGTTGACTCTTGCATATATTTCCATTTTTCTGCATATGGTTAACCATTTTTGCCAACACTATTTGTGAAAGAGGCTATCCTTTTTCCAATGTGTGTTTTTGCCCCTTTGTCAAAAATCAATTGGTCGTAAGTATGAGGATTTGTTTCTAAATCTTCTATTCCGCTCTATCAGTCAATGTGGCTGTTTTTGTGCCAGTACCATGCTGTTTTTATTACTATGGCTTTGTAGTATAGTTTGAAGCCAGGTATTGTGATGCCTTCTACATGTTTTTTGTTGCTAAAAACTGCTTTGATTATTCTGAGTTTTCTGCTGTTCAAAATGAACTTAAGGACTGATTTTTCTCTGTGAGGAATAATCTTAGTAATTTAATTGGTAT
This sequence comes from Muscardinus avellanarius, assembly GCF_963383645.1. NCBI lineage: Eukaryota > Metazoa > Chordata > Mammalia > Rodentia > Gliridae > Muscardinus > Muscardinus avellanarius. The sequence continues at coordinate 73,203,081 of NC_137794.1, read as the reverse complement.
TGTGTTGTATCTGTAGATCACTTTTGGAAGAATAGCCATTTTGATGATATTTATTCTGCCTATACAAGAATATAGAAGACCTTTCCATTTTCCAATGTCTTCTTTGATTTTATTTCAATGTTTTACCTATTAGCTTTTTAGTTCTCTTTTTATTATTTTAATGTCTGCTCTAGGATTGCAATATAAATCTCTAATTCATCATATTATATCTAAAGTTGCTATATTGCAGCATTAAAAATGAAAGAAACTTGAAATATTAGAATTTCTCTCAACTCTTATTCTCTGCTATTATATGTAAGATAAATACACTCCACAATACAATGCAATGGATTTTGCTCTATACAGTCACTTACCTTCAAAAAAAGAGACTAAAAGTTCCTTGTGTTTTTGTACTTACTTGCTATTCAGTTTTTCTTATAATTCTTCCCCATAGATGAGTTGCAACTTGTGTCTGTTCCTGAAATTCTTTCAGTGTTTCTTCTACTGCAGATCTGCTTGCAATACATTTTCTCATCTTTCATATATCTGGAAATATCTTATTTTCAACCTCAGTTTTGGTAAGGTTTTTTTCCTGAATATAAACGTTTAATAAACATATATTAAACACAAGGAAAATCTCATACTATTAGCTTCTAGCCTCCATCTTTTCTATTTTGCTTTTTTATTTATTTGGTTTCTTTTGTGGTACTACAAATCAAAACAAAGTCTCATGAACACCAGGCAAGTACTCTACTACTGAACTATATCCCTAGCCCCTTGTATTATTTTATTTTGTTTTATTTTAAGACAAGGTCTAAATTGTCCAGGTCTCTACTATGTAATCCTCTTCCCTCAGACTCCTGAGTAGGTAAGACTACAAGTATATGCTACCACACCCAGCTTGATCTCCATCATTTTTGATGAGAAGTCAACCATAATAATATTGTTGTTAAACTATATTCAATGTTTATTTTTTCTAGTTGCTTTTTTTTTTTTTTTTTTGGTGGTACTGGGGGTGGAACCCAGAGGCTTTCTACTTTCAGGCTATACTCCCAGACCTTTTTTATATTTTATTTGGAAACTGGGTCTCACTAAGTTGCTGAAAGCCTCACTAAGTAGCTGAGGCTGACTTTGAACCCGTGCGATCCTCCTGTCTCAGCCTCCCAAGCGTGGGGATTACAAGCGTGCGCCATCACGCCCGGCTTTTCTAGTTGCTTTTAAGGATTTTTATCATTGATTTTCAGCAACATAACATACAAACCTATATGTTGTTTCCTTTGTATTTATTTTATGTATAGTTTTGCTGGGATTCTTGACTTTATGGGTTGATATTTTTCAACAAATTTGTGGAAATGTTGGCCAAAATTTTACTACAACTATTTGGGTTTTGCCCCATGGGAACCAGGGTGAAGTAGGAGATTGTTGAGGAATAAGCTTCTGCTTTCCTCCTGGGACTTGAGTTACAAGGTTTTTAAGGATACTTAAAATTGTCTCACTATTCAGAGGTTCTTTTGATTTTTAAAAACCATCCAATCATTTTTCTCTATATTTTCACATTTGCTAATATCCATTGATCTGTATTCAAATGCACTAATCCTTTTCTTCATCTCTCTAATATACAGTTAAGCCTATCTGGTGATATTTTATTTCAGATACTGTGTTTTATTATTTTTGTTTCCCATTGCTTAGTTTTGTTAATTATATTTCTTTTGTTGAACTTTTCTATCTGCTCAATCATTACAACCTTGTTTCTTTCTTAAGCCCTTAAGATATTTAAAATTGCAACTTTGAAGTTCTTGTCTTCCAATTCCAAATTCTTGATAATTTTTAACCTATTTCTGTGGCCTGCCTTTTTCCTTTTGGCCATGGATCATATATGTCATTGTATGTCTTATAATTATTATACACGAGACATTTCAGAAAAAACATTTTAGAGACTCTGAATCCTCTTTTCTTTTTATAAAGAATATTGGCTTTTATTCACATGGGCATTAGGACTACTGTCTTATCACTTTGAACATGAATACTTTGTTTGCTTTACCAGGATCCTCTAATTTGGTGGAACTCAAATGTCAAACTTCTCATCTGTGACATTAATCTACTAAAATTCCTCATAATCTTTTGTTTTCTTCAGATATGGTTTTCTGCTAGGCTCCTTGGAGTTTCTACTGGGTTTACTTAAGAGTTTGGGGGGGGTTACATTCAGATTTGAGGGCCCCATTTGTTTCAGACTTTCCTATTCAATTTTAAGTTGTTCATAAACTTCAAACCTCTGCCCAATGACACATCAAGATAAGAAAAATGCAGCTTTCTACCTGATTTGTAGTCTTCTTGCAGGTCACATTGAATAGGATGTCATAAATGCTAAAAGAAAAATCCTCATAAATTGGACTGCATTTAAAGTGTTTTCTTTCTTTTAAGTCCCAAATCTTCCTATTTGCTGCCTGTTTATGGTTGTTCTCTTTTTTTAATCTGGTGTGTATGTGTGAGTTTGTTTTTGTTCAGTTTATAATTGTTATATGCAGGAGAGCTATCTAACAATCTGCTCTCCATTGTTGACCAGTAATTTCCTTTTAACAGTACTCATTTTATGACATTGAATTGGTAAAACAAATAAATACTATTGCATCCTCTTGTATCTATCATGTAATAACCTTTATATTCTCATAAAAGCATTGAGTGGGTGAGATCAAGGGGCATTGGTGGGGAACACACTGTGATTTTCAAAATATGGAGATTTACAGCTGAAGCAATACAAGTGGGGTATAGTTTGTTCTACTGGCTTGTTTTTCAAACAAAAGTATTTGAGCATTAATGTGTTCAAATACCTTTTCCTGCCAAGTCAACATAATCAAGCAAATAGATTAAGAAGGTGAAAGAGCACTCAGGGGTATTCTAAAGCAAACTAAATAACATGCCCACACAGAAAGACTGCTCAACAAACGAAAATCATCTCTCAGGGAAACAGTGCTGGTCCTCAACTTCAATTTAGTCCACTCTAACTAAGAATAAGGTTATTTACTTCTCTTTAAGGTATTCCATTTCTTGTTCCCACTGCTACCTTTTGTGATAATCTTCTTGTCCGTGTTAGAGCAAAGGAAGCAATGGGACAGGGAAATGAAGAAAGCTGGAGGTTTAAGCTTAGGGGCAAGATCAGGTTACTAACTCTTGGAAAGGGCTTTAAATTGCAGGATTCAGCCATTACCAGCAGACCATTACACCATGGCACAAGTAGAGTAGAAGGTAGAAATGTGGTGACAAAATATCCATCTTCTTTTGAAGATGAAAGGGCATTTTCAAACACCAATTAGCTAATGAAGATTTTTGCCTGCAGTAATCATAGGGAAATCTAATATCTAAAGTAGAAATCATATAACAAAAAAAATCAGAAAGACTCTTTTTTATAAACTAGGTATTAAATCCAGGGATGTTCTACCTCTAAGATATGTTTTCAGACCTTTTTAAAATTGTCTTAAGTTTAGAACAGGCTCTTGCAAGATTGTTGAAGGCCTCATTGACTTCCTAAAGCTGGCCTCAAACCTATGTTCTTCCTGTCTCAGCCTCCCAAGTACTGGGATTATAAGTGTATGCCATCATGCCCAGCCATAAAGTCATTTTCAATGATGAAACCAGCATTTTTTCAGATATCCTGCTTTCTAATCCCATATCCATCACACTCTGGTTTTATGATTCAGAGAGCTGCTTAATCTTTCTGAATGTCATTGGACATCTTGGAAGAGGAGGGTAGTGACTGAGGACCAGACCGCAGTACCCAGTGGTCTCAATTCACTGATGGATACTTGAGATTCCCCAAAATGGAGCCTTTTCAATGCCACTCTGGCCAGTTCAGACTTTTTTATTTACTCCTATTTCCTTTTATTTCATTCCCTCCAACTTCAGTTCTAATTCTCCCCTGAATGAAACTTAAATATTTCCAATTTTTAAAAATATATTTTGGATCAATTTTCCAACAACACATCTAGCTCCAGAGGCTGCCCTTAGAAAACCATTGGTCAGTCAAAAACTTCCTGCACTCCAACAGAGGTTTCATTCATATCTATTTCTGTAGTAACCAAACACCACTGTCATAGGCACTATATCTAAGCATTCCATATTCATACTTTGCTAAAGGCAATATAAAAAAAATGGCACTAAAAACACAAATAAAGAGAAATAAATGCAAAACTGTCTGCTGAAATCTTACAAAACCTGTTCTGTAGAGCAGGCGCTTTTAATTGGAAATGCTACAAGACTGCAGGAGCAGCAAAATGTGATTCCTTAAAACATAATAGAATGTGCTGATTCACAGGCAGGAGGAATCAAACCCTGAATCTGCCTATCTGCCACAGCAATTGTGGCCCTTCCAAATCCATTTCTGTAACATCAGCCTTAGTGGAGCCTTTATATCCAAGTTTAGACTCTTCTAGGGGCAAAACATAGGACATATAAATTTCAGGTTTTGAGATAACCTAATTGTGTGATTTTCAGTTAGTGGCAAAGAACATAGGTCCTCTATCCTTGCAAGCTCTTGTTGTTGGTCTTCTAAAATCATGGGGACTTCTGCAGGTTGCTTATTTGTTCAAAGTCTTCAGGTCCACAATAAATAATGTAAAATGTTTTAAAATCCACAGGAGAAAATGAAGAGAAACTGGCTACTATCAAGGAATCCACCACCTTTGCCCTCAGCCCCAGGTTTAAATTGCTCAGGTGATCCATGACTTACATGAGGTTGTGTGTGGGAATTACATTGGCATACAGACAGACAGAAGCATCGCTGGTCAGTATCAGGAGTAGAACACAGCAGTGCTGCCTCTACAAAGCAAGTCGTCCTCAGGCAGATCATCTTTGGGACTTTGGCAGGGCAAGCCAACCTCCTGGCATCAACAGACATCTTTAATTTTAATTTTGTAGTACACAGTTTTCATTATAACAATGAATGACATGGAAAATGTCAAGGACCACTCTGAACCTATGGCCTAAATAAATACACTGTAAATAGTAAAATGCAGGGTTTTCAGGCTTTAATATAAAGGAAATTGATTTTGTAGGATGCAAGCCTGTTTTGCTGTTTCTATAACCTGAATCCATGGATTTTTATATAAGTATGAGATATCACATACACCAATTTTAGGAGCTTTTAACAGTAGTTTCAGAGTGTTTCTGGAGAAAATCAAAACAAGTAAAAAGTCTTATCCTAAATGAATCCTCTTGCTCTGCCATACAAATTGATTAAAAGTAAAAATTTCCCAAAGTTCTCACTTACACATTAGCATGATTAAAAAATAATGAATCCGATTTTTTAAATATTGTTTATTGTGCCAGTATTGGGAAGAGGCATCAAAATGTATTAATGTGCTGTTATTGGAAAATTGCTTTGATAATTTCCAAAGTGTAAAATATAGTCAGAGCTTAGGTGCTGTGCAAGCACTCAGACAGGGAGGGGGCTGCAGCAATTACAATGCAGAGTTCCTCTCTGTCTTTGTCCTTCATTCTAATCATTAACCTATAGTAAAAGCCTTAGAGTCAACTGAAGTTATTAGCCCTAAAACTACAATAGAGGCAACCGGCGCCTCTGTTTACCTCTTCTCCTCTGGGATCTGGCCTGGGTATAGGAAAGGTAAACTTTGTGTGCGAAGCACCCTAGTTGATGAGCAACCAATACTGCCCAATACAATAGACCTGAGGGCCAGGTAGATTCTTGACCCTTGCACTTAGGAAGTGCAACCTTAGTTGAATAAGAAAAAGAACCTCACCATTTCAAACCATAACATTTATTGACTGTGAAGTAAAAGATACTAGGATAGGCACTGTGGGATAGAAGATAAGGAAGATACAGCCTTTTCTCTTAAGGGATTATGGACATTTCACCATTTCCAAAATAGATTCTATCTTCCAAAGATGAAAATTTGTCATCAGTGCTGATACTTTTTAAAAAATGTGTCACTGGCCTTAGAAACAGTTCTCTAATATTATGCCAATCTACAATGAACCAAGGAATTCTAACTCAATGGAAGCAACACCATGATTTTGAATGCTTGAAGTATATAAATACATATTTAATATTAACATTTATTAAAAGCTTATCATGAGCCAGGTCTGGTGGCGCATGCTTATAATTCCAGTACTTGGAAGGCTGAGACAAGAGGATCACAGATTCGTAGCCAGCCTCAGCTACTTAGTGAGGTTCCCCACAACTTAGTGAGACCCTGTTTCAAAATAAAGAATAAAAAATAGGTTTGAGGATGTAGCTCAGAGGTAGAATGCTTATGGGTTCAATTCTCAGTAATGCAAAAAAAAAAAAACCCTTATGATGTCATATTGTGTCTGACTCTTTCCCTTTCCTGCATTCCCTAACCTTCAGATCAAATTCATGGTATTTTAATACATTTTTCTGGTTTTCCTTCAGTTTATAGATATAGGGAAGCATTATTTCCCAATTCAAAATTCCATATTCAACAGAGCCCTTAAGGGGTAATCATTGATGTTCTGGGAGAAAAAAAAAAAAACTTAAACTCTGAAGGAGTCTATCTTTATCTTCTTATAGTGCTGTGGCTGGCAATGTGTCCATGGCCAGTTATCTAATCTCTCTGAGCTCTTGTTTTCCTCTATAAATGTGATAAGGTATGCAATTTCCCTAGATTGTGACACATTACAACTACTGTGAACAAAAAAACATCTGGCTCCTCTTAATTGAAGATCTGGAAGTGCCTGGGGTGATCATTCTGAAGAACAGTGATTACCAGATTCAAAATTATTTTAGTGCTTGAAAGATAAAGGTCCAGTCAGTTGTGGAGGCACATACCTGTCATTCCAGCACTTGGGAAGCTGAAACAAGAGGACTGCAGGTTTGAATCTTGGCAACTTAGTGAGACCCTCTCCAACTTAGAGAAACTGTTTTGAAATAATAAACAAAAAGTGATGGGGGTAGAGTTCCAAGATAGAATGCCCCTGCGTTCAATCCCCAGTCCCACCCTCCTTAAAAAAAAAAAAAAAAAAAAAAAGAAATGTTCTAACTTGCTCATTCTACAGATGAGGACATTGAAATTAACAGGAGAAGTGTCACTTGCCCAAGATCACACACAATGGCAGGTTTTGGATCAGGTCCCGACACCTGGCCTAGTCCTTTTTATACAGTAAAGAAGATATGTCCATGGGACTATGGAAAAGTAGACCAGCTTTATAACAGCCTTCAATATCTGCAAATTAGGACATTTCCTGTTCTCAACCTCTCTCTTAAGTGATAGCTGCTAGAGATCTGAATTTAGTAAGAAAAACAAGGGCTAATAATTGGATCACAGGCCTGATTTTACTCTTACATAACAGTTGAAGGGATTTAACCCCATAAGTTAAATTTATTATATTGTATCATCAAATTATCCTATAAAAGATAAAAACAGATTAAAATATGGATAATTGAAAATTTTAGTTAACTAGGTTCTAGTTAATCTAGATTTTATTATTTCTAAATCATTTTGTTACAAACTCTTATGAGTTTTAATTGATTTAGAGCCCATTCCATATGGTACCTTCTGTTCTCTAAGATGAGCTAACCTCCCAAAGAACCCACTGAATTCAATCTGAGAACTATACTCAGTTCTAAGAAATGTATGATGCCTCTGCAATCTCTCTAAAATGATGGCATTTTAGTCTCCTGTTTGTGATCTGGTGCCTTTTACTATATTTTTATTTTTAAAAATCCAATTTGAGCTTTTTGCTTCATGTCCTCATCTCAGACACCATAAAAAAAAAAAAGTGAGTGAAAGAAAACCTTTCCAGTAGAAAACCTCACACATAATGATGCCACAGGCCTTTCATTTTACTGGTTGCCTGGCTGACTAGTATATTGGAAATAAGTGAAGATGGAAAAATAACAAGGAACTAGTTTCTGCTGAAGGGAACAAATTCTACAGTTATGAAGCTGTAAGGAAAAGCACAATGAAAAATAATCTTTGTATCATGGAAGAAAGCTATTCTCAGCAGGAAAGTAGTAACGAGGAACTGAAGATCTTAGGAAACACTCAAAACGGGCAGTAATAGCACAAAGGCACTACAGTGCTTCAAATGGCAAGGTGGATTGAGTGATAGTTTGAGGACTCTTGAGGTTAGTTCTAGATGCATTTTATTTGCTTTCCTTTTTTTATTTTTTTCCTTTTCTAAGCGATTATCTCTTCTATTAAGGCCTTCTACCTTTATGTCCCCCTGCAACATGGAAAGATACTTAAGATCTCATTAATTAAAATGCCACTCGTAGCTCTGCTGTGAAGGATAATCACTCGTTAGCTTAAGATCGGAATTTATGACTTAAAATATTTACATGGCAGGCTCTCTGCTGTGAAGTTAAAGACTAATTCAAATTGATGACAGGAACTAGCTAGACCTTTGAAATAAAGCAAATACTTCTCAAATTTCAGCAGGACTAAGAAGGACTAGAAATTAATTAATGAACTACAACAAGTAGATTCCTCCTGACTCTAAATACCCTAGACCAGTTGCTCTTTTTAAAGCAAATAGAAGTGTTGTGGTTTTCCAAGACTAAAGAGACAAGTTTAGACTTATAAATTCTTCCTATGTGCACGGAGTCAATAACAATGACATAAACATATCAGAGACTTTTTTCTTAGATAATATCTGTTTTTAAGATTCTGAAAATGGTCTTTAATGTCATTTTAACTAAAGTACTCTAATGACATCTTAAAAGCCAAGAAGGTATCAAGGATCATCTTTATTTTACTTATGAGAAAATGGAGCAAAGCGGGTTCTATGATTTAGCCAAGACCAAATGTCAGTAAGCAAACAATCTGAAAAGCAGAACCTTTCCATCCCAGTTGACAGTCCCAGCCCAGAGGGCCAATTCTCTGGGTATTATGTGAGAAAATAATATGACAGCATTAAGGCTGAAGGTTTGTGGGATCTCAACTTAGTTCTCTTCATTTGTTAATTGTTGTTGTTAGAGAGATTTTTGTACTCATATTCAAAATTAGCACACATGCACTATAACATCATCTGAAAGACCTAATTAAAAAAAACTGTTATCTGCAGTGTAGAAGAAAAAAAATATAAATGTGTATGACTTGGTATTCCCTTAAATTAGTCTTATAATTAATTTCTCTCTCCACTAAATTAATACTTACAGCAGCCCCTCCCCTTTCACAGTTTTGTTCTCCTTTTTTTCAGTTACCTGCATTCAACTCTGGCCCAATAATATTAAATGAAAAATTCCAAAACTAAAGAATTCACAAAAATAAAGAGTAAAGAATTCATGCCATTCTGGGTAGTATGATGAAATCCCAGGATGTGAATCATTTCTTTGTCCAACATATTCATATCGCAGATACTACCCATCTGCTGGTCATTTGGCAGGTTATCAGATCAACTGTTATCACAGTACTTGTGTTCAAGTAGCCTTTATTTTACTTAATAATGGCCCAAAGATCAAGAGTGGTGGTCCTGGCATTTGGGATAGGCCAGTAAGAAGACTCAAAGTGCTTCCTTTATATGAAAAGGTAAATGTACAGTAAGATATTTTGAGAGCGGGAGAAACACACATATATAACTTTTGTTACAATATATTTTTTCTATTTAATTATTAGCTATGTGACTAATTTATAAATTATATTTAATCATGGTTATGTATGTGTAGGGAAAAAAAACATAGTATCAATACCATTCCAGGTTTAAGGCATCTACTGGGCAACTTAAAGTGATCCCCTGAAGATAAAGGGGAATACTATAGGCATGTCTTAAGCAGATGTAAGGAAGGAATTTTAAAGTAAGTTTATGAAAGGAATTGCAGACCTCCTGCAAGGCAATCCACATGCATCAATTCTTTCCTCTTTGCAGACTGCTCTAAAATCCCTTTCAAAGGAATCATTTGTGCTTCTGACATTAATGGCAAGACAGGCTCAAGCCTTTATAAACGAAGAAAATAGCTATGAGGATTTTGTCTGTACAGTATTGTAGCTATTACAGATTTTCAATTAACCTTTGTGCCTGCTTGGCAAATACCATAATGGTCAAGCTCCAGTGCCACACACTAGGTCACAGTGTGCAAGATACAGCTAAAAACTTAACTAATACTTGAAGGCAATTTCTTTTAAAAAGGTAAAGAAATCATCCTTATTATTCACTTGTATAGAAATGATGATCAAAAAAGTTCTCTGCATCTGACAGGTAAATACCTATTATTATTCAATACAGTATTAAATATCATTAATGCACTCAAGCATAATGCTATCACTAGGTTAAGTTTTAATGCAAGTAGAAGTATAATATTGTGCTTAGATATTGTACAAATCACATGGGGGAAACATAATCCTTTCTCTTCCAGAACTCATAACTCTGTTATATGTGCGCTGGAAGACACATATCTGTATGATACACAAATAAACATTAAGAAAGATATAAAATATTGTTTTCTTTAAATTCAGAATCATTTCTCTGTGCCCTTAATATACTGGCCACTAAAAGAAGAGACATTGGCAGGGGGTAGAGCTCAGTGGTAAAGCACTGAGCCAGTGTGTGCCAGGCCCTGGCTGAGATCCCCAGCACCAGGGGAAAAAAATAATAACAAGAAGAGGAATGGCTCTTTTCTTCTGTAAAATTATGTTAGCTTTTAATTTTACTGCCAAAGGGGTTATGATGAAGCAAGTAGGAAATCCAAAGGGCTACTCAGGAATGTAACGATTCGGACAGCAACTTGTTTTTATTTATCAATCAGCCAGTGAAGAGTGTTCTGTTTTCTGTAAGTCAACTTCTCATGAGTTTCAGGGATCATTTGATTATATTTAAGGCTTCTGATGGATCCCCTTGATCACTGCACCCAAGAACTCTTTTATTCAAATAAAAATCCTCAAGGGAGAAAAAAAGTGCTTCTTAATAAACTAGAAGATGACATGACTTCTAATATTCATTTATTTTCTAGATAAACTATCTTGTATCATTAAAATATTCAATTAAATAATAAATCAAGAGGTTGTGTAATAATCTCTCAACATGAGCTGTTTATATAGAGAATTCAAACATTTCTAAACAGGAAGTTACTATAAGGGGAAAGAATGAGAAACTATCTGTCTTAACTGAATCAAGTTCATTCCAGAAAGCAGGAAACTCATCAAGAATGTGTACTTTTTTGAGGTATGTTTAGAAAGCTTCATTAAAGGGAAGAGCTCAAGAAGTAGAACTGTAGAGATTTCTGGAAATGGAGGAATGAGTCAGTTCCAGAGTATGAAAGACTGAGGTATTCATCTTTTGGACTGAATTATGAGTAGCCTCTGCTATCCTACAGAAAATTGTATCAGTGATTCATGGAGAAGGCAGGCAGGAGACCAAAAAATGGATCTGCCAAGAGCAGATGCTGAACCAAACCCCAAGGGTTTTATATAGATACAATCTACCCACAAAGCCATGTATTTTCACAGGAAACCAGCAGTGCTTGTTTAGGGTGACAACATTTATCCCATTTCTCCTCCTTTTCCTCCTTCTGTGTATAGATTGGCCTATATTCAAGTAAAGTAGACTTCACTAAAATGCAATGGTGTTAGGGAATGAAGGTTGTTGAAAAGGTGTGTGCTTAGGGTGCCTCTGGTTTTCCTTCCATCCACCAAATTTCTCCTCCTTTATTCTCTCTACTCAATCTTTTGTTTCCACATATGTAAAAACTTTGGAATATTCCATTATTTGCTCCTTGCACCCCCTATCCTTTCTTTTCTATCTGCATTTCTTCTCTAGATAATCTTATCCTGTATCAGGGCTTTTCCCACCAATGATAAACCAGTGACTTGGAAATTTCTATCTTGAATTCCAAACTCACTGTCAACTTATTCAACACCTTTCTTTGAATACCTAATGGCTATGTCGTATTTAACTTGCCCCAAACTAAGTCTCTGATCTAAATATCTGCTTCTGCCTATAGCCGTGTCACAGGTAACAGAAATTTCTAACCAAGGCTCAAGTCAAAAACCTTGAGGTCATCTTTCACCCCTCTTTTTATAAATACCCTTGGCCTATCTTTACATACTTTGTCTTATACCTTTCTTCAAACTCTTTTCAGTATAAAAGCCTTTTTCATCTGTTTTTACACCATTCAAGCCACTGTCATCAGATTGCATGTCATCCCCCAGGACCCTTTAAGACACACTGTTTTTTCACAAAGAACCTACGTTATCACACAGACATTCAGATATTTCTTTTGCCCTTGCCTCTCATCTGAAAAAAAATGTATCAAGATTTTAGTTTGGAAAATAGTTTCTTATTAGTAAAATGCATATTTTTCCAAATGTATCATTTGGCCATGTCCTTTAAGATCTAGAATTTTGACATTCATAGAATAGATTTTCAAAGCCTCCAAATCCTCCTCTCTGCTTTGGTATTTTATCCAGTGGCTGTGAAGGCTTTGCAGGTTCTATTTTAGATAGAGAAAGAACAAGTTAAAATAAAATAAAAATATAGTGGATGCCACTCCCATATAAATGATCAGATATGCTTATAGCAGATTAAATGGTAGACCAGTATAACGGACACTGCTGGAAGGACTCTTCCTCTACAAGAAAGGATTTGCCTGTTTTTGAACTTCAGAGTCCATGATAGCCTTAAAATTGCCCTTCCACGTCCCTTCATTTTAGAATTTCTCCTGTTTTTATGGCTTCCTTAAAAGAGGAAGTGTAGTACATCCTGTAGTTCTCTTTCATAGTAAATTTTTCACTGAAATCTATAATAGCCTTCAAGTCCCCCTCATCTCAACATACCAAATTCCTCACAAGATATCACTGACTGTCTCTGGTTGATCTGATTCAGATGTATGATTAGTGTGTGGATCAGAGATGACTGATAGTGAGGATTCTTAGAAATTCTGGACAGGCTGCCACTTGGAACACATATGAGTGATCTCAAGTCAACAATCTCTAATATTCGAAGGACTATTTCCTTGTGTTTGTAAGTTTTCTATCACCGTCACAAATATCTAAGATAATTAACTTAGGAAAAAGGGAGACTGATCTTGGCCCACAACTTTGAAGGTTTTAGTTCACGATCAGTTGACTTCATTGCTTTTGAGCCTGGGGCCAACCTGAAGTGCAGCCACTATCAAGGGTAGGACTCCTGACGAGGAAACCTGTTTACCTACAAGGTAGGGAAGCAAAAGAAAAGTAGAAGAGATTGAAGCCCCTCTCATCCCCCTTGAGGACATGTTCCCAGTTATCTAAAACCTCCCACTTGGTCCCACATCTTAAAGTTCCCACCACCTCCTGATAGCACCAAGCTGGGTAACAAGCCTATACACAGGAGACCTTGGAGGACCTTCTAGACCCAAACCGTAACCATCGAATTTAATTTCTACTCTAAGTGCCCATTCAGGGAGGTGATAGAACTGAGATCTTTGTCAGTTAAAGTTCACTCCCACCCTCTTTCTTCCATATTTTCATGCTCTATTTCATGAAATGAAATATGAATAATGACTTTCCATGTCATTGAGGGAAAGAGCAGGGGACACCCAGGGATGCCTGGGCCTGGATAAGGATGGGGATGTGCTGGCACCTTATGTTGGATTGAGAACTGTAAAAGACTGATATGTTTGTAGATATCCCTTTCAACAAAAGCACCAACACTGTGAGGGCAGCTCTAAAATGGCGTTATATGCCTCAGTGAAAGCACAGTGGCTGACAAAAACCCACCTTCATTTTCACTCTGGCAAGATCTTAGCTGAGAAGAAATTGTCACCAGCTGCAGCATGCCCCACATAGAAACAAAAAGGCAAAGGGAAAGCTATGCAAAAATATTTGCTTCCGTGCCTGCTCCATTTAGCAGCCTCATGTCTCTCGTGTTCAGTAGCCTTAGCTTAACAAATTGCTAATACTAGAAAATGTGTATATGCGTGTTGCTATTCAAAACTCCTTCTCCTGTTATCTTAGATTAGACACCTCCAATATGTAGTTGGGAGGCAGAGTATTTTTGTTGTTATTTAATTAATTGATCACTTAAAAAAGTACTGATTATATTGGCCCGCCTACAAGCTGACAACACCTTCCAGTACCTGATATTGCAGAGCTGCAGCATGGCTGGGCAACAGGGGTTAACAAGACTCTGAGCCTTGGGGATACTGGGGTGGAAGGCAAGCCCCGGGCTCTGTTACAGTGCCAGCACTGCCTCACCTCGTGCAGCACTCTGACCCGAGGGCTGTGACCCAGGCCAAGCGAGTAACCTAGATTTTGCTTTGTTATTGCTGACTATGAACGCTGACTCTGATTAGCCTGGAAATAGCAAATCTAGAACAAGCGACTGCCTCTCTGCTTCTGCCAAAATTAGCCAGAGAACTTACAGTCTTGAGGACAAGATCAACTATAAAAATCACAATAAAACTGTTATAGAATCTAAAGAAAATATGTAATTTCACAGAAATTATTCTAGTTTGCAAAGTTATCACTGGTAACAGTCTCTGAAAGCTCATTTGCTTGTACTAAATACAAATTCACTTCCTAAGTCAAACCCTAGTTTAAGTCTGGGCTGTCTAATAAAGTAGCCTTAAGATACCTGAGACTATTGAACACTTGAAATGTGGCTAGTGTAATTCTGATTTTATGTAATTTTTATTAGTTGAGATTTATTTTTAAAGACTCGTATTTATGCCAGTTATTAGAAATTTTTAAGTATTTCTGGAATGATTTAGGCATGTGAATGTACTTTTTCTACTATATAATGTATGAAATATAAATGCATATGAAATATTTTCAATATTAGCAAACTAACTAAAGTATACTGAAAGCATAAGATAAACACTTGGATTAAAGGATTTACTACAAAAGTATCTCAATACTTCTAGGGTATTTTTACATTTTGAAATGATAATATTCTGTATATATTAAGTAAAATAAAGTATAATACACAAATTAGTTTCATCTATTTTTGTATCTTTTTAATGTGAATATTAGACAATTTCATATTAAATATCTGACTTGAATTGTATTTCTGTTGTACAGTGTTGTTTTAGGCAAACTGTGCTAACCAAATTGCCTTATAATACATTAAGAGTGACATCACTGACTATAAAGTTTGCCCCAAAACATTGTGATTATTTATTTTAACCTGAGACTATCTTAACAGAAACTAAATCCCTGTTATTTAGTTTTTTGGGGTTTTTTCCCCCTACAGAAAAATATATAGAAAACCTTCTCTGCGTTTTTACTGGAATACAGGCGTAGATATGCAAAGCAGACGAGGGAGAATTACTTAGGCTCTTCTCTCTCCTCTAGAATTTGCATCCCATAATGCATTCTCCACATTATTCCTCCAGCTTCTACCATTGCTGAAGCTCTTTCTGTTGAAAATCCTCCTGAGTGAAATAAAGAGAGCAGATGAATGAATGAAATAGATTAGGATGTTATTTCCTCCTTCTTTTGTTAGCTGCAAAATGCACCATATGGACATATCACAATGTGCCTTGCAGAAATTTGAATCCCTGATAAAGTTTTTTTTTTTTAAGAATGACATAAAGTACTCATGATGAATGAACTTTAAGCATTAAGTGATGAATGAACTTTTGAAAAGCCATATTTTCAGAAGTTATATCAAGTTTCTAGTAACATAAGCATCTAAGTTTTGCTTAAGTGGCTCATACTTCAGGTTTTTTAACGAACCTAATGCCTCTGTAAAATCTTATACTGAAGTAAAACCTAAACATTCCGGGTGTTTGTGTATGAACACACTTAAGGGGTTTGCAAATTAAGATTTTAATCAACTCAGAGTTTTTTGAGTGAGCAAACTAAATCAACTTTATTTGGGTCTTTAAAAGTAACTATATTACTAACATATTTTTGTAAATGTTAACATTGATTAAGGATATGGCTAGATAATACTCCCATAAATTTGTAGAAGACAGTAATTGGCCAAATATATACTAAATCAAAGATTTATTGGGGTTCATGTTTTATTAAACACACACAAACACACACAAAGAATTAAAAGTAACTGTTCTGTTGGGCAGAGTTAGTTTAGGCAAATTGTTCTGGTTCTTTAGGTATTATAACATAGTCCCATACAGAAAAAATATCTACATATAATATGTATTAATTAGAATTAGTAGACTTTAACTAGAAAATAAGGTATTAATATAAGAGAAGGGATCACAATACACTAAGATGGAAGGCGATAATATATTAAATATAATTTCTAGGAACAAAATAAAACAAGTGAAAGCTCAACGCATAATGAGCTATAATCCACATACTCTAAAAGGCTTAATGACAAAGGAGGAGAGAATTTGAAAACTGGAAGTTAGATATGAAGATATTATCCTGATTGCAGGTAACATAGAAAAATAAAGATATGGAAAACAAGAAAGGTTTTTCATGAGCAACTTAAGTGAGAAAGTATTATATATTTTTATTTGGGGTTCCAGAATAAGACATAGATGAGGAAATATTTAAAAGAAGGGCAGTTGAATCTGAGACAGAATGCTAATAGATTCACAGCCAGTTTCAGCAACTTACTAAGGCCCTCTGCAACTTATTGAGAACCTTAAGTAATGTTTCAAAATAAAGGAATAACTAGCGCTGAAGATGTAGCTCAGATATAGAATGCCTCTAGTTTCAATCCCCAGTACCACCCACCCACCCCCCAACACACACACGCAAAAAATAAACAAAAATTAAAAAAAGAATGGCAGTTGAAAATTATCCAGAACCATTAAAGTACTATAATCCACATACTCTAAAAGGTCAACAAAATGACACCAAGATACATCATAGTAAACCTAAGGAAGAACAAAGCAATAAAAAGATATTAAAAGCAGCTAAAGAGAAAAGACTGCCTTCAAAGGAGCAATAGTTTCGATGAATGGTTGGCTTCTTATCAACAATCACACAAGCTCAAAAATTAGAATGATAAACTTAATATGTGGAGATAAAATTACAGCAGCATGTACCTACCCGAAATATCTATCAAGAACAGGAACAAGATCTGACAGTTTCATAAAAACAAAATCCGAATATTTATGCTCAGCTGTTCTTCGCTAAAAGAAATCTGGAAGGCCACAGTTTAGGAAGAAGGTGGTTCATCCAGAGGAAGGGCCTGAACACCAAGAAAAGGAGAATGCAGTCAAATAAACATTGAATACCTGAAATCACAATAACAAAGTGTTATAAGTAAATCAGACAATTAAAACAGAACCATAAAGCAACTGAGAGAAGAGTAAATAGAGTTAATGTGTCTAAGAGTTTGTGTTGTCCAAGAGAGTAAAGGAAATATTAATTAAATTTAAATTTTGTTAAGCACATATATGGTCATTACAAAGAAACAGAAGTGGAGTACCTATGTTTGGCCTTCTGTATAGGTGTTTTCCATATCTGTAGATTCAACCAATTGCAAATCAAAAATATAATTAGGCCTATTATAGCTGTGTCTATACTGAACATGGACAGACTTTTTTCTGTCATTATTTCCTAAATACTACATTACAACAATATTTACTTAGCATTTAATTGTATTAGTTGCTAGTTAT
This sequence comes from Muscardinus avellanarius, assembly GCF_963383645.1. Taxonomy (NCBI): domain Eukaryota; kingdom Metazoa; phylum Chordata; class Mammalia; order Rodentia; family Gliridae; genus Muscardinus; species Muscardinus avellanarius. Next base: position 73,185,614 of record NC_137794.1, on the reverse strand, counting down.
TTAGAGATGCTTAAAGTATGCAGTACACTTAAAGCAAGTATGTATATTTGTATAAATTTTATGCAAATACTATGCCATTTCATATAAGAAATTTGAGAGTATGTTAATTTTTTAATTTGTGAGGATCCTGAAATATAGTTTGAATCATCTTTTGTTATTTATAATACCTAATACAATGCCTTTATATTACTTTATTTATTTAGATTCAACATAGTGCTTGGTGCATGGCAAATTCAAGTTTTGCTTTTTGGATCTTTCTGGAAAAAAAATTCCTAAATATTTTTCATCCACAATGGAATCTGCAGATGCTTAACCCATAAATAAGAAGGGGCAGTTGATAAATAATTGTATCAGTAATTGTGTTAAATGTAAAATGATTAAATGCTCCATTTAGATGACATATTTTTAGGATGGATTTTGAAACAATAAAAGCTAAATGCTATTCATGGAAGACACAGAAGTGACTCTTCCAGGAAGATGGAATAGGCTTATTTTTGCTTACTTCTTCACCAAGAGTGACTAAGAAGTTTGGAAATATATGTAAAATAAATATAAGATGGCTTGAAAAAGAGGAGAGAAGAAAGCAGAGCCTAATGGGACCTGGGGACCTATGAGCAATATGATGGGGAGTCCCTAAGCTTGCTTTCTCCTTCCAACATGTCTATGTGAATAAGCTGGCAAATTGTAAATGTCAAGGGTAAAAACAAATGAATAAAAAGACCATCAAAAACCTGCTCCCACTAGCCTAAAGACCAAGAAAGGGGTAGCCTAGCAAGAAAGAAAACTGTTCAACACTAGACAAACACTGTATGAAGAAAAAAAAACTGACTCTATGCTTATCATCAAAGGCCAAGTGGAAAGCCTAGACTTCTACCTTTTCCAGGCTGTAATGAGACTCTAACCTCTGCCTTTGCAGGGTGCTATCTGAGAAGCCCAAAGAGGAAGGCGACACTTTGATCCCTGCTGGGTGGTAAGGAGCCCTCAATTCTGTGGTCAACAGAGACCACATGGAGAGCCCAGAATGCTGCGTGTATTCTACAGTAATAAAGACTTCCTTCCTGCTGGGGTAATGTCAGAGGATCCCTAGTAGAGAGTCAAGATTGTCACCATTTTTCATTGGCCTAGTTGGGGGAGAATTATTATGGCACTTCTATCCCTCCCAGGCAGGGAGGTATCTGTCCAAGCTAATAGGAAGCCAGTACTTTCACCCCATCTAACAGTAACAAGGAATACTCCTTTGGGGTATCAAACAAGAGCCAAATGGAGAGCCTGGAATTCTGCCCTCATTTCCTACTCTGCATCAACAAGACTCTTCCCACCTTACCCCCACTTTCCCTGCCAGAGCCATGTCAGAAAAGATCTGTAAAAATAACTTTTAAATAATATCCCAAATTTTAGCCTAAACCCAAAATAAAGTTTAATTTTTAAAAATTATTCAGTATACCAAGAATCAGAAAGATCTTAAGCTAAATGAAATACATATCTGACACATAAGAATACCGAAAGTCTTGTGTTAAAAAAAATCAAGAAAAAATGATTCATCAAGCTACAACCAAACAAAAGAAAGATGATTTATCTATAACCCTACCAATATTAAAGCAAAATAAACTCAGACAAGAAGCTCAACTTGACATAAACTGAGTCATTTCATCTAAACATTTCAATTGATCAGGAAACAAAATTTTAACCTACCCAATAAACAGTCTCAAAACTTACAAGCAGGTATTATCAGAACTAGAGATAAATGGAAAATAGAAATCTATTCACTACAACAGCCTAGCCTAACCTGATTAATTCATCCAGAAGCTTTGTTTAATTCTGGAGAATATGAGTTGTTCAGTATTGAAGAATCTTTTTCCACAAAGACATATGTGTTGTCACATCAGTTTCTTCTGCACCTCTTGTTGTCCCCTGCTGTTCCTGAGGGCAGAGAGCATGCAGAATGAAGAGGCGCAGTGTGGAAGCCAGCCATGCCCCACACTCACCTGCAGCCTTCACAGCCACAGAATATGGGCCTTGGTGGAACTCAGGGGAAAAAAGAGCACTGGACATTTTCATGAATATGAATAGCATCTGTTAAGATTATAGCGTTTCCTACAGAAAACACAGCAGTAATGATTACAGAATGCTCCCATTAGAATACCTCATGAGTCAGTCACTCAGAAGGAAAACAAAGCTTGAACACCAAAGTTAATCTAAAATATAATCCCTTATTACTGGTTCTGGGCATTATGACTTCCCAGGGTTGCCTGGACTCTCCTGAGAGCACTAACAAAAACATCTCAGGGGAAATCATAATTCCCTCTTTCCCAGAAGAGAAGCTAAATGACAGTGCTAGAGAACTGGAGATAAGGCTCTCCAAACTGAGCTCTAGACACTCAGGAAGAACACGGCAAGCCCAGGGTCTCCCAACCTCTCTTGTGTGTGTAGGGGTGGGGGTGGTACTGGGTTTGAACCTAGGGGTGCTCTACCTCCAAGCTACCCCTAGCCCTTTTTATTGTTGGTTGTTGTTGTTGTTGTTGCTGCTGCTGCTGCTGTTGTTGCTGTTTCTGTTATTATTGTTGTAGTTTTTAACAGGGTCTCACTAGGTTACTGAGAATCTTGCTAAGTTTTTGAGACTGACCTCAAACCTGCGATCCTCTGGTCTCTACCACCCAAGTACTGGGATGATAGGTGTGCAATACTAGGCCCAGCTTCACACACCTCTTCTTAACTCATTGAAGAGATGAAAGCCAAAAGAATAGCCACTTAACTTCCCTTCACATCATAAAGAAGACATTCTCTAAACAGGACATTGGGCCGGGCATGGTGGCGCATGCTTGTAATTCCCATGCTTGGGAGGCGGAGACAGGAGGATCGCGCTGGTTCGGAGCCAGCCTTGCTGGCTTAAGTGACCCTGTTTCCAAATAAAACATACAAAATAGGTCTGGGAGTGTAGCCCGGAGATAGATGGGCTTTCAGGAGCCCCAGTACCGCAAAAAAAAAAAAAAAAAAAAAAAAAGGACATTGGAACCTTCTGCAAATTTCTCTCCATGCTCCCAATGCCCAGTGGCAATAGGTGGCTATTGCTCATGCAGTTCTCAGAGGGCCTTGAGTGGCCCTAACTGGCTATTGCAGCTATCAACTGTATCACAGATAGGATGTGCCCCAGGAAAGAGTCAGACCCTGAAACTGGTACACAGTACCCTCATGGTTAACTTTCTCTGTCAATCTGCCTTTTCCTAATCACTAGGGCTACAAACCATAAAGGAAATTCATGAAGCATCAAATCATAAATGCAAAGAGAAGGCATCTACCCTTGCCTCCATGACTCCAACGGCAGGCAGTTGAAGCAAGCCTGGTAGGCATGTTCCTCTCTCCCAGCATCATTGCCAGGAAACCGCAGGGAGACAGCTGTATTGTTGTTAAGGGATTTTATTTTAAGTCTAAAGTATCGATCACATGAAATGTACGTAGTCTTCCTTACCGGAAGACCTTTTATCCCAGGCTATAATCTAAAAGACCTAAAACTTCATTGCCTGCACTGCTGGAAGCTTTTCATTGAACAACACTCTTTTAAAACCCTTTACATTTTGGTTTTCATCTCCTCAGCAGAGCAAATTATCCCATCAGCCTGTGGAGAAGTGGGAGGTTATTGTTCATGAAACTATGAAAGAGCATAACACAACAATGCAAATGAGAAGCTTGAAGTCAGTTGCACCAGTTAAAACTTATCCTAGAAAATACTCATTCTCAGAGAAAACAGGAGGAACAATCTATTGTTGCCTTTATATGGAAAGTTTTAAGAAGAATATTAGCATCGTGCTTAAGGGAGGCAATGCCCCTCCATCATTTCAAGACCATCGTTTAGAACGTTTTGTTATTAAGAGGCAGAATGAATATTTTCTGCCTGTCTGACCTAGGGAGGTATATTAGTCCGCAGTTCTACATTTTCTGCCTAGAACGTACTAACTGAAGGCTATATATATATTTAAAAAAAAGCCACCAAAGGATGTTAGCTGTCCAATATTCAGACAAACTCACATTTCCTGCTCAGGCTCATTCTCAGGAGCCATCACATTGCATTTACTGTAGGCAGCAGGCCTTCCTGTTAAGGAGCAAAAGACCAGCAGGAGAGTGGGGGGAATTCATTCTGGTTTCCTGGGTAACCCGTGGGTATTCAATGAACTAGCCCTGTTTTTCAAAGACAGTAAATATGGGCTTTGCCTTTCGATCATCCAGATCCTGGGGTAGGTCTTACCTTTTCTATTTTATGCTTTCTAATGAACATTGAATACAGGTCTCAAGATATGAGTACATGAAAGGATCCTTTTTAAAACCCAGTATACTTAGGAAGAGTTTGTGTATCCAGACTGGTTAAGGGGCAGCCAGACACCACTGGTTCACTTAGAATTTCTCATCTATTGCAGGCCCAAGACAATACTAGCATTACAATGGCTCCAAAAACAATGGAGGTCCAGGTCTACCTTTAATGAGTGCCTCTAAGGACTTTCCCTGCTTCCCATTCAGCTTCTTCCACTGCAGCCTTATTTATCAGAGTCCTTAAAGCATAATTATGCATCTCTATGTCTATTTCCTTCTATAGGAGGCATACTCACAAAGGGCAGAGCCTTGACTCATTTGTGCATAGACCCCCCCAGGATTAAGCACAGGTTCTGGTACTCAATACATGTCTGAAGGGTGAATAAAAGCTAATTCCTTGTGGATGCCCAACCTGAATGAAATAAAGCATTGATTTATTTTTTTCTCCCAGGTCACTCGAATGGATAATAAATAATCAAATACACATACAAATTATAAGACAGAAGTTGGCATGCAATTTGAAGCTCAGTCAGAAATTTCCAGCCCCTTTATCACCTACACAATCTATAGCCAATTACCACTGACTAAAGACCCTTAAAAAAAATCACAGCTACCCTCCCTAAATTGCAAGAGACTTTCCCTCAGCCAGAGCAAGGGCAATATGCCTAAACCTTGACAGCAATAGGGCATTCAACTATATTATGAAAACCTGCCATAAGATTTCCACAGTCTGACTGTAAAAGCCCCTCCTGATTGATGAGACAACCAAACAGATGACATCACTCAAAACCTCCCCTACCTGAAAAACCCATGGAAAACCTCGGAGCCCTCACTTCAGAGAGCAGCCATCTTGAGACCTTTGCTGCATGCCACTGCTCACTTCTCTGTGTTTCAGTAAAGCCTCCTTCACTTGGTAACTTTGTCTGCCACCTGGTTTCTATCCAGATATAAAAAAAAAGATCTCTGAGCCATAGGTGACAATGTGAACAAGTCCCAAATGTTTCCACCTCTGTGGCCTTTGGTAACGCCCCGCTCTCTGGCCTTTCACCATCCCTGACGTAGATATTTCAAGTACTTAATCTTATCCTAAATCTAATAAAATCCTTTCCAAAATTGGACTACCGAAAGATGTCATAATATCCTACTAAACAAACAGAGGCCATCAGATACAAGTTTCTTCCATTTCTTTCTTTAATACTATCTTGCCTTCTTATGTAACTCTACCCTCATCCCCTTCTCTTTTCTCAGAGGAAAATGCCATATTCCTTTTTAATGTGAACTACCTGTGTATGGATTCCTTCTCCTTCAATTCCTCCAGGATTTCTCTCTACCATTTAGAAGTTTTCTTCTTGAACTTTTATTTTCTGTGTTTCCACTGAAAGATCTTTGAGGTAAAGACTTCTAAATATGACATCAATTTCTATATATGTGACCATGAGCAAACTAACCTGTTTTCTCACCTAAAAAATTAGAAGTAATAAGATATGCTTCACATGATTTGGGGAGAGATTTAAGTGAGTTATAATATACATAATACTCAGCCCAATGCCTGGTAATATGGTCACTTGATAAATACATATCCCCTTTCTTCCATCCTTTCTTTCTCTCTTTCTTTCTTCCTTGCTTTATTCTTCTCCATTCAAAATCAAGTTGCTCCTAATGCTTCTGCTTCCCATTTTTCCTCCCTTTCTTCCTTCCAAACTCTAAATTCTGTGTCCACAGTTTCTCTCTTGTCATTCACTCCTTGGCCCACGGCAGTCTGGCTTCTCCCTCCTCACTCCACTGAAGCATGTCTCCCAAATGAAACAAAGACTCTTAAGTGCTCTTTTCTGCCAAAATAAATAAATAAATAAAGCCTCATATGCTCATAAATCAGCTCCAATCCTTGTTCTTTCTGAATTAACTTCTTTTTATAGGCATGGCCTTGTCTGTGGTGTCAATTTAAGAACCTCATAATTGCCATTGTTGCTGGTGCCTAGTGTTGAAAATTGGACAAAGTCATACACCTGGGGACGTCAGGAATGTTATGTTTTATGTGCAAGTGCAGAATGGCTCTCTCCCTATACTCGGGCTCCATGTTGTCTCCTAACCTGGAAGCAGAATTATTGGCACCTGGCTCTAATAATGTATTAGTCGACTTTTCATTGTTATAACAAAATAAGTGAGGCAGGGTACTTTATAAAGAAAAGAGCCTTATTTGGTTTACAGTTTGGAACTTTCATGCAGGATCTGATGAGGGATACCTTCCACCCCAGCTGCATTACATCATGGCAGAAATACATATGCATATCTGTGTCTATGGGTCTCTCTTTTCTTATAAAACAAATAGGATTTAATCATGAGAATTCACCCTAATAGGATGGTGACCAAGAAAATCTTATTTATTTATGATTAAATCAATTCTCAGAAGCCTGACCTCCTGAAAACCACAGTCAAACTAAGTTTCTACCATTCTGATACAATTAATATAAGACTTTGGACAATAGAGTTCTGCATGAGTTGGGGAGAGACTATATTCAAACCATGGCACAGGGTCTCACAGAAAGGTACCCCATAATTTTCCTTATTCTTCACTATCTAGAACCCAGACCCAAGAGTAAAAAAAGAAAACAATGGTTTTCATTTCTCTGTGCTGGATTAATCAATGAATCTCCATCTCTGACAAAGATAATCTCTGAATCTTTGTGTAGTCAAGTCCCCAAACTTCAAATAATATCAGCTCTAATAAGTGCATCCTCTATAATTTATACACAACAGCTAAACAAGAATCCTAGTTTAGGTTACCTAGGAGACCCTACAACATTTACTTGAGACTTGAACATATAGAAAAGAAAAAATAGAAAGTTAATTTTTTTTTCTTGATGGTACTGGGGATGGAACTCTTCTACCTCCAAGCTGCACTCCCAGACCTATTTTATATTTTTATTTGGAAACAGGGTCTCTTTTTTGGGGGGAGGGGGTACTGGGGTTCCTAGAAACCCTTTTACTTCTGGGATACACTCCCAGACCTATTTTTGTACTTTTTTATTTGGAAACAGAGTCTCTTAAGTCAGCGCGGCTGGCTTTGAACCTGTGCAATTCTCCTGTCTCCGCCTCCCAAGCGCAGGGATTACAAGTGTGCGCCACCACACCCGGCTGAAAGTTAAAAAATTTTAAAAATCACTAAGCCAGGTATAGTGGCACATGCTTATAATCCCAGAATTCCAGAGACTGAAACAAAAGGATCACAGTTTGTGGACAGACTGAGCTACTTAGCAAGGCCCTTTGCAACTCAGTGAGACCCTGTTTCAAGATAAAGAATAAAAAATAGAGCCGTGGGATGTAGCTCGGAGGTAGAATACTTGTGGGTTTCATCCCCAGTACTGAAAAAGAATCACTAACTCTTTGGTGTAAAAATAAAAGAATTAGAAGAAAGCAGTATATGTTCATGTTTGTGCAGAACAATATGGCAAAGGGTTAGCATTTCAGATTTATAATAAATCCAAGTAGATTGGTAAGGAAAACACTAAAAATATGATGTATAAATAGGAAAAGAACTGAGAGTGGTGGTGCATGCCTGTAATCCCTGCACTTGGGATGGGGGGCTGAGAAAGGAGGATCACGCAGGTTCAAAGGCAGCCTCAGCTACTTAATGAGGCTCTCAAAAACTTAGTGAGACACTGTTTCCAAATAAAATATAAATAGGTCTGGGAGTGTAGCCCAGAGGTAGAAGGCCCCTGGGTTTCACTCCCAGTAACACACACACACACACACACACACACACACACACACCCCTAAATAGGGAAAGAATGCACAAATTTTATTTTAAAAGAAGAAATGCAAATGACTAAGATTTGAGAAAATATGAGGACACAATTAATGAAAGAATTGTAATTTAAAGCAATAATGGGTTTTTTTCTTATCAAATTAGCCAATTATATTGACTGTGATAGATCCCTTACTTGTGGGAGGACAGATCATTACAACCATCCCAAAGCAACAAATGGCAGTATGTATCGAAGTTTTATAATTGCTCATTTCCTCTTTACCAAGTAATTACTCTTCTGTGAAAATACCCTAAGGAGATGATTAGAAATGTAAACACATTTGTGTACAAGATATTATTTATTATACTATGTTTTAATAATAGTCAACAGAAACAGCATGAATGTCCACCATTAAGGAATTGACTAATATAACTACTAATAAAATATTATAGATTCTCTATTTTCTAAATAGTCTATGAAATGGGAAAATAAATGTCATTTAATATTTCCTTAAAGAGCATAATTCATAATTTTACATATAAGTTCAACTATGAAAAATTTTACCAAAAACTAAAAGAAAAATATGCTAAAATATTGAGAGCAGTTGACACAAATGTATGGCATCAGGGGTGCTTGGGTAGAAAGGAGGATTTTTATCCTCTGTGAATACTTTAAAATTTTCTATACAGAGGACCCCAATAGGAAGAGATCATAAGTTATTTTTAACCTACAAAACTGGCAAAGCAATACAAAATACAATGATCCATACCAGCTAGAATATGGTAAATCAAGATCTCTTATTACTCCATGTATAAGGCTTAAAGCATTTTGAAAGGAGATTTACCAGATCTTAAGAGCCATTATTTCAGGGAGTTAATATTGTTTTGTTTTTTTCTACCCAAAATTCTTTATACTACTATATGTGTGTGTATATATGTACTGTGTATGTCTATACTGTATGTGTTTACATACACACAGATATAGTAGTTTTCTAGGAATATTGTAGCAAAGTACTAGAAACTGGTGGTGAATGCAACAAAAATATATTGTCCAAATCTATAGGCTAAAAGTCTAAGATGGAGGGGTGAGCAGAGCTGTGCTTTCTCTGGCCTCTCTGTAGGCAGATCCTTCCTTGCCTCCTCTATCTTCCAGTGTTTGTGGTACCCCTTGACATCCTTGGCTTGTTCCTGCATCACTCTATTCAAATAGCCATCATCTGCCTGTGCATCTTCACATCATCTCCCCTCAGCACATGTTCATCTTTGTGTCCAAATTTCCACTTTTCATGAAGACATCCATCAAATTGTATTAGGGTCCATTCTAACGGCTTTGACTTGATTACCTTTGTAAAGAAAGAACTTCTATTTTTAAATAAGGTCACATTCTGAAAAACCAAGAATTAATTAAAATTTGAACATATCTTTAGAGGAAGGATATATGTCAACCCATTACACCATATTTATCAAATTTTCTCTGATATATCGTTCCCTAAGACTCCGACCCGCAGGGGCTTAGAGAACGACACAGACACCTTTTCAGCTGAAATATGAATTCTTCTTTAATGGATCCTTAACATGTCTCTTAATATGTCTCTTCTTCCTTCTCTGGTTCAATGCGTACAGCAAGTACAATATATATCAGCATCATAATCCCTCCTTCTATTTCCTACCAACCCCAAGCTTTCACAGTTAGGGCATGCACACTTCTGACTTTCTCATAGGCAGGCTGGTGGTAGGCGTCACTTATCATTCTGCAGGCACGTAGCATGGCACACTGCGCATGCTCAAGGAGACGTCCATCTTGTGAGTCTCATGACTTGGCTGCAAGCCTAGGCGCCATCTTGAATCCATGCTGGCAACAAGCCTGGGTGCCATCTCGGTCCAGCCGAGTGGGCCCCGACACTGATAGTCATGGATTGGGGTCACCAAGAATAAAGTACAATAAAAATTAATCAGCCAATCCCTGAAACAGCTTTTTAATCCATTTCTTCTTCATTTCTGCTATATGGCTAGTACCTGGATTTAAGATCCTGTCATCTTATTTTCTTGCAAAAGGCTACCACAGAAGTATTCTCATTGTTGTCCTGGTCTCTACTTCCATCCTGTTCTCATTCCATCCAAATTCTTCATTGCTACCAGATATTTCTGATCTTGCTATTTCTCTACTAAATAAGTTTTACAGATCCCCAAGTTTCATGAAACGAAACTGCTACTCCTTAAACATGACTTCACCATTGGATCTATCCTTCTTTTTTATTACCTCCCATAATTTTCTTATTCATGACTCTGTTTTCCCAGGCTCAGTCTATAAACTGGAATTATTAAACTTCACAAAGTTCCATGAATGTGCCAATTCCACATCTTAGTTCTCAAGCACTCATGCCTTGATCTAATTGATTCAGAATTAACACCACCAAAACCAAACAAAATCACTGAGGGGATGGAAGGGGGAAGAGGGAAACTCTCTAAAGCACATGATATATTTAAGCAAACATATCAAAGTCAATCACTAAGCCAAGCATGGGAAGGAGGGAGGGAGAGGGGATGGGGGAATTGAGGAAGGGCTAAATGGGTGGTGTGTACATATATGCCTCTACCATCTGTACCCCACTAAGATGTATGATTACAATGCAGCAAAAAAAGAAAAAGAAAAAAGAAATTAGTGGTAAAAAAAGAAAAAAATTACACCTTCCAACATTCAGAAATTAAACTTAGTAGAGTGCATCAAATGTTTAAATAGTAAACTCTAAAATATAGGATAAATTTAAAGAAAAACTGGCACAGGGTACACGTAGGGCAAAACTGGTGAAATGAAACAATTTACTAAGAACTTGGAACATATTTCAGAGCAGAGACATCCCAAGTTGTCCCTGTACCTTGTCCCTTCTCAACTCCTTTAGGTGTCTGTGCAATGCTATTCATTTTTGAAGGGTCAGTCTTCCTAAACTTCAAAAAACCATTAACCTTTATTCCTGAGTAGCAATGTTTTGAAACACATTAGCACGTGTAGCACTTTGTCTTTGCCAATTGACTCAAAACATAAATATTATTCATCCTCTAAGGCCATTTCAGATGGGCACTTTCAAGGTAAGGCATATCTTTAAGGTTTTTGAACTCCCCGTTATGGTCTGAATATCTGTTAACCCTCTAAGTTTATATGTTGAAACCTAATCACCATGATTATGGGAAACAGTTAAGTCATGAGTGCTGTGCCCTCATGAATGATATTAAAGCCCTTTTTGAAGAGGCCATAGAGAGCTACCTTGCCTTCCACATGTGAAGACATATGGATGATGCCATCTACAAGAAACAGGCCCTCACCAGATTGAATCCACTGGAAACTTGACCATAGACTTCTCCTCTCCAGAACTGTGAGCAATAAATTTCCATTTTTCATAAATTATCTCCACCAAAGCATTTTTTATAGCAGCCTGAGTGGACTGAGATAGTCCCTGTTACTTATAAAAGCCTTTCTAGTGTTTCAAGGGCATTTTCTCATATTATCTTGAACTGCAAAATGACAAAAAAAAAAAAAGGTTAGGCATATGTGATTATTTCCATTCTACAGATGAGGAAACCCACACAAAGGGTGAAAGTACCTGCTTCATGTTCCCCTATGTGAGAGTTCTCTGCAGCACCTGGACAAGAAAGAACACAGAGGCCAATTCTTAGAGGGAGAATTCTCCTGGGGTACTGTACTCTCCAATAGCAATGTTATATTAGCACTTTGACATCATCTCCAAACCATGCTTTAGTTTCTAGAGTCTCTTTATTCACTATTCATATGGTACATATTTCTCAGATTCCTATACAGACATCTGTCTATCATGAAAAAAATGTTCAAACACCTTATCTACATAACAGAAGCCAATAAAGAAGGTTCACCAGAAAAGACAAATATTCCAAACTTCCCAGAACCCATCTAGGATTAGTTGTGTTCCTCTGGGTTCTCTACCCGGCTATCTGGTGGTATCTTGGCATAATCAATTTACTATAATAGCACCCTTTAGCTATAATGACCTTTCTAATACTCAGTTTTTGTCCCTATCAATATTTATTGCATTTCTCTGCAGCTATTTTACATTAGGAAGCACAAGCAAAAATCAATATTATGATCATTTTCTAATAATACTTAGTCCTCCCCACTGTCACTCTTGAATAAGTAATTTTTAGTAACTCAGATAGAATTTGCTGTTTCTTAAGACTGCAGTAATAAACTTAGACTTTGGAAAATGCTTAAATTTTTGAAGTAAGCCAATGTACCTCTCAGGGCTGTGTTTACAGTGACTCTGACGTATCTCACCCTGTGTCCCAACTTCACCTATTGAACTTGCCACTTCCTCTTTTCTGTACCAGGCAGACCTTTCTGATTATTTTTCCATAAGATATTTCCTTCATGAGAATGAAGTAAAAAAGATATTTGGAACTCAAACAAAGCTCATCTTTCCCCAGCACCTGTGTTTCAAAACATTTCACACCTTGAAATCTACCAAATTATGTGAAACCTTACTATATCACCAGGATCCCAATTTAGGAGAGATGCAAGAGCACTGAGGCTGAAAGCTTATCCCTGGCCACCTACAGAAGGTGCAGGGTGGCTCCAGAGAGCGGAGCCAGTGTGCAGAATAGGAAGCAACTCGGGCACAGCACAGGGCAGAGCTGAGACCAAGCGTGTGATAATGCACCCGGTGAGCCAGGAAAGCTGTCAGAGCATTAATATCAATAGGCTGAGGTCTGTAGAGTATTTCATAAAGCTGCAGGAAAAAAATGTGAGGGAGCCACCAGTTATCAAAGCTTACTTACCTGCCAGGGACCTTTCAGACACGTGATTAAATAGCCATCAATAGGGCTGTAAATTCCTGGTGGGGATGCTGCTTTGGGGAATTTCTCCCGCATTAGTGTGCAACTTTTCTCCCCTCTTCTATCTCTCTCTATCTTCCTACTTCTTCCGGACCTTCTCCACACCACCATTTTATTTTTTCTCAATTTCTAATTGGTCCTGAAATGTCTACATTGTAGAAAACTCTCCCTCTGAACAAACGTGTCTCTGCTCTGAATCCTCACTTGCCAGGGGGAGGTAAATCCCAGCAATAGGAAAGAAAAAGGAAGAAGTACAGCAGAATTTGAACCATGGGGATATAGAGGAGCACCTGGCAGGCACAAATATCCGGACAAGTGTTTCTTCTGCAGAAATTTCGTGTCAACTGTCATCCATACCCTCTCTCCCAGGATCCAGTCACTCCACAGTGTTAGCAGTGAGGCAGGTGGAGCAGCGCACTCTGCCCTCCCTCCCCCTCCTCCTGCCGGGCATCCATCTCAGAGCTCTAGGCTATTGAGGCTGGACTTCCCGGATGGCAGAAGCTTCCAGCTCCATGCATCCTTTGCTGGTCCTTGAAGCCCAGTGGAACATACTATGCCAGTTGTACCTACAAGCTCCCCAGAGGCTGAAATATTGGGTGCCAGGAGATATTCCTTGCCTCCTTTGCAAGGCACCCAAACACGAAATCTGTAACACTCTCAGGAGCAGCATTCAATTCCCAGCTGCTGTCCTTCATCAGCCTATTACAGGATCAATATCTAGTCATGCCGCATGAAGCCATCCTATTCCTCTGACAGGAAATTAGTACTTTTTCCCTCTGTTTTTATATTTGCAATAAGATCAGAACAAGCTTCAGAGTAATGATTCATTAACTCCCTAAGTGCATGTCCAAGCCACCCCTATTCCCCTAAGAAGCAATTTGAGGTAGGAGAAAGGGGAAAATGGCCTGGAGAAGTGACTACATTGTTATTATGCTGCCTAACTTCCTGATGAAAATAGAAGCCATGCCTAAAGTAGCCCTCGCTGGCAGGTGAGGAAGATGCTGCGTGTCCTTCGCATTTGAGAACCTGGATTTGAACATACACAAGTAAAAGCCATTTTCCCAAACACAATTGATGCACATCACAAGCGCCATGTCCTCCTGAGGTCACTGCAGCTCCATGTTTATTGATGAGCATGCTCCATCCTAATCAGTATTCAAATCAGCATGTTTACCTTATTTTAAACCTAATTTTACACATACTGTGGTTCTTAGAAGTTGTTTTAAAATTGAAACCCTTACTAACGGCACACACACATACACACACACACACAAAAAAAAATAACAAGCATGAAGTAACAGAAGGTTTTGCAGACCAAAGAAGAAAAGGGGGAAATGCCAGTGATTACTCAGGAAAAAAATCTCTGGAAAACAGGCTGTGCAGAAACAATTTCTGCTGATGTGTCACGTCTCACAAGTTTTCTGTGAGGCATCACTGTCTCTTTAAAGAAACATTTGTCAGGAAGGGCGAGTTGGAAATGTGTCATCTTAATTATTACATGAGTAACCTTCAGACTCAAAATGATTTTTTGATTCACCCACTGAGCGAATACTTGAAAGCTAACCAAACTTTTTTTTTTTAACATCACTAAGATTTTCTGCTCCTGTGACTTCCAATCCATATAGCCCCACAACACTAGGACAGAGATAAGTCTCAGAGTTAAACTCCATTCTCTGAACCATGAAAAAAAATCAATAAAAAATTGTTGCTGGTGATGAGAGAGAATATATGGCTGTCAGCTGCCCTAGTGTCTCAGCTGAGCAGGCTCAATCTCTCACACCTATCTGTAACCATGGAAGAACTCCAGCGCCCCTTGAGACCTCTCTAAGCTTTGCCATCTCCAGAGAGGAACTATCAACAAATGCCGCTGGCTTCCTCGGTTGGTGTCTCTGACTGTGGTGACCCCTCATGCTCCACGTTCCTTGTTAGCATCCATGAAACGAGGCTTGGAAGGCAATGTGAGTTGGGTCTGAGCTTACACCAGTCAATGGAATGATATGAATTATTTTAGTGAAGGCTAGGAGACGCGGGCCATGCAAACGATGTCTGCCTTTAAGACGGCCCCTACACAGGCATGTGAACAGACTTCATGTAGAAAATTAGCACTACCATGAACAGGCCATAGAGGGAAATTTTAAGGATGCCCTATATGTCTATGGAAATGCAACAGGAAGTCAGTCTCTATGCCGGTGTATCAATATGGGAGGGTTGGCCAAATATGAGGGAAAAGAATCTGTGAACTACATTGCACTGTAACATCCTAAAAAGCAGAAATGGGTTCTCTAAGTCTTTTTTGAAAGCCTATGATTCCTCCAAGAAAGAGAACAGTGAAAATATGAACCTACCATAGTCCAGGTATGAGTGAGAGTATTGGGAATTGTGAAAGTGCCCTAAATTCTATTAGTGACAGTTTCAAAATAACTTTGAACTCTCTAGGTTTAGTATAAATACCAATAGAAATTTGTAATTTATCCTGATACAAATGTTACTGGTTATAATATGAGCTAATTTGAAATTCTTTTCCACAGAATAAAATTTTGCATGTTTATCTCGTAGATGCTTAGTATTATCGGCTGCCAGTCTGAGAATCAGGGCTTTAGCCTATTTAGTCTCAGGCTTTAAGAATCATCTTTAAGGCAAGGGTTCTGAGTGGCTATATATTTTAACAAACAATCCAAGTAATATTTAAAATCAGAAAACCTTGTAGAATAAGTAAAGAAAGATATGAAAGGTATCTGCACTTATAAGAGAATTTTGGAGTATTTCAAAAGTGATTTTTATTTGTTTTAAAAACACATGTTATGAATTATCATAGACATATAGATTTAAAGTTGCTAAAATGTAGCATTCAAAGGAACCTTAAATTCTACCTGAAATTTAAGGTGACCTGGACCTAGCTCCCCTTAGCTCATAAGAGTCAATCATTAACTACTCAGAAATTTTGTGAGCTAATTGCTAAACCCGGCCAATATAAAAATTGCATTACAAAAACTTATAAGCAAATAAGTTATATTAGTAACAAAGGTAATAACTACTAAAAAGTTATGAATTTCCAATTATTTTAGAATACATTTCTATTATGTGTTCTTGAAGTTATTATTATCAATTATAACTATGGTGGAAACACCACTGCTATACATCTCATCCCAACTCTGTGTTCGGCCAGAAATGTACCGTTGACATCCTAAAATTAGCCACAGTATGAGCCTCTATACCTAGAAATCAGCAAATGCCACAAGCTGTGATTTGTGGTTTGTTCATAGCCTACACCAGAATTGGCAAAGATTTTCTATAAAGGGCCACATAAACAATATTTCAGGCATTGCAGGCCATGGAATCTCTACCACAACTATACATTTTTGCCATTGTTGCACAAAAGTAGCCAAATACAACACATCTCTAAATGAGCGAACATGGCCACATTTTACCCATGGCGGGCCATGTTTGTTCTGAGTGTAGTTTGTGAAACCCTGAACTAGACCTGAGAAAACACATTCATCTGTTTGGTTTCCATATGAAATTCCATCGACTGGGTCATTTAAATGATGGAAATTTATTTTCTCACAGTTCAAAAGGCTGTACAGTCCAAAGCCAAGGTCCAGCATGGTTTGGTTTCTGGTAAGGGCTCTCTTTCCATCTTGCAGACAGCTACTTTCCCGCTGTGTCATCATACGGCATAGAGAAAGAAAGAGGAGAGCAAGAGAGAGGGAGTGAAAGAAACAGAAACAGAGACAAAAAGAGATAGGGAGAGCACTCACAGTTCTGTGGCATCTCTTCTTACAAGCACTAATCTTAGCATATCAGAAGCCCACCACCTCCAAGACCTCTGTTACCTCTTTCCAGACCTATTTCCACATACAGGCACATTGGTGGTTAAGGCTTCAACATGTGAATTTTAAGGGTACACAATTCAATCTATAGCAAAAAAATGATAAAGAAAAATTATTAAAGCGATTATATGTCTATAGCCATCACATTGTAAGAAAACATTTGCCCACTATTTGAATGCTCTTATGTAATGCAGCAGAGAACTCATTCACATCAGTGAAGGACAAAGAAGGCTCCAGCAGGCACCTTCATTGTTTCACTTCCCTGGATCATTAGCATAAATGAAAATAAGAAGCAACATAGCTGTCAGGATGATCCTATTCATCAGTTGCAATCATAGACTGGTATGGAGATAAAGGTTTGAAAAAAATCAGTGAAAGCACTTTATGAGAATCAATTACTTATGTCAAATTTCCAATGAAAAGCACTGCATTGTGTATGATTGTAGATTTTGTGCTACATGCCCTTTATAAAGTAAAAATAGAATGTGGGGGGGGTGAGTTGTTGAATATTTCCCAGCACACCACTTTCAAACCTTCCTTATTTTACAAACAAGAAAAATGTATCAAAGAGACGCATAGCATCACCTCCCCCGGAGGACACCTTTTCTTTTTGCCTGCACAATGTCTTTTTCTCAGTTCTACTGGCAAGACACCCTGATTCTCTTTGGGAACCATCGTCTTTTTCATGTTGAGTGGTTTTGGTAAACAACTGTGGACTGTGTTATTTCTTTTGATTTTGAAACCATCATCATGACTAAAAAGCAAAGATACCAATATCATGTTTTGTTCCTATTCAAGAAATTGAGGTTCACAGCAAACAAGGGACTTTCTTGATCCTGCCAGTCCTCACTCTCTTCCTTTTCTCCTAACTCTCTGCCCCACAAGGGTGACAATGTCAAGAAACCAACCCGCCAGGCACCTGTTAGTGAGACCAGGAATATGAGAAACATCTACAGCAGCAGCCTGTGCCTTCCCAGCCCCACAGCTCGTGACAGCTCAAAACTGACCATTTTCTGATTATACAGATGTTGCCCTAATTTTCATGACTTCTTCACCCAAAACATGTAAGGAAATCAGTTCGAAATAAAAGGCTTTATTTGTGGAAGCTGTCTTTATGTAAATGGCTCATTAAGGGACAAAGTAAATGGGATCGTCACTAGATAGTGACTATGCATTCATTAAGAGAGAAGAGGAGGCCAAAAAGTCTCCCAGATGCCAGGCTGACAAATTCCCAACTTGTCTAGATTTCTCTTCTGCTCTAATTTGTTAATTCATTCACTCACTCACCATAGTTCACTCAATCAATTCTTGTCTCATACACAGTTCTCTTAAATGACTATTCTTGTAACATGACTTTGATAACTTCACATCATTCTAAATTATTATCCAAACTTATTATGTGATGATACTGTTATTTCACACTTACATGGTTTGTTTCCAGGAGGGAGAATCAGTGAGTTGACACATCTAAAGAAGAAGGGAAAGGAACAATGGATGAGAGCAAGGAGGCAGAAAGTGAGTGAAGAAATGAGGAAGAAAATCAATATTTATTTAGCTATCATGTCCCAAGAATTATGGAAGGGTTCCAGCCCTTGCTTTGCAGCCTAATAGTTGAATGACTTGAGACTGGTTCAGATCCTCTCTACAGTTTAGCACCGTAAACTATAAAGCAGAAATAATGAAAATGCCTACTTTTCAGAAATGCAGCAAAGATTAAATGAGACAATGCATATAAAAAGTGTTTTATAAACTGTGACAGTAAACAAATGTTAATTGTGGCTTTTATTACCTCTGATTCCTTTCTCTCACATTAGCTTGAAAATATTTGCATTAGCTTGAAACTAAAAGGCAGGAATTGTTGCTATGATCTCTTTCACATACACAGAACTTTTAAATGTGGTTGACTGAGGATCTGGATAGAGAAAGGCGAACTTCAAACTGAGCTCAATCTGAGAGCTGAGGCCAGTTTGCATATAGACAAATATTGTTGTGTTTTCTAATCATTTAAAAATTAATGAAAGCCTTTTATAAGAATCAATTGGATATGTAAAGTTCCAATGAAGAGCACTGTATTTTATATTATCATTACTAAATTTTGTGCTACATACCCTTTATAAGATTAAAAAATAGCCAGGTGTGGTGGTGCAAACTTGTAAACCTAGTATTTGGGAGGTTGAGACAGCAGGATCTCAGGTTCCTGGCCAGCCTCAGCAACTTGTGAGACCCACTACAACTTACTGAGACCCTATTTCAAGATAAAAAATAAATCTAACAGGGCTGGGGATGTAGCTTGGAGGTAGAATGCTCCTGGGTTTACCCCAGTACCACAAAATAAAAGATTTAAAAAATAACAAGTATAATAATTACCTCTATTTCCTGGTATCTAGCCAAAAATCTTATTATAGCTTTATCTCCTCAGGTAAAATCTCTGATCTCTTTAAAGTGTAAATATCATGGGAAGGATATCTTAGCATATTTATTTTCAATCATTTGCAAGTCAGATCTATGAAGGATCAGAAAGACAATCTTGGTGGATGTGGGGCCCAAGGACACTTCCTGTGGGAGGGCTGGGAACCAGGAGCACAAGCTACCTACTGTGTAACTGTGTTTGCAGCTTGTTTCTGTCCCTACTTCCCTGCATTTTAGTAATACTCTTCTCTATGAATTTGAAGATGTCTGAAAAGTTCTGAATTAGGCCATACTTATCATTTGTGTATGATATAAACTGTAACTCAAGTTTTTTTTTTAAATAAAAATGGGTATTTACAGTTCCTCTAGTTGGGGGACACCTACTTTTAAGATATTTCTATGCAACATGAATCAAAGTGAGAAAAATTCCTGTTGTTTTCAATAGATCTCTGGTTATAAAGTAAAAACTTCAGATATGTCATTGTTAAAGGTATTTGCTCATTTGAATGCCCATTTTAGAACTCTTTTGTACCTCAAACCTATGAAACTATTTCTTTAAGAAAGACCTATCAATGAGTATATTCATTTGTCACTATATTGACATATTAATATATTATTATGTTACATAAATCATATGGCATCTAATAATATTAATATTGATTATTATATATAATTTAGAAAGAATATATGGGCTCTGATATAGTAAAATTATTAAGGTCCTAGAGTCAGACAAATAAATTCATTTCAAATCCTGGCTTTGTCTGCATTAGCTATTTAGCATTAAATAAATCTATTAAAGTAAAATTTTTAGCCGAGCATGGTGGCACATGCCTGTAATTGCAGTACTTGGGAAGCTGAGACAGGATGATTGCAGGTTTGAGACCTGCCTTAGCAATTCAGCAAGGCTTTCAGCAACCTATCAAGAACCTATTTTAAAATAAAAAATAACAAGAACTGGGGGTGTATCTCAGAGATAGAATGCCCCGGGTTTGGTCCCACTTTCTCCCCAAAAATACAAATTTCTTGAACTCTGTTTCTTCATTTGTTAAATAGATCTGACATTAATGCACAGACTGATTCTGAAGTTAAAGATCATTTATATAATACGTGTTATATAGTACCACATAATAGTATTTCAACAAACTGTAGCTAGCGGTGTTATCATTTGTAAATCCCAGCTCTCGGTAGACTGAGAAAATAGAATCACAGTTTGAGGCCAGTGTGTGGTAACGTAAGTGAGACCCCATTTTTAAATAAAATAAAATAGGGCTGGAGGTAAAACGTACCTGTTTTGTAAAAGAGGTAAATTTTTGGCCAAATACATTATAAAATTGAAACAAAAAATTCTTCTAAAATAGCCACTTAACTCCTGCAGTCATGTGAAGAGAAGGGGAAAAATATCTCTACCATATCTTAAGTATAAAAACCATATTTCAAGTTGACAAGCTCAATCATGCACTCCGCCAACTATTCAGGAAGGAACAAAAGAAGAATGTTAAACATGGTTTAAAATAGAAGACATGCCAAATACAACATTTTGCTCTTTTAAAACTGCACAGAAGTTTCATATGTTGGTAACTGTGGGAATCTTGTAGATCTAATAGTCTCAGATCAGGTTATCTCATTGCTGTAATACGCTCAAAAGAATTTGGGGGATTTTTGTATTGCATGTTTTAATAGATCATATCTTTTTTTGAATCAGATCTTCTTAAGAGTGTTTACAACCTAATGATATGACTACTTCAAACTAGTTTAAGAGCACTAATGCTTAGAGACCACCCACATGGTGGTTAAATTTGTTTTAAAAAGCAAGTCATCTCTAAGTAGTTTACTAGGAATATAGACCTACAAGCTACTCCAGAGATTCTCTGAAAAAAAATTTCTGTCAAATCAAAACTCTATGATTTGATAACAAACCCCAAAGTGGAACTTTTTCAATTCTGCTCATAGGTGGTTCTGGCCAATAGATTACTTGAGGGGACGTGAAATGCCAAAGTTCAATGCCACAATTCCAGTAAAAATTATTCAGAGTAAGGGCTTATCAAGCCACAAACTTAGGTTAATATTTTTTCATACTTTTAGTGATGCATTGTAACTACACAGCACAGTGGGTTTCAAAGGGATATATTCATACATGCACACATCACTTAGTGATACTGTCATAGTAATAATACCTTCACACATAAACAACAAATTGCTTCAAGTATAATGATCATTACCCATCTCGATAACATATATAGGGTGAGAGGAGGAGAGAGGTGCGTGGAATGTGGAGATGAACACAGCAAGAGATGCATGCATGTATCTTTGTATCATTTTGACTCTCACTGTTTTATAATGACAATGCACCAATAAAAGTATAAAAAAAATTTAAGGCACTGCTCAGATATGGGGGAAGGTGAAAAAAAATTCTTTTTTTCTTAGCACTTACTGCACTCTGAATAGTTTTCATTGGACTTAGGTTAGTTTTATCTCCTAAGTAAGTCTTAACTTCCTCTGCTTCCTGTCTCCTTTGTCACAGCACATTTTTAGTCCTTCATGTATTTCTCACCTGGATTGAGATATAACGATCTATGAGGACATAAGGAAAAAGGCCAACTTTAGTGTCCTGTCCTCTTCCTATAATCTGGCCTTATAATTCATCTAACATGCAGATATCACTTTCTACTTAAAACCATCCAATGGCTTTGAAAGCCTTTGGTTAAAGAACAACTGCTTACATGACAGCAAGATTATCATTGCCCGTATCCCATCCCCCTCCTCCTACACAGTTTGCCTTGTAGGCAGTACCGATGTCTCTAATGCACTGAATATGCCCTGCTGATCATGCCTCTCCCCTATGCCTCGACCTGTGTAACTCCCTGACTATCTAAAACTCCTACTCACTCATCCTTCTAATTTCAACCTATCACTTTTTCTTTCCTGTTCTCTTCTCTTTGCTCACACAATACTTTGAATGTATGTATGAAAGCTGCTTAGCTTATTGTTCTGAGAAAAAAAATGGCTTGTTTGTCGGTCTTCAGCACTACTCTGTCGTAAAACACTTTGGCCTTAGCATAATAGAGCATATGCAATTCCCTTGTATACAGTGGCTCGCCTAAAGAAGTTCAAGGAAGGAATGATGGAATGGGAGAAAGATGAAGAGATCAAGGGAGGAACTCTTGAGAGGCTTGGAAAATTAACAGATTTTTATCAAAAGTAGCTTCTTGGACTAGGAAAACGAATGGATGGATGCATAGGTAGATGGGTAGATGAAGAGACAGATACAAACAGCATGTTGAAAAGTCTTGACAATAATGATTATCAGGATATCAAGGGCTAAATGTCATTTTATTGCCCTTTCAGTAAAAACATCTAAAACTTTATACATTTACCTTTTCTAAAGAGAGAAAAAGGACATAGTTTTTAAATGAATAGGAAAAATAGTTCCCATGTGTCTTAGAATGGCAATACAACTCATTATCCTCATAGGTTGAATCTGAGTAGAGTTTAAAAGATTTAACAACACGCATAATTTTATAATGTGATTATCTCACTCTGATTGAAGCATGTTATTTTTCTGAAATATCTTTATCTCCATAGGGATAGATATGATAACTGCATCTTACACAAACCTAGAATGGTTGCGGGTACATACTTGTCAAACTAGCCTGGCTTTGTGAAGGAGTATTGGCAATAGAAAAAGAATTATGCCTCTTCTAGTTCATGAAATTTCTGTTATTGGTAAAATCTAACTTGACTGACTGGTAAGGGCATCTGTGTGTGGCAGCAGAGGTTGGGGATACTGGGCATTGAACCCAGAGGTATTCTACCTACAAGCTATACCCCCAACTCCCCCCCTTTTTTTTTTTTTTACTTTTTGTTTTGAAACAGATTCTTGATAAGTTGCTGAGACTCTCCCTAAGTTGCTGAGTGGGTCTTGAATCTACAGTCCTCTTGTCTCAACCTCCCAAATATTGAGTTTGCAGAGATATGCCATCATGCCAGCCCCTATATTTCTTTCTTTCTTTTTTTTTTTTTTTTTTTTTTTTTTTTTGGTGCAGCACTGGGGATGCAACCCGGGGGCATTCTACCTCCGAGTTACACTTCCAGCACTATTGTTTTAGTCTTCATTTTTAAACAGGATCTCACTGAGTTGCAGAGGGCCTCACTAAGTAGTAGCTGAAGCTGTCCACAAACCACGATCCTCCTGTTTCAGCGTCCCGAATGCTGGAATTACAAGTATGCACCAGCATGCCCAGTTCCTATATTTCTTAATAATCTTCTTTCCTAAAAAAAGTGTTTACTATAAAAAATAGTACTTAACATCTTAGCCAACCTTGAATTTTGAATTAAAGTTATCACTCTAAACCTTAAAATTTAACTTTACACGTTTCATAGATATATGGTAAGAAAATATCATAAAGATTTGGTAAGAGAATATCATAAAGATTTAAACTACATCTCCAAAGACTTAAATATTCAGTTTAAGTCTATAAATATGGTACCTGGCCTTAAGAAGTTTACAATCTAGAAGATGAAATAAGGCACATTCATAAATCATGGTAATGTAAGAAAAAAGTAGGGTTCATATTATAATAAAGACATAAATAAATTCAGTACAGGATCACAGGAGGGAATGTGATTAATTTTACCTGAAAAGATCAGAATTATGCATAAAAAATTTATGTGGAAGAAGACTGTGGTGCATTCCCTAAAATTTCATGACTTAATTTAGATGTCAAAACAAGCAGCTCAATATCTAGATTTCAACTGAGCTATTTCCTCCATAAATTTGGTTTGGGTGGAAGGTGGCATTTTGGGTGGCTAAAATGGATGCAGATGGCTCCATAAATCATTCTCCCTTTCCCTTTAGATGTGCACAGAACCTTGAGTTTTATAACTCGGGAAAGGGAAGAATGAATATGCCTCAGGAGAGAGGCAACAAAGGAGAAAAGAAGGGGGCAAAGAGTTATTTATAGCCTGCCTTTCCTGTAGACCAATCTTAAATTATATTTAGTAAAAAAGATAATCAGGCTTTCCAAAAAGCTTTTCCTAAGACACTTTCTGCAATTCTGGGCAAGAATTGATGAAAAGCCAATAGAGTCTTTCAAGGATAAGGATGGGCACAGAGATGCTTTAGTGCTGACATTAAACTAAATAAATAAAGGAATCTGGAATTTGTGAGCAGTCCAGACTGCACCTCTCTACCTAGAAGTTGTTGGGTCTCAGCCTTGTACAGAAGGCTGACTGTATAGGAATACTATAAATGTGGAGAATGATGTTTTCAAGGAGGGAGGGAAAAACAGGTAGAGAACACAAGGCTGGATGCCACACAAGCTCCAGTCAGCTAAAGGATGGCAGTTCCCTGAGAACCTGGGAAGCTCTGCGGAATGCTAGGGAGTCACCATAATCCACTTTGGAGATTGCTATCTCATTTCTCAAGCCAAGGGTTTCAAGCCTTATACAGACATATGTTGACAAGGGGTGGGAGGTCAGCCTGACCTCTGAGTCAAGCAGAGCTGATTGACAAGTCATTTCTGATATCAGTTAGCTGAAACAGTCTGTTCTGAGCTAATTAAAACTTCCTGTTTCCATTTCCTTGAGTACAAAATGGGAATGATAATACCCAGCTTGAAGACCTGTTGTTACAATGAAAATAGACCTAGTGAGATAGTACATAAATATTCCTGATTGATAAAAAGGGATTCATCCAGGGGTAGCTAGTCTCATTATTAGTATTATTGTTTTAGGAACATGCTAATAGCATTGGTCATTTAAAAAAGAAAATTGCGCCAGGTGTGGTGGCGCACGTGTGTAATCCCCGCGCTTGGGAGGCGGAGACAGAGAGATGGGGCAGGTTCGAAGCCAGCCGCTCTGGCTTAAGAGACCTTGTTTCCAAATAAAAAAGCATAAAAATAGGTCTGGGAGTGTAGCCCGAAGGTAGAAAGGTTTCCAGGAACCCCAGTACCACAGAAGGAAAGAAGGAAAGAAGGAAAGAAGGAAAGGAAGAAAGAAAGAAAGAAAGAAAGAAAGAAAGAAAGAAAGAAAGAAAGAAAGGAAATTGCATTTTCTCAGGCTGACGATTTAATTCAATGACCACAGATTTTAGAGCTGAGAGTTAATATTTCAGTTATCTCACTTAGTCTTTTAAAAGTTAAGAAATATGGCCCAGAACAATTCAAAGTTCCCCAAAGTGATACAGGTAATTGGTGGAAGACCCAGAATAAGAACTCAAAGAATCTGTTGTTCTTAGTACTATCTCCAGTTTTGCACCTCTTATTCTAAAAGATAAATTAGCTTTTAATGTGTCTTTCATACTTAGAAATGATGACTTTTTAACAAAATAAACCCAGAACCCCATGTGTCTCAGGCTCAACTCAAAGTCACATTCAAAGCAGCTCAGACCAGCAAGTAAAAGTCATTCAAAAAGCATTGTCAGTCTTTACGTGCATATCAAGTAAAATTTAAGTGACTTAGTTTATAACCCACAGCAATATTACAAAAATCTTTGCACCTCTTCCACTGTCTTGCACTGCAAATATTCTCTATTATCTCTACCAGTCCAGAAAAAAGTAATGTTTTTACCAAAATTCCTCCGCCCTCCGCCCTCCGCCCTCCGCCCTCCGCCCTCCGCCCTCCGCCCTCCGCCCTCCTGTGGTTTATTTACTTCTCCCTTTCACTTCTTTGCTTCCTCTATTTTGCGAAGTATATCATTTTCAGAACAGGAAGAGAGCTAAGGCCTTTTGCTCCTACTCTCTGCCCGCCCATCCGCAGTGTGGGGTTGCAAGAGGAGCCCTTCCTTGCTCTCCTGAGGTAGGTCCTCTGCCTGGCTCTCACTCCCCCTGAGCACCTTTCCTTTTTCAGTCGACATTCCTGGGAGGAATTTCTGGTGAATTCCTCGCCTCATTACAATTTCAAATTGTAACCGTTACATAAAACTAAAAGTTTCACCTTATGTTGCTAAAAAGGAATATCATTTCAATTTTAGTAACCAGAAAACTAAACATTTTGTGCTATTCTTTGATTCTCACCATAGAGTGCAATTACCCACATACAATTCATAAAAGAAAAATCTGTGAACCGTTAGTCATCCTCACTTGAATTTATTGATTTGGAAGGAATCCATCAGTAGGCAAATCAGTCACACTGCAAATCAATGAGTTAGCGATGTTGTAATTGCCTCATCCTTACTTCTTATAAGGTACTTTAAAAGGAATGTTTACAAGCCAGGCGTGGTGGTGCAGGCTTGTAATCCCCGCGCTTGGGAGGCAGAGACAGGAGAATCGCACAGGTTCGAAGTCAGCCGCGCGCGCTGGCTTAGGAGACCCTGTTTCCAAATAAAAATATAATATAAAATAGGTCTGGGAGTGTAGCCTGGAGGTTCAAGGGCTTCCAACAACCCCAGTACCACAAAAAAAAAAAAAAAAAAGAATGCTTACAAACCATGAGAGAGAGAGTGTGTGTGTGTGTGTGTGTGTGTGTGTGTGTGTGTGTGTGTGTTACTGGTATTACTGGGGATTGAACCCAGAGATGTTCTACCTCTGAGCTACACTTCCCAGCCCTCTTTTATTTCTTATCTGAAACTCAGGTCTCACTATGTTGCTCACACTATCCTCAAATCTGCTATTCTCTTGTCTCAGCCTCCCAAGTACTGGGATTACAGGCATATGCCACCATTTCCAGCTCAATACATTCACGCTTTTTATTAAGTCTATAGTTTTAGTTTCTGGTTAGAGTTTTATCTTTCATTTTCATTCTGACTTGAGGCCAAAACTCACCATAAAGTGCTCTCAGCCAGGTCTTTAAGACTAATATACACAATAATATCTGGCTCTTTTTTGTACCAAAATAAGACTTTGGAAAGTCTTATTCATGTTTATTGAAAGATGAAAAATACTACATAATAAATTTAATAGGAGATTAATAAAAGATATACCTTTTAACTTTTACTAACAATGGAGCCCAGTGTTTCTCCTTGGGAACATTTAAATATTACTCAGTGATTCGCTTGGATAAAAGCACTGGCCACAAGTGAACTAAGTTGCAATGCCCAGTCTTACATAGCCATTAATTTCCAAATGAACCTAGTAAAAATCACAACAATCCTGTGAGAAGAGCGGTTGCTTGAAAATTTGCATTTCCTAAAATTGCATTTTCTTTCATCTAAAATATTACCATTTAGCCGGGCGTGGTGGCACACGCTTGTAATCCCTGCGGCTTGGGAGGCTGAGACAGGAGGATCGCACAGGTTCGAAGCCAGCCTCAGCTATTTAGTGAGGCTCTCAGCAATTTAGTGAGACCCTGTTTCCAAATAAAATATAAAATAGGTCTGGGAGTATAGCCCAAAGGTAGAAAGCCCCTGGGTTCTACCCCCAGTACCACAAAAAATAATAATAATAAAATAAAATATTACCATTTACATTTATAGTAGCATATCCCTTGGATTACTTAGTAAATCCATGTTAATTTTTAGCAACGTTCTTTTTACCTGAAAAACAACCAGTCCACTAAATGATGATCATTTTATTGCTAAGTAAGTACTAAAACCTTAGATTTTCACTTGAAGGAAAAAAAGTATCCCTTAGGGATTTTATAGGCTCTAAATGAAAAGGGAAAACAGTCAAAGTAAGGAAGGGGAAAACAGAAGAGAAAAAGGAATATTAGAGAATAAAACTGATGCTAGGCCTTCCGACCTAGTAATGGATTCTTGAAGAAAGACTTGGAGGAGATTAATTTGAAAGGAAAATGAAGTGGAGCCCCGTGCTGTTAACTTGTTGAGCACAGTCGTTGTAGAGTAATAGGAGCTATTTTCTCAGTAAATGTGTCGCCAAAAGTCAGGAGTACTAATATATATTCAACCATTCCCCAGGAACAATTTATAATTGTTTGAGAACAGACTCCCTCCTCCTCCCTGGCCTCTTCATTTACCCCCTCATTCTTCTTCATTGTTCTGCTTCTGTGTGAACACAGCTCATGGAAACTCGAAAACAAAAATGTTCTAGTCAGGAGTACTAATGGAATTATAGAGCCGAAGAAAAGGAAAACAGAATGAAAATTCCGTGTCATCTATCAACTTGGCATCTTCAAGTCCAGCGTTCTTGATCACAGCAAGAGATGTATTATCAGTAATATTTAAGAATCGCCAGTTCACTGATATACATTGAGTTAGGAATCAAGTGTTTTTGTTCTCTGGGATTTTTATTTTTGGTGTTCCTCTCATTAAGTCTTTCCCATTCAATAACCTTTATTAAAGGGGAAAAACGGTGAGTAAAGAATACGTAATAAATCTATATCAATTTTGCATGCAAACAAGAATAATACCAAAACACTTCTACTAATAAAAGCATAATTACATTTACTAAATCAAAGATAAAGTGATAATGAAGGAGAAATAGAAGTGGAATTGGCAATAATGATGTTCGCAACAACAACAAAATAGAAGGAAATTCTCTAGCATAATGTTAACAATAAAATTAAGTTTATTATGTTCTGACTAAGGATGATGGCAGAAGGGCTTGTTAGCAGAGTGATCCTCCTGCCTGTGCAATTACAAAATTCACATAATGTATAAAATGCAACCATATAAAGGCATAAACAACCAACAGCATATTAAAACTGAAAGAGATTCAGTTCTTAAGAGAAAATAATCAGACTAGAGGAGATCTCATTTGTTCAGTTTTTGTATAAGGCTATGCCTTATCCTTGAGCAAAGGTAGGGATCAAGGAGAAAGCCCCCGGAAGTGATATACTATATTCAGGGGCCATGAGAGCTACTGGAAATTGAGGGGACTCATATTCATATAGTGGGAAATACCAAAATCTGTGAAGAAACTCTTCTTAGATCCTTGACTTTAAAACAGCACAGAGTGGAGCAAGACTTCAAAGAATCTCCAAAGAATGGTTCTTAACAACTGAGATTCTGAGCAAAATGTGTGCACTTTACCACTGGACTTCACCTACTAAATGTTCCACTACCTCCCAGTAGCACCACCTTCAGGACCAAATTGTTAACCAATGGACTTTTGGGTGACATTGGGCTTAGCAAGTGGTTTGGCATTTGTGGTCTTCTGTGATTCTATATAAAATTTAGATTTTTTCTATGTCTGTAAAAATTTCTATTGTTGAAAGTTTTTTTTTTTTTAATCAAGAAAGAATGTTGTTTGGCAAAAAATGCTTTCTGTGTTATCTCTTGTTATCCTTTACTCTGTTAACATAATATATCATACTAATTTTCATAGGTTGTATGATCCTTGCATCCCATAAATAAATACCACTTCATCATGGTGTATGAATACTGTTGACTTTTGTTTCCTAGTATTTTGTTGAGAACTTTTGCATATATACTCATTGAGATAATGACCAGTATAGTTGGACCTCAGTATTCACAAGATATATAGATAGATAGATAGATAGATAGATAGATAGATAGATAGATAGATAGATATAGATAGATAGATAGATAGATATAGATAGATAGATAGATATATAGATATATAGATATATTTTTTTTGGTGGCACAGGGGATGGAACCCAGAGGCTTTCTACCTCTGGGCTACACTCCCAGACCTATTATATATTTTATTTGGAAACAGGGTCTCTTAAGTCAGCTGAGGCTGGCTTCGAACCTGCGAGATCCTCCTGTCTTAGACTCCCAAGCGCAGGGAGTCTCCTGTCTTAGACTCCCAAGCATGCGCCACCACGCCCAGCTATTCAGAAGTTTTGCATCCATGTGTTCCACTGATAAAGTTCCCAAAAATTATTTTTTAAAAATTCTAGAAAGCTCAAAAAGCAAAACTTTAATTTGTTGTGTTCCAAGAACTATGCAGAATTTACATGAATAACATGATTATAGACATCCTGCTGTAGCCTCTCCATTTCACAAATCCAAAGCCTTTCCAGCTCTTGGGGTGTTGTTCACCCTGCATCTAATTTCTGTTCTATGTAGTAGGCCTAAAATGGTTGCATCTGTACTGAGCATATGCATGCTTTTTTGTCTTGACATTATTTCTTACATAAGAATAACAACTATTTACTTAGCAATTCTATTGTGTTGGGTATTATAAATAATCTACAGATGACTTAAAGTGAGATATGTATAGATTATATGCAAATACTGCGTTTTATATAAGAGACTTGGGCACTAGCAGATTTGGGTATCTTTGGGAGTTCTAGAATTACTTCTGCATGAATACCAAGGGAAGACTATAGTTTTGGTATTTATCTCACTTAAATATCTTTCAAAGAAATGGCCTCATAAAATAAGATTATAAACATTCAAATAGAATGTGAATGTTTATAATCTTTAAAAGACTTTAAGAAGGATTGTCATCAATACTTTAAATATCTGGTAGAACTCACTAGTGAAGCAATCTAATCTATAGATTTTATTTGTTGGAAGATTTTTAATTGATGATTCCATCTCGATATTATATATCTGTTTGAACTTACTGTTTTTTCATCATTCAGTCTTAATAGTTTGTATGTTTTTAAGAATGTACCCATTTCTTCCAGGTTACCTAGCTTGTTAGAATGTAATTATACATAATAGTCTTCTATAATTCTTTTTATTTTGTGATATCGGTTGCAATGTCTCCTCTCTTCTGATTTTATTTATTTGAGTCTTTTGAGTTTTTTAGTCTAGCTAAAAGTTTGTAATTTTTATTTATCTTTTAAAAATAAGTCAGTTTCACTGATTTTTCTATTGTTTCCTATTTCATTTGTTTCTGCTCTCATTTTTGGTATTTCTTTAATATGCTAACTTTAGGCTTTGCCTTTCTGTACATAGCTCTTTAAGGTATAATTAGACTCTTAGAAGTCTTTCTTTTCTAATGTCAGCTGTTTTGGTATAACAAAATTCTCTTTTAATACTTTCTTCATACTTTTATAGTCTGTTGTGCTGCCCTTTCACATCCTTCTGTTTTAACTTAGAGAATACCCTTTAGCATTTCTCGTAAGGCAGGATCAGTGATGATGAACTCCCTCAACATTTATTTCTCTGAGAAAATTGTTGTTTCTTCGTTTTTGAAGGACACTTTTGCTGTGCATGGTGTTCTTGGTTGACAATTTCTTAACAGTATTTTGAGTATATCATACCACTTCCTCTGGTCTATAAGGTTTTCTTCTTAAAAAAAAAAAAAAGAATCCAATGATAGCTTTAGAGGGGCTCCATTTTACCTGACAAGTTACTTATCTCTTACTGCTTTCAAATTTTTTAACTTTATCTTTGAAATTTTATCTTTGAAATTTTGTTGTTTTATTATAGTGCACGCCAGCATGTGTGTGCACGTGTGTGTGTGTGTGTGTGTGATCTTCTTTTGTGTCCTTTAGTCTTCTTTAATCAGATGTTCACTTCCTTTTCCAGACTTGAAACTTTTCAGACATTATTTCTTTGAATATGCTTTCCTGTCCTTTCTCTTGTCCTTCTGAAATTCCCATATATATATATATTTTGGTCTACCTTATGATGTCTCACAGTCCCTTAAGTTTTCTTTACTCTTTGTGTTTTGTTTTGTTTTTCGTTTTTGATTCTTTACTGAATTATTTATAGTGGCCTTTCTTTGAATTCACTGATCCATTTTTCCTGTTTAATTTAGTCTGCTGTTGAATGCTTTTAGTGATTTTTTAGGGTTGTAAATTATGTCTTCAATTATGATTTCTGTTTGGTACCTTTTTAATATTTTTGTCTCTTTGTTAAAACTCACTTTGTTCGTAAATTGTTTTCTTGACCTCAGTGAGCATCTTCATTAAAATTTAGTTTAAATTATCTGACTAGTAAATTATATAATTTTGTTTTATTAGTGTTGGTTTCTGGAGATTACTATTTTCTTGCTATATACCTTTGCCCAATCTTTTGTTTTTCTCCACTGGTTGTTGGTGCCTATGTATTAGACAAAGAAGCCATATTTAGTTAACACAATCATAATAAAAATGAAGACCTTTACCAACTATCCCCACAAGAGATTTGGGGGCCTCTTAAACTTTCATGCTATTCTAATCCACTTTCCTTATATTTCATATACTTTAGGCATCTAGGTATGTTGGATCATGTCAGTGTACCAAGACAAGTGAGACAAGATAATTTCTTGAGTTTCCCTCAGAAAAGTTAAATCATTATATGTTCCATTCAAGTCTTTTCCTCCGCAGAAAAAAAAACATGAGAGCTAGGGCTTTTTGTCTACTTTCTATGTATAAAGGAGGTCTATGGCCTCAATCTCCACTTTCTAATCCCCCCACACGTGTAACT
Source organism: Muscardinus avellanarius (assembly GCF_963383645.1). NCBI lineage: Eukaryota > Metazoa > Chordata > Mammalia > Rodentia > Gliridae > Muscardinus > Muscardinus avellanarius. The sequence continues at coordinate 73,153,243 of NC_137794.1, read as the reverse complement.
ATAGGTCCTGACAATACTCTGAGATAGGCAAGTCAAACGCCTATCATTTGGGGAGCCCTTGGAAAAAATGAACAGTGCCAATTCATTCCCTACCAAGGGAGAAGCAAACATCTGAGGTTTTTATCTGCTTGCTCAGATTTATTTGGGGAGAGGAGCTAGGTGGGTCATCTTTAAGCTACTCTTTCTGTTTTCGCCCAAGCACCTAGACCATGTCAACATCTATCAGATCTCTAAGACTGGCAAGACAAATGCTAGTTCTTGGGTAGCTTAGTCAAGTCTGGGAATTGAACACAAGGATCAACTCTTTCTTTCCCAAGAGGCAATGTGAGAGCTGAAGGTGTTCATCTTCTCTTTTTGTGTTAAACCACTAGGGAAGAGCTATGGCATCTACCAGTCCAACTCACCACCTTTATTCTCTCCCAGGTGGCTAGAGTGTACAGACCCATTGGCATTCCAAAACTGGCAAGACAGAAGACAGTTCTCTGATGAAAAGTGAGGGTGCTTTATAGAAGAACCAATTCTCCCCCTTCACTTGGAGAAACTAGGAATTCAGGGTAGCTCCCTGATTATATGGTACTGTGCTAAATTTCCATACTGACTTCAGTGAGTCTAGACAGGGGACCTTCAATTACTTTCTGGATTGCTCACAAAGGGAATTTCTCCAAAAACTGTTGCTAAATTAGTGTATTTGGAGGGTGGTGGCGGGGAGGACACAGGCTTTTTCACTCCACCAACATGCTGACATTACTCAAATACATTGCTTTATTTATTTTACTAACATTTTGTTGAGGATTATTTGTCTAATTTCATGAAAGATATTCTGTTTGTATTTTTCTTTTTATTTTATATTTTGTACTGTCTTTTTTTTTTATTTTGGTATCAGGTTTGTAACAACCTCATAAAATAAATAAGATTTTCCTCCTATTTTATTTTCTAGAATAAGTTGTTATAGAACTTGGTGTTAACTATTAACAAGTTTAGTAGAATTATCCATTAAACCCATTTGGCCAAATTTTTTTAAAGGACTTAGTTAAAATTTTAATTTTTCATGTTAACTATTAACAAGTTTAGTAGAATTATCCATTAAACCCATTTGGCCAAATTTTTTTAAAGGACTTAGTTAAAATTTTAATTTTTCGTGATGATGGGATCATTCAGGTTGTTTATATCATTTTTGTTGAAAGTAGATAGTTTGTGGGTTTGGAGGTTTGGTCAATTTTTTAAAGTTGTTGAATTATGAATATAAAATTATTAATAGCATTCCCTTGTCTTTTTAATGGATGCAAGATTTCTCATTATATCATCTGTTGATTTTTTATATGATTGATTTTTTTGTTTTGCTAGAAAACTATTGCCTTTTGAGGATTTTTAGAAAACATTCTACATTTTAATTTTATTTATTACTTCTTTTTATTGTTTCATCTTTCAGATTGTTTTAGTCTTATGTTTACCTCTTTTTCTGGATTTCTGATAAGTAAATTAGATCTGAGGTAGTAACTTCAGACCTTCCTTTTCTTGTAATATAAACATTAAGTATTATAAATTTCACCTGTAGAACTACTTTATTTTCATCCACATATTTATTTAATACATTTTGTTTTAATTTTCTTAAGTTTTTTGTATTTCTTTTACTATTTTCTTTGTGATTTCTTTTTGCACCCATGGATTATTGAAAAATGTATGGTTTAACTTCCTCATATGTGGATATTGTTCTCTTGTCTTTCGGCTGTCGATTACTAGTTTGCTTTCTGTTATTATTAGTTTCCATTAGGCCATAGAACAAACTCAGTATGATTTCCATTATTTTAAACCTGCAAAGATTCATTTTTATGGCACAGAATTTTCTATATTGGTAAATGTTCCAGAGGAAAAAGATGTTTATTGTGATATTATTTGGCGGACTTGTATATATGTAAAAAAAAAAAAAACTCTTTTTGTTGGTTTTGCATACACCTCTTCTATATTCCTACTGATTTTCTTTGTAGATTGGTGAAAGTGAAATCTCCACAGCCCCACTCGAATTACATGCAACTTTGTCTATTTTTCTTTCAGCTTTATTAGTTCTTGCTCCATGTATTTAGCGGCCATGTTACTCGATATATACATATTTAGGATATTTGTAATTGTTGACTAATAGTTGCATGATGAACTTTTCCATCCTTTAAATCAGCCACCTATGTGGTCATATTTGAAACGTGTTTCTTGCAGTTTCACTTTTGTTTGTTTTTGTTTTCTTTGTTTTAATCCACTGTATCAATTTAAGCTTTTCAGTTGTTATGGTAGTGCCCCATTATCCACAAGGAATATGTTTCAAGACTGAGTAGATGCCTGAAACCATGGATAATACAGGCTTTCTATATACTATGGTTTTCCTATACCAGCACTGTACACCACAACAGTTAATTAAAAAAACAAAATAACTATTAAGTAACTAATGGGTGATGGCATAAATAAAAAATATGGATATCTTAGATAAAGGGATGATTTTTTCCCAGGCAGGACAGAATAAGACAACAAAAGATATCATGCTACTCAGAAAACACAGAAATTAAAAACATATAACTGATTATTTTGGGAATTTTTATTTATTATTTTCAGACTTTTACTTGGTCATGTGTAATTGAAACTAAAAAGCAAAAATGTGGATATGAGATTTTACTGTATGATTCTGTTATATACACCTAATATAAATGTCTTAGATAGTTCAGGCTAATACAACAAAAATACCATAGATTGAGTGGTTTAAACAATAAATATTTATTTCTCACAGTTTTGGATTCTGGTCCAAGATGAAGCTATTGGAAGATCTGATGTTTGAGGAAGGCCTTCTTCTTGGATTATAGATGGCTATCTTCTCGTTGTTTTATCAAATGACATAGAGGAAAGGAGATAGCTCTCTTTCTGTTCTTCTAAGGACACTAATCCTATTATGGGATTTCTACCTTTATGACTAAATTACCTCCCAAAGATCCCACCTCCAAATATCTCCTTAGAACTTCAATATATGAATTGGAAGCGGGGAGACATACATTCAATCCACAGAAATACACATTAATATGTTAGGGCTTAAGACTACCATTTTATAATTTGTTTTCTGTTTATTTCCTTTGTTTCTCCTTTATATCTTTCAGAATATTACCTGCATATATTTGATTATTCCATCTTGATTAATTTATAATTTAGTGCATAATTTTGTTTAATTAATTAGTGTTACTCTAGGTATTACAATATAGAGAGAAAATTCATTACAGTTTATAGGTATCAGCATTTTACCACTTTGAGTAAGGTATAAACATCTATTTAGCGCCGGGTGAGGTGGCGCATGCTTGTAATCCCTGTGCTTGGGAGGCGGAGACAGGAGGATCGCGCAGGTTCGAAGCCAGCCTCACTGGCTTGAGACCCTGTTTCCAAATACAAAGTATAAAATAGGCCTGGGAGTGTAGCCTGGAGGTAGAAGGGCTTCCAGGAACCCCGATACCACCAAAAAAAAAAAAAAAAATCTTCTATTTAGATTCCTTTGCCCTCCCTACTTTTAATATATGGTTCTCTCATGTATTTCCCTCAAAATATGTTAAATACCAGATCAGTTGGCATTATAAATTTTTATTCAAATATGATTTTAAAAATTCATGAGAAGTTATTATAGTTTATCATACTTACCTTTTTTTATTTTTTGTGTTACTGAGGATTGAGCCCAGAGGCATTCTACCTCTGAGCTACACCTCCAGTCCTATTATATATTTTATTTTTGAAACAGGTTCTCACTAGGTTGGTGAGAGTCTCACTACTTGCTGAGGTTGTCCTCAAACCTGTGATCCTCCTGTCTGCCTTCCAAGTACTGCAATTACAGGTGGGCGCCAACACATCTACTATATTTACCTTTGTTTTTCCACATTTTGATCTTCTCTCCTTTGAAAGTTTCAGACATTCTTTTCTTTTGTTACTGATTTTTTATTATCCACTTTTCTTATTATCTACTATTTAAGCAACACTCTCCATCCTTTAGGCATTCCTTGAACCCAGAAGTTCTACCTCCTGGCTGCACTTTCAGGTCTTTTTAAAATTTATTTTTATGTTGAAACTGCTGTAACCCTCCTGTCTCAACCTCCCAAGTAGTGGGATTACAAACAGGTGCCACCATCTCTGGACTTTTGGTCTTTCTTAAAGATAATGAATAACAAATTCTTTTAGGTTCTCTGTCTAGGATGTCTCTACTTCTCCTTAATTTATAAAGGATATTTTTTCTGGATATAAAACCTATGGGTAACACTTATTATGTCATTACTTGAAAAACATTGTGCTACTTTCTTCTGACCTCCATGGTATAAGATGTGAAATCCACTGTTATTCAAATTAGTATGTCCCGGTACATAATAGGTTGTTTTCCTCAGGCTACTGTGAAAATCTTTTTCATGTCTTTTTTTATCAGAAGTACAAAATGATGTGCCTTGACAAAATTTCTTGGGATTTATCAGTTTTGAGTATTGCTTAGCCTCTTTTTCCATAGGCTTATGTCTTTTGACAAATTTGGAAAATGTTCAATCTTTATTTTCTCACCTAACTTTTCAAGTCCACTCTCCTCTCCTCCTGAGAATCTGACGGTAGGCATATTAGCTTTGTTGTTATTATCCCAGCCTCTGAGACTCTATTAAACAGTTTTTTTTTTTTTTTTAGTCTATGTTCTCCCTATTGTTCAGATTGGGTCATTTGTGTGCAGATTTTATCCTCTGTCATCTCCACTCTACGGTTGAACCCATTCTGACAGGTTTTTCAATTTGGTTTTTATATTTATCAGTTCTACAGCTTACATATTGCTTAATTCTTATTTTTATTTTGTCATTGACATTTCTATTTTTATTTTTCTCAAGAATTTATAATAACTTACTGAAGCTTTTTTTTAGTTATGGCTCCATTATACTCCTTATTAGACGTGTGTGTGTGTGTGTGTGTGTGTGTGTGTGTGTGTGTGTGTGTGAGACTACAGATAGAACCCAGGGTCATTCTATCTCAGAGTAACACTCTCAGTCCTATTTGTTTATAAACAGGGTCTCACTAAGTTGCTGAGGCTACCTTTGAACCTACAACCTTCCTGTCTCAGTCTCCCAAATACTAGGATTACAGGCATGCACCAAGGCACACAGCCCTTATTAGACAATCTAACATCTGATTCTCCTCAGTTTTGGCATCTATAGATTTTCTTTTCTGGTTCATATTATTGTTTTCCTGTTTCTTGGTATGATTAATAAATTTATTATTTAGATATTATATTGAGACTATAGATCTTATTGAATCTTTTTTTCAGTATGCAGTGCCCTTTCTTAGGTGTAGCATGAAGGATGGATAGACATGTATGGTCATCTTTTCTCTGGTTCCTTTCAAAACCACCTCAGTAAAAGTGTACACTTCGTTGGCCCTGAGTGGTGTTGTAAGATCACCTCCCCAGGGGCTACATTGCCACTTTAAATATTAGGGACAGTACAGGTAACTACATAGTTTTTATATCTGACTGAAAGTGGCAAAATATTCATACCAGAAAACTGATAAGTTCTCTCTATATAGAGTAGTATCTCTGTCAAACACAAATAAAGAGAGGAATAAAAAGTAAACAGGGGAATGAGTCACTTTGTTACTTCGTGATAGCCAGAAACTCAGCTCCTTATTGAGCACCAATGACACCAAAGGAGGGGACAGCAAAGAAGAGTGTCACCTTGATACCCAGGCAGATTCTGTTCCCATCTGAATTCCAGGTGTAGGTATAGGCTCAGCTCCTCTCTGCAGGAGGGTCCTGATGACACAGATTGGCATGGCTTACCTCACCATGCACTGCCTCATTAAATCTTGTCACTGCAGTGTGTTTCTGGTGGCAGAAGGGAAATCACCTCCCCACTGGCCATGTCAACACTAGCCAAACAGGGGGATTCAGTGTCATCTGCTTCTACCAGCAGAGAAAGCAAGACCATAGCCTCACCAATACCACTCAGCCAGGAGAATCAGAGAACTGCTGGCTTCTGCCAGGGGGAGGATGGAAGATCAGCTGCCCCCTGCATCCTACCAATAATACATCAGCAGGGGAGTCCAATAACTTCTGCCTGCCTCGGCTGGGCAAGAGATGGAAAAACAGCTCCCGGCGGGGTCCTACCAACACCACACAGTGGGAGAATCGCAGTGTGCTGCCTTCTTCCTCAGGGCTGTAGGTTGGGAGGGGTGAAAAAAAATCGACTGCTGCTGAGCACTGCAAAAACCCTGAAAAGGAAGGTGTGGTTTTTCCATTGGTGTTTGGCTGGGGTAGATTTTACCAAAAATATGTTTTCTACTATTTGACCATATGTTTTCTTTGTTTTAATTCTTTGCCTAAAAAGAAAGCTTTTCTTGGAGGGGTGTGTGTGTGTGTGTGTGTGTGTGTGTGTGTGTGTGTGTGTGTATTGACAGGTCCAGGTTGTAGTCTTCTGTAGTGCTCTAAGACATGTGTAAAACAATAAGGAAACCCAGGAAATTCACCACCACAACACTCCTATAGTGCTGAGGTCCCTAGATTCCCACCTTCTTATTTCCACTGCATCCCTACACTTGTTTATTATAGCTAGAGTAGTTTAGTTGTAAGAAGGAGAATGTGGGAGGGAATGATGATATACTGTATTTTTTACAGACCCAGTAACCCTCCCTCATGGCAGGACCAAAAGTAGTTCCTTCAGTTTCTTAAGTAACAAATTTTCTGAGGTATAATTTATATTTACTCATTTAAAGCACATAATTCAATGTACTTTAATATATTCTTAAAACTAGACAGCTATCACCACAATCTATTTTAGAATATTTTATTACTCCAAAACAAAACCTCATACATATTAGCAGTCACTATCTATTTGTTCTTCAACCACTCTAGTCCTAGGCCACTAAGATACTTTCTGTCTCAAAAGATTTATCTATTCTAGACATACAAATGGAATGTTTTAAAATTGGCTTCTAGGCTGGGTGTGGGTACACACCTATAATCCCAATACCTGGGAGCCTGAAGGAAGAGGATCACATGTTTTAGGCCAACCTCAGCAATTTACCAAGGTCCTCAAAACTTAGCAAGGCTCTCAGCAACTTAGTGAGACCTTGTTTCCAAATAAAATATAAAATAGGTCTGGGAGTATAGCCCAGAGGTAGAAAGCCTCTGGGTTCCACCCCCCAATACCAAAAACAAACAAAGACACTCTTTCAAAATAAATCAAAATAGTTCTGGTTGATGTAGCTCAGAATTTGTAGAATGCCTCTGGGTTCAATCCCCAATACCACCAAAAAGAAAAGAAAAGGAAACAATTGGCTTTCATCACATAGCATATTGTTTTTAAGCTTCTTCTGTGGAGTCGTATTAATTCTTTTTGTGGATAAAAAATAGGGAAATGTACCAAGTGTCGTACGATGTATAATTACAATGCACCAATAAGAGTATTAAAAATAATAAATAAAAATGTTCCATTACAGTACATCTTTTCATCTATTATTAGTTGGAGGACATTTGGATTGTTTCCCTTCCTTGCTATTATCAGTTATTTTGCAGGTTTTCTTTCATTTCTCATAGTTTTATATTTAGGAGAAGAGTTGCTAGGTCTTGTGGTAGCACTATGTTTATTTTTTTTTTAGCATTTTATTTTATGTACAAAGAAACATGGTCCCTTTCACTGGGTAGATGTCATGGGTAATCTTTTTAAGGAAGATCACTCAGTCCAATTTGATGAAGCCAATGTCCTTCACGTACTGATGGAAACACTGCCAGCACATGTTGAGACCATATTTCCAGATCAGACTGTGCCAGTTTGAACAGATGCAGCAGAAGCAAGAACCTTGACCAAATTTTCATGGATCGCTCTGATAGAACTGCTGGTGACCCATCTTGCTTTTAAGGCTGCAGCCACATTTATTCTTTTGAGAAGCCTCCAGAACTGCTCTTTCCAAGTAACTGTACAATTTTACATTTCCACCAGTGGTAAAAGAAAGTTCTAATTTTTCCACATTCTTGAAAATACTTGTTATTATTGGTATTTTTTATTGCAGCGATATTAATAGGTGTGGTTCTGATTTTCATTTCACTAATGTCTTAAGCAGTTTTGTCAATTTGAGTATCTTTTTAAAGAGATGTCTATTAAAGTCCTTTGAATCTTCTAATTATGCAGTTTATATTTTTATAATTAAATGTAATGTTCTTTATATATTCTAGATACAGGTACCTTATTGAGTAAATGATTTACAAATATTTTCCACAATTCTGTAAGTTCTCTTTTCACTTTTTAAATAGTATCTCTTGAACCATATTTTTAATTTTTATGAAGTTCAATCTCTTCGATTTTAAAAAATAAGTAAATTTTTGTTTTTCTTTTCCAGTGGATGATATATATTCAGCATATATTAGCTAGTCTGCCCTTATTTGTATTACTTTTTTAGTAAGCATATAGAAATATTTTTTCACATTTTCAGAATTTTTTCTTCAAAATTTTTCTAATAAACAAACTAGTCATTTTCTTTTATTCTCTGTCATCTTTTGGTCTCTTTAGGGAGCACCTGTTTAAGTTAAAGTTTATATGAATGTTAAATCAAGATGAAATCTGTATGGCTATCATTCTGCTTATTGTCCTTATTTCCTCTCATACATTTTAAGATTATCTCCAACTATCTTTAAAAAGTTTGTTCCGTGAAGGTTAAATCCAACTGGCATGTATGGAGAGAAAAGGTTGAAGAACTTGTTTATGCTCATCCCAGTTGTTTATATTTAGGATGGACCAAAACCTTGACACTAAATTCACACTCTGGGGTAAAGCTGGGACTCAGAGAGCGGTCCAAGAAGTTCCTGTGTCGTAGATGCCATCTTGTGTGTGGCTCGAGGCCACTGCTAGAATCTTCCTGTGAATCATGGTGACCAACCAAACCGTGAATTGTTAACAGTTTTATGTCAAAACAGAGAGATAATGGATCCTGCAAATAGTAAATGTAGGTAATCGATATTCTATCATGTTTCATGGTGTTTGATTTTTAAGAAAAATAAATGCCAGCCAAACTGCTTTAAAAATGAGATGTGCTCAAGGGAAAACGGCCTAAAGCATGGACTCAGGAATCATTTCCTAAAGCAATTTTATAGGAGCATAAAAGCCTAGCATTATGCCATAATGTGTAATACTATTTTATAGTACAGGGAATTAGTTTAGACATTATACTTTGTCCAGTAATAGCTTATTGAATATATAGCATGTGAGAAGACAATAATAAAAGCATGAACACTGTGAAACAGATTGGAAGGTGCATGTAGTCCCTCGCCCTGATTTTTTACAAGCATAGTTAATCAGACAGTATTTTACAATGGCTTGTCTAGAGTTTTGTAATTTATTGATCAGGGATTAAACAAACTACAAAACAAAGTAATTAGCTGAGCTCAAAGAAAATAAATCCTACTGGAAATGTAATATGCTTAGCATTCTAAGATTGCAGTTACTAAATAATATAGGACAAATTATAGAAAAATATCTTGATGCCTAGTATATTCTCTAGGTATGTTTTTCAATTTCTTAAAAGTTCTCACACACAGTGCTTAGCTGACCAATTAACTAGCCCTTGCTATATTCTTTCAGATGTTACAGGATAATAAGAAAGAAGTAAGTAGTGGTTTCACATGACCTTTTTTAAAAAAAAAAAAAAGAAATAGCTCAGAAAATGTTAATGGCAGATACACGGCAGAAGCTGTGTGCTACTTGGTCAGTGGGCTGTGGGGTGGAGATAGGGAACGTCGTAGCAATGCCCCACAAGTTGTCCAGAAGACCTTGGCATTGTACTTTTTAAGAATCACTTGTATAATGCCGGGCGTGGTGGCGCACGCTTGTAATCCCCGCGCTTGGGAGGCAGAGACAGGAGGATCGCACAGGTTCGAAGCCAGCCGCGCTGGTTTAGGAGACCCTGTTTCCAAAAATAAAATAGGTCTGGGAGTGTAGCCCGGAGATAGACGGGCTTCCAGGAACCCCAGTACCACCAAAAAAAAAAAAAAAAGAATCACTTGTATAATTTATCACAGAAATATCCATTACAGAAATTATGAAAAATAGAGGATTACAAAATAAAGAAAATTAAAATGACTTCATAATACTATTCAATATATATTACTATCAAAATTAATTTCCAAACTATTTTCAGTGTGTATGACATATGCAATGATATAGACCATACAAATCTGTTTTATAAAATACTCATTTTATATATATTTTGAAAACATTAGCTTTTATTAAAAATTATACAAAAGATAGTTAATATATCCAAATATTTTATAACATAAGTATACAAGTTTACCAAAACTGCTTCTGCCATAGTGTGTTCCCTGAAACGGTGCCAGCTAGCATGATGTAGAAGGATATTACACAGGAAAAGAGAGCAGTCAAAAAAATACATATGCAAGATGTTATTAAATAAATTTGTTTACTGCAAGATTTCTCCAAATTTTAATATATTGATATACATGACTAAACACTAAATGGGAGAGGTAAATATAAGATATTCTTATCTTGCTAATGATGGGCTTCTTTTTCATGATTTCAATGATTATCATATAATCCATTCTTATGCTATGTTTTGACTATGTATTAGATGATTTATATCTATTATATATTAAGTAATCTATTTCAAGATTTCCATTAGTATCTTACGCGATAGTAATGAACACTGCAGCACAGTGAAGGAAAAAATGAATTAAACTACTCTTTTATATATCAGTCTTTGCTGCACAGTAACCTACTCCAAAGTTTAAAATGCTTAAAAATGATAAACTATGTAGCCGGGTATGGTGATGCACACTTGTAATCCCAGTAGTTGGGAAGCTAAGACAGGTTGATCACAGGTTCACGGCCAGCCTTGGTAACTCAGTGAAGCCCTCTGCAACTTAGACCCTGTTTCAAAATAAAAGAATAAAATAGGAGTGTAGCTCAAAGGTAGTATGTCCCTGGCTTCCAACCCAGTAGCACATTAAAAAAAAGGGGGGGTTAATTATTTATTTGCTCCTACCTGCATGGACCAGCAGTTTGGCAGAGCTCACTGGGTGGTTTATATGATAACTGCTGCCTTCACTCACAGGCCTGGTCCTGGCCGGGCCAGCTCCAGTGGCTTGGCCTCACCCTCTCCACAGTCTCCAACCCCAAGGAAGCATCACAGGCTGGTTCACATGGTAGAGGGGTACCAAGAAGCTGGAAGATGTCTTGAAATCCCTGAGTACATGGTATTCTTGCCTCATTCTATTGGTCAAATTGACTTACAAGGCCAATTGAGTTCCAAAAATAGAGAAATGGATAGCACTTCTTTATGCAAGATGTTGCAAAGAATGTGACCATTTGCAATCTACCACACCGTGTGTGTGTGTGTGTGTGTGTGTGTGTGTGTGTGTGTGTGTGTGGTGCTAGGGGTGGAACCCAGGGGCTTTCTACCTCCAGGCCTTACTCCAAGACCTATTTTCTATTTTCTTTTTTTTTTTTTTTTTTTTTTTTTTTGCGGGTCTGGAGGTGGAACCCAGTGGCATTCAACCTCCGAGCTACACCTTCTGCCCTATTTTTTATTCTTTATTTTGAAACCGGGTCTCACTAAGTTGCAGAGGGCCTCACTAAGTAGCTAAGGCTGTCTGCGAACCGTGATCCTCCGGTCTCAGCCTCCCTAATGCTGGGATTACAAGCGTACGCCACCACTCCCGGCTCCTATTTTCTGTTTTATTTGGAAACAGGGTCTCACTAAGTTGCTGAGAGCCTCACTAAGTAGCTGAGGCTGGCTTCGAACCTGTGCGATCCTCCTGTCTCAGCCTCCCAAGCATGGGGATTACGAGTGTGTGTCATCACACCTCTTTTAAAACATATATGCTTTCTATAGATTTTCTTCTAGTATAAATAATATGAGAAATGTCTCTGAACATAAAACTTGATGAGTACTTTTAATGATTTCATTGGGATACATTCCCAAAAGAATGACTGTGTCAAGAGCTATGAATACAATTAGTATTTTAATATACATTGCCAAATTTGATAGACACAAACCTGAACAATGTCTTCTTGCCAGCAACACATATCACAGATTATTTTTTTTCTCTCAGCTTATTTAAGACAGATTTTGTTTAGTTTCATCTTATGTAGCCTCTAAATTTTACTGAAATGTAATCCTTGGAGTCTATGTTGAGGACCATACTTTATAGGTGTAATAGTTTTATAAGAACAAGGTACTTTGGATTTCTCAGTAACTAAGTCTCTTTTATGACATCCAAGACAAAATTCTTTTGTGCAAAATTCAACCAAGTGAGGAAGCAGCATTATTATAAAATCCATTACTTTCTTGGCACCCCTGTAACAGGAAAATGCTATGGCGAGATTTTTACAATCTGGGTAGTTTATAATACAATCCCAACTACCTAATCAAATGTGTTTACTTCGGAGTCATCAATGAAGAAAAAGTTATTTCTACCTCTGAGCTATAGCTTCTTTTTTATTTTTTTTTTTTTGAAACAGGGTCTCTCTCTGTTGCCGAGGGTCTCGCTAACTCGCTGTTGCTGGCCTCGAGCCTGCCATCTTCCTGTCTCAGCATCCCAAATTCTGGGAGTACAGGCATGCACCATCTCACCTGGATAAATAATTTTTCTAGAACAGATCTTTTTTTATTTACGCCCTCTTCACATACTTTTTTCATCCCTATAAGGGGAGGAGAGGAAGAAATCTAATAAAAACACAGAAATAAATACTGCTAACAAAGAACCCCTTGAATTATGTGAAGAGAGAGACAATGTTTTCAAAAGATAGATGTTTCATTTCCATATTCTTCATTTGAAACTGCTATAGAACTAAGGCTTCCTCCAGCTCTCTTCAGCAAGACTCTCAATGGCACTGCTGTCAAAGGACCTGATGTCATGCTCCCATGAAAAAAGGGAGCTTTCCATCTCCCAAAATAAAGTCTCTAAATTTAAATATGACCCAAAGAGAAAAATAATATCTCATATAATCTTCTGGTCTCCTTGCAAATTTATGACTTTCTAATAGTATCACTTTAATTTTTGAGTGATGGATATACCTGCATGCTCTCTGAGATATTGCTGGCATGAATAAGGAGCTATATTTTGGGGAGCCAATATCTGAGATAGGTTGGAGGCAGTGTCTGGCTAGGTCCAAATAAAGTCATAGCATAGATCAGATCCAGGAAGAGTCCCCCACAGACACAGCATTATTAGAAGGTGTTACCAATGAACGAGGGTAGATTCAGTTTACGTAGTCATGGCGAGAGTCTTGGGGAAAAAAAAAAACTTGAAGAGTCTTGGAAAAGAAACAGAACAAAACATCACCATCACTCTGTGAAGAAAAAGTTCAAAATCAGAAAGCTGAGATTTATAATACTGAACATTTATGAGGTTAATCTCTCAAGGAAAAGTCATGCCAAGAGCCTGAGAGAGTGGATCCATGAAGAATATCTAGACCTTAGTATCATCTGTGAAAGCAAAATGTTTAGAGAAAGATGGATTCTGGGGCAAGAGGGCACTACTGAAGCAAAATAATTGAATTAGAAAGAGAACATTACCCACATGGAGACTATGATATTAGATGTAAAAGTTCAGAAATTTACATGTAGGAAAAATTCCAGGAACAGAAGATTTGGACTGTTTGTGTAACTCAGGATGGAACTATTACAAGATCGAACTATGTTAGAGAATAGTTTGTTCATTCCAGAAAAAGTGAAAAGGTTATTTAGGACTGGAGAGCCTTGTTTGTTTGCCTGTTTGTTGTTTGCCTGTTTGTTGTTTTGTTTTTTGTTTTTGCGGTACTGGGGATAGAACCCAGGAGCATTCTATCTCCAAGCTACGTCCCCTAACCTATTTTTTATTCTTTATTTTGAAACAGGGTCTCACTGAGTTGCAAAGGGCCTACCTAAGTAGCTGAGGATGTCTGTCCACGAGCCACGATCCTTCTATCTCAGCCTCCCAAGCGTGCACCACGATGCCTGGCTGAGAGCACTGTTTTAAAAGATGGTACATAGGTAGAAGCTAAGAAGGCTTTATTCCACACCAAAGCTTCACAAGATAATGACTTTAAAGCACATTTCCAGGGAGTTGTTTAAGGATCTAAAGATACTGAGGTGTGTGTGTGTGTGTGTGTGTGTGTGTGTGTGTGTGTGCGCGCGTATGCATGCACACACACACGTTTGCACACACTGGAGATTGAACCCGAGATCGTTCTTCTCCAAGCTACATTCTTATCCCTTTTTATTTTTTATTTTGAAATAGGGTCTTGCTAAGTTGCTCAGGGTCTCACTGAGATGCTTTGGATGGTTTCAAACCTGTAATCCCCTTGCCTCACCCTCACGAGTACTGGGATTACAGGTATGCACCACAATGTCTGGCTGACCTTATAATTCTCCGTGGTGGTTGAAGTGAAGGCTTCAGGACAGACCCTTCCTAAATATGTTCTATTTTTTACCCATATGGAGAAGAAAAATATGTTATGCTGAATCTCAGAAAATTCCTTAATGAAGCATAATGAACATGCACAAATATTAAAAATAATTGAGAAGAAGACCTGTGGCCTCCTGACATCACCACCCCGGCCACAGAAATGATTCAGCTCAGCTCTGAGCAGCAGTTACCACCCCTTCCCAACGTATTTGCCTGCAGAGCTTTCAGCTGCCACTGCCCAGGCTTCTGGGACTATACATAAAGGTATCATCATGAACACATGGATTTGGAAAGCCAAGGAAGACTGAACTATAGGTCTTTAATTCTAAGCATTTTTAGTAGTGATAAGTGAGATTTATAAATCCTGAGTATGCAAAGATATAATCTCCATTATACAGTATTTCACTGAATTGAAGACACCATCATTTGTAAGATGTGCTGTTGTTTTACGTACCATTAAGAAAGAAAAATCACTGCCAACTAAGCTCTGATATTCCATGGATTGTGAGCTGTATCTCAATTTCGAATATATTAAATCATGAAAAAAATCTATGTCTTAGAATCAATGAACTAAAATATTTCTATAAGTGTGCTTAACTCAAATCCCATTTTTACTGATAACAGAATATTGATCATGCCAGTTCAAAGCAAACTCTGTCTTCTCGGAATTTAACTCAGTCTCATGTGAAAAAACAGTCAACTCAGAATTCTCCTGGAAATCGTTCAGAGGGAAGAGGCTGCTATTTTAGTTTCACAGGGGAGAATGCCACAGTCCTGCGCAGGCCACAGCATCTCAGCTGAGATTTAAGTCAAGCTGTTTGGACATCTTGTAGTGCCTTTAAGGGTTCTGTTCTCCTAGCCATGTGTTCTGTGTCTAGCATGACCCAAACTGCAAGGTGCTTGCACATGTTCAGCCCTTTGGGCCATCACTGGGAAACTGCAGGCACTCCCAGCTGCTTCCACTTCCCTGCAGAGAGACACAGGATCCATCTGCTTACCCAGCTCCCTTAATGAGGTTACTCTCCTGCTCTGGCTCCTGTTAGACCCTGAGCTTCTGATTAGAATGAGGAAGAAAACTATAGCTCCTTCTTACAGAGCCCACAAACTTTTTTTAGATTTCTGTTTTTCCTTTAATGCAAAGAACTTCAAACCCAGCAGGATGAAAAAGACAATTTTATTCTCCTCTCTTCTTAATTCTTTCCTTCCTTCAGTCAACAGACTTTATTTTATTCCCAAAGGTAGATCAATTCCCCAAGTATTGAGACTAACCTATTATTTAGGTCAGACTTGTAGCATTTGATGTTATACAAATGTCTTTTTAGAAGTTCAAATGCTAAGAACTTGAGTTTTCTTTTGCTCATCCTGAAGACAGTTCATATGGAAAGCTGAACAAGAAGACTGAGTAGTGTAGGTATAAGAAAGACATCTTAGTTAACCTATCAAAATGCACTACCACCAAGAACTCTGTAATACCTGGTTTTCATCCCCCCTAAAATATCTAAAGGGGTAATAGCTAGCCATTTGTTGAGTTATATTTGTTGAGCAGGCAAGTTTTATAGGAAGTTGCAGGGCTAGCAAAGCACTGGACATTGCTCCAAGGATATGCCCCAATCCCAGTCATTGGGTACAACAACAGGCCTAAACGCCCATGTGTCTTAGGGGTTATACACAATTGTCAGTAACAGACAATGGGACCATAGGTAGGCACACTTCCATGTATGTCTTGAGTACTACTGTTTCCTTTCAAAATAAGATAGAAGGAGCCAGGATTCAGCCAATCACTCACAGAGTTGACTCCACAGAATCCACAAGAAGTTTAAAAAAATGGTGAGGAAATATCTACATTACATTAGGAAACTAACTTCTCAAAGCTTGAGATTGTGGAAAAATAATGTCAACAATAGCCCCAATTCTCCAGTCTTTCCTTTATCCATGCCTTTGGAATGTCACCTCTTTTTTTTTCTTCATAAAAAGAAACCATTTTAAAGAAAAAGATTAACATTAAATATGCATAAAGACAAATGATAATTTCAAGGTTTCTAACAGAAAACACATAACAGCAGTTATTCCACAAGCTATTACAAGTGCTCAAACAGTAATTACTTTTGTGATATATTTTCAAATTCAATTTTCATTTTGCTAATTTTAATTTTTAAATGTTATTTCATCCTTTGGTTTACATTTTTATTAGAGGGTGTATTTTCTATTTTAATGTAACAGATTAATTATAAATAATAATTTGCATAAATTTTTATTGATGCCTTGTAATCATACATCTTGATGAAGTTCAAGGTGACAGGCACACAAGCACACAGCACTCACTGAGCCGTCCCCCGGTTCTCACTCCATTCCCTCCTCCTACCCTCCTTCCAACACAGTGATTGGCTTCGATAAGTAGGTGTATGTATATCATGACCACTGAGGTGTTTCCCTTCTACTTCCTTCCGTCTCCCTCATGAGGTCCCCTTCTTAACTCAACTATGATTTCTCCTCCTTTGTCTGGAGTCCCTCCTGTGTCCCAATTTCTCCCAAACTTCTGCATATGTGGAGGTTTCCTTTACCAAGCAGTAAAATCTCTTTCTCCACCCTGGAATTGAGACTAACCTTATGATTTGAGGTGGTGAATGAATGGATAGAGGTGGTGGCATGCTGCTTCCAAGCCCAGACATTTCTACTTTCATTCTTTTGCAACTTTGTCCAGCACTGTGAGAACAATCCCGGACTAGCCAACTAAATAATAATCCACCAACACCAGCCCAAAGCAACCAGTCTCAGACATCCTATTTCAGGAAGCCCCCAGACATTTTGCTGAGTGACTCAGACATGTGTGCAAGCCCAACCAAGCTCAAACCTGCCAAGCCAATGCATACACTCCCAAAAAATAATAAAGTGTTCAGGCTAAATCTAAAAGGTACAGAAATTAATACCTAGGATAGTGCCCTAACAAAACTTTATAAGACAAACCACTGGCATTGAGAATGGGTAAGAAGCAGAGGCTCGAAAATAAAGAGCAAACTTTTAGCAAAAGTTAGAAAATGGTTGAGGAGATGATCCTGGAGGATGAAAATATGGTGACATGTATTATGGAAAAGTGGAACAGGTGACACAACAGTTGTCTGACTTTTTTGGAAGGTAAAAAATAGTATTTAGTGAACTTTTGGATTTGACTGGGGAAACCTGCAGGCAAAATGTTCTAAGTGCTCTTGTATGGAGAAGGGGTGGGGAAGGAGCTAGGGGAAATCCCACCAAGTGCTGTGTGCATGTATGCCACTAACACTAGGAACTGCATCATGATGTGAGACTATAATGCACTGATAAAAGTATCAAAAAAAGGATTTCAAGCACTTTAACTATATGGGATATAATGCAGAGAGGGTGGGGGAAATTGGGTAAAGAAATAACCAGTTTCAAAGCAAAATTTGTAGAGAAAATCATAAGCCATAACCTCAAGAGCTAGAAAATAAAACTGCCGCTCATTGCCATAGTGATCAACCAGAGAACAAATATTAAATCAAGGGTTAAAAAAATACCTTAAAGAGCTGGGCTTGGTGATGTATGTTTGTAATCCCAATACCTAGGAGGCTGAAATAGGAGGATCAAAAGGTTTGCAGCCAGCCTCAGCAACTCAGTAAGACCCTGCTTCAAAATAAAAAATTAATAGGGCTGAGGTGTGTATCTCAGAGGTAGAGTGCCCCTGTTCAATTCCTAGAATCAAAAAAAAAAACCTGAAAAAAACAAAGATGGTACCCAAAAAGCTTTCTACCTTAGACTAAAGGACTTCAGGATTCTTAAGATTAAGGCTGTGCAGAAGCCATTTTATAGCAATAATAAGTTTTTAAAATGTGGTTTTATTTAGTCTCATTTTATTTATTTTTTATTGGTGCATTATAATTATAATCATAATGAGGTTCACAGTGATAGACTTATATGCACACAATACTTGATTCATTTCCCTCACTCTCCATACATAATACTGAAATTGGTATTGACAACTTCATATATGAACACAGCATTATTTGAACAGCCTTCTTCATCTTATCAATAGTATTAAGCTTTGATTCAATTCATAGGATGATCACAAAGTTTTTAGAAAGTACACACCAGCCTAGACTAAAAGGGACTGAAATTATTCAAATGGTAAAAAAAAAAAAGGTCTTGACCTTCAACAGTCTATGGGAAAGAATCAGGTTCAAAGCACAAATTAACTGGCAAATGCTGGTGAAGAAAGAAGGACGAGAGGATAAGGAGTGAGAGAAGACAGACAGCTCGGAGCCACATCTAAGGAGCAGAGGAAACAAAGGAGCTGAGAACACAGACCCAGGGAGAAGAACCCACGTCTGATTAAGGAGCAGCCCCAACTCTCAGAGTAGAGCAACCTGCAACATGATCCCAGGTAGAGTTCACAACTGCAACAAACCAGGAACTGTGATTTTCCTCCTCGCTGTATTTAAATTATAATTATTGGCCGGGCGTGGTGGCGCAGGTTTGTAATCCCCGCGCTTGGGAGGCAGAGACAGGAGGATCGCGCAGGTTTGAAGCCAACCCTGCGCACTGGCTTAGGAGACCCTGTTTCCAAATAAAAATGTAAAAATAGGTCTGGGAGTGTAGCCCGGAGGTAGAAGGGCTTCCAGGAACCCCAGTACCACCAAAATAAATAAATAAATAAATAAATAAATAAATAAATAAATTATAATTATTAATTCATATTTATTGTACCAACTAATGGGCTTCTCTGTGACATTTTCACACATAACATGTTGTAATCATGTCCAACCTCACTACCACCCTCTCTTGCCCTCTCCCTTTCTTCTCCTCTTTGATGGAAGTGTGGTTTGCAGTTCTCTTGTCCTTATCTCACAAGTGTATGTGGAGTATGTGGAAAGCAGCCAAGTTGTCCTGTTAGTCCATTTGTCTCTGGATTTAAAGGAGCTACACCTAAGGAACCATATCTAAATCTGATTTAGATATTCAACTCTGAAATTTAAGCTTAATGTCATGATTAATGGAAGCTTTCTAGGATCCTGAAATTAGTAGGTAAGATATGTTTTCCTGTGCTCCCTCTGCCCCTCCACACTGCTTTTATCTACATCCTTTTGTGTGGTTTGAAAAGCCACCCATAAGTGGTAGATTCTATTTTCTCTGTAGACCTGTTCATTTGACCTGGCCAAAAGAATGTGACAAAAATAACGGTATGCCAGTGTTGCACATGGGCCTCAAGAGGTCTTACAAAGCTCTCTCCACCCCGTAAGATCAAACATAGGCTAACCCACTGGAGGAAACTGTGGCATTATTGTCATTCTAACTATAGAGAGTAGCCATTTCATCCCAAAACATGTTAGATGGACCAGGTATCAAGAGATAAACAGATGCATCATTAATAAGCCTAGACAAGATCAGCCAAGCTAGTACATATTAAGAAAAAAATCCATCTGACCTACAATCTGATATTGATCCATCACAAAATGCCTATGGCTTAAATCATGAAATTTTAGATGGCCTTGGCACAATAAATAACTGATATAGGATAATTTATATAGATGACTGATATGAATAGCTGATACAGAAGACCACAGAAAAATTAACAAGATTTTCTGTAACTTCTGTGACTACCTTATATCTTTCTTTTTTTTTTTTTTCATGTCTGGGGTTGAAACTCAGGGGCATTCAACTTCCAAGCTACACCCCCTGCCCTGTTTTTCATTCTTTATTTTGAAACAGAATCTCACTAAGTTGCGGAGGGCCTCACTAAATAGCTGAGGCTGTCCTCAAACTGCGATCCTCCTGTCTCAGCCTCCTGAATGCTGGGATTACAAATGTGTGCCACTACGCCCAGCTTACCTTATATCTTTAAAAAATAAAAATTTATGCATATTTAACCATAGTTTCTGTTGTCTGTATTTAAACCCCTAATCCCTAAATCATAAACTAATCACTTCATTCTTCATAGATTAAATAAATGAATGTTTCATAAAGTTGAAATATATATATATTTAAAATTTATTACACTAACATCAAAAATAAATATACAAATTTTAGAGAAATCTTTAGGAGGCAGCATGTCTTACAAAGAAAGATTTATCTGTAATTCAATAATAATGTTATCAATTTGCTTTTCTTCAGTAAAATTCAATTTTTAAAATTTTATTTAACAACTATTAATTTTAGTCAAAAACATAACCACGTCTATCTTTCTAAAGTTACATTATTCAATATGTATTTATAGGTAGATATATGGAATTATGCTAACCAAGTGTCTATATCTGGTTTGTGGTTGTCGTGTTTACAATACATTAAAGGAAACAAGGAACTCCAGTGAGTCTATTCAACAAAGCATAATTCAGTTCAGGTAGGACAAAAATTTACAAATTATTTTTTTAAATATACCATTTTACCCATTAAATTAAATTAACATAGAGAAACTTTTTGAAATCCAGAATGAATCATATCAAACATATTCACTGATGAGAAACTCTAATAAAGTGTAAAGGATATGTACACTTTAATTTTCCAGGTTGTAGAGAAGAGGAACTAATGATCAACAGTTTTTGTTGTTGTTGTTGGTCCTGGGGTCCCTGGAAGCCCTTCTACCTCCGGGCTACACTCCCAGACCTATTTTCATACTTTTTTATTTTTGGAAACAGGGTCTCTTAAGCCAGTGAGGCTAGCTTCAAACCTGCACGATCCTCCTGTCTCCACCTCCCAAGTGCGGGGATTACAAGCGTGCGCCACCATGCCCGGCCTATGATCAACATATTTGAATGTGTTTTTCTTCTTAAATATTGTCTAATAAAGGTGATTCAAATAGGATATAAGACAATAACATAGGTGATTTATAATTTCCTTCTTCCCTCTAAAACTAGGGGTTATAAGAACATTTTTATTGAAGAATTCTTAGTAGGGATTTTATAATTGATTCCATAGAACAAAAAAATAAATTTATAGCAAAATCCTGAAATATTCATTGTGTTTTCTTCCAAATAATTTTTGTTCGGGAACAATGATCAACCCTTTTGTTGGATACCCAGAAATTTGTATTACACTAAATTACTATCAAGTCAAGATTATCTCCTGAGTTTATTTTTTTAACCACAATTCACATTGGCTTATTTCCTCTTGAAATAGGCCATCCATGCTTCACAGTCCACATGCTAAAAATAAGGTCACTAGTAACAATCACAGAACTCTATTCCATCTGGATGAACTTAGTGATGTGAGAACACAAGGTTTCCCTCAGATTTCTCACAAATATATCTAGGAGTCTGTGGTTTGATCAGCCTTTTCTATCCTTTGATCCAACACCTGACACATACAAAATTTAGAGGAAGAAAGGGTATTTGCTTATAGGTCTGGATATTCTAGTCCATACATGTAGTCTGTTTTACCCCAGTTGCCAAGCAGGAGCCAGGGCTATGGGTACTTAAGGCATGATGGTGGGAGTCAGAGAGGACAAGCAGAGTTTTTGAGGAACATAGATAGTTCCCAAGGCCATAACCCCAGGAACCCACCTCCAGCTGTGCCCTGCCATTATCAGCTACACCCCCAGGGACCCATTTAGAGTGTGACTGCCTCCAGAGCACAAGATCCAAGGGACATTTTATTTCCCAACCGTAATAGTTTGTTAGTTGCCATTCCTGTCTGTTTGAACAATGTTCTTGGTGACCATGTGGCTGGCACCCAGCATCTGCCTCTTTAGTTCTACCGTCTTACTGCCATACTGCCTGGCAGTAGGCTCATGGCAACATGCACACTGCAGTGGTGATACCAACAGTACAACGGCTAGGCATGCAGGCTGGGGAGGCTGAAGACATTTGTGATGGTCAACCTGACTGGATCATAGAACACCTGAGATTTTGTGACTGGGTCTGCTGATGAGATGACCGGTTTATGTAATGGCAGATCGAAGGGGAAGTCTTTCCCTGAATGAAGGCAGCATGATTCTGACAGGCACGGAACCTGCATAAAAGAAAGAGAAAGCTGCATGAAGGTATGTGGGTTTCTTCCTGAGGGAAGCACTTCTGCTATTCTCTGAGTTACTGGCATTCCGCCCTTTGAACTGGACCTTCACCATCATTTCTCCAGAGAGCTCCCTGGCCTTTCTATCTTGGACTGGGACTGAATTAGCAGTTGCTCTGATTCTGAGACTTCAACTCTTGGACATCTTGATCAGCTGCTGCTTCCTCCAGATCTTCACATACAGTTGGTCACTTGAGACTCTACCTCTTTGGACTGTAAACTGATTTGATAAATTACATTTTACCATTTATGTATCCTGTGAGTTCCTTTACTCTAGTGAAGCCTGACTAATACAACCTTTTTGCCAAGGTTGCTGGCTTGAGCTGACCAGGCATCCTGTGTCCTCCTGATGGTGCCACCTCCCCACATCATACCCTTGTTTCCCCAGCTACTAATATCAGTGATGCTGATCACTTCATATTTTTTCAAAGACTGATGAAGGTTTTGTTAAAATGATGATTTAATGTTTTGTTTTGTTTTCAGCTTTTAGTAGTATCTGCTCACTCTTATTTAAGGACTATACCCTAGCACTGAGCCTGGGACCGGGCTGACCAGCTACAGGCACTAGAATGATCTTTCTTCTTTTTCTCTGACCCAGTAGGCCTCAAATTTCTCTTCTGCTATGATATATTTTTCCAGGAAGCCCTAGAGTCCCTCATATGTCTAACACCCTGATGAGACCCTTCCCAAGATATATAGAGAGATCTTAATTCAAGAATAAAACATAGATAAGGCTCAGGCAGAGACTATTCTAACAGCAAGCAAGTTGGGGGAGGGGGACTTCGACTCATTTCGATGCTTTGTACTTAGTTGGAGTAGATTTTTTATGCATCAAGACAAGCAAATGTCTTATAAAATCCACTACTCATAATAAAGCCCATCTATCATGAACTTATTATGTGCCAAACACTTCAAAGGGTTTTGTATGCAGCACCCCATTTATCATGTTTTGGGATGAAGAGGTTGAGGTTTAGAGAAGTATTTAGTAACTTGACAAAAGTCAATAGTTAATCCAGGCCTGCTTGGTGCCAAAACTCTTGTTCTTAATCACTGTGATCTAAGTGCAGCAAGGGACATCTCCTACATAAAGAATGAGATTATGAGCATGAAAACCACTGATCTTTACACATCCAAGGACTACTTATTACATTCTTATTTATGCCTCAAGCTATGTAAGACACTTGGAAAACAAAGATGAACAGCACAGCTTGTGCCTCCACAGCACTTATAATCTGCTTTCCTCCCATCCTTCCTGACATATCATCTAAGACCAAAACTGCAACCTCAGTTGAAAAGAACATGAGCCCGAAACCAAACTATCCTCAAAGGGCTATGAGGTAAAAAAAAAAAAAAAAAGGAAAAAATGAAGTATAAACTTCTGTATGTTAAAAGTGCATTTAC
Organism: Muscardinus avellanarius; assembly: GCF_963383645.1. Classification (NCBI taxonomy): domain Eukaryota; kingdom Metazoa; phylum Chordata; class Mammalia; order Rodentia; family Gliridae; genus Muscardinus; species Muscardinus avellanarius. The sequence goes on along the minus strand of NC_137794.1, from coordinate 73,129,401 downwards.
TTCCTGAATATCTCTGCAAAGTACAAGATACCAAGGATCTGCCTCATCATGCTCTTATGAGAAGAGTTACCTGGGATGCGGTGCATTGTAGAAAGGCAGCTGAGTTACAGTTAAGCATCTTAAGGAAGAAAAGTAATTCTTTCTTTAGTAAAACTATGAAACTTGGGTTGGCTAATAAACAGGGCCATTTACAGAATGAAGGGTTCACAGTACAACTCCAGAACAAATCTATTTGTGCAATATCTGCTCTGCCAGCTGAGAATATAATATCTGGAAAAGCCTATATTTAAAATAAAATGGCTCAAGGAATCTCTGATTTACACTTGATAAAATTCCTAAGTATTAAATGTTTTAAGCTTCCACTTAAAAGAACCACCAAAAAAAAATGTCAATGCTGTGTCTCCTCTGCAGAAGTACTGAGGATCGCCTTAACTCAGTGACAATGTATATAATAACCTAAAAAGTAATGAGTCAAATGGGATTTGGGAAGACGAAAGGGAGAAGATCCATATGACCTACAAAAGAGAGTGAAAACCTTTACACAGATTCAATAATATTTTCAAAAAGAATAACCAAAGGGAGATTTTCATTGACTACTCTTTCACTTCAAGTGAACTGTTTACATATTGGGAATAGGAGAGAATTTCCCAATAGCCTCAAAGACAGAACATGTACTTCATACTCTTCTAGTGTGTAAAAGCTGCCTTGATATAATATTATGTCTAAAATTAGAATTAAGGGAAGAGGAAAAAATAAAATTAGTTTATAGAGAGGAACTGAGTCTGTCATACAACCTTCTAGCAAAGTGGAGTGAGTAACTTACTGTGAGGAAAAAAAAAGAAGTAAGCATGGATGCAGAAAAGACTAGATTGTTCTACACTTTACTGTTTATTGATGAATCTCTCTTCTTCTGAAAAAAGTACTTCCATTTCCTGAAAAGAATGAAGAGCATAGTTGGTTTTCTTCTACAAGTAAGTGTATAAGTACATAATTATCCTTTGCAGTACAATTTTTAATTTAAATTTCATTTTAACAGATACATAAAATATACTTATTTATGGGGAAATATGTAAGGCTTCACTACTCTATACATTGTATACTGTTTACATCAGTTTAAACATCTATATCCTCAAGTATTTGTCATTTCTTCTTGCTGAAAACATTCAATACCCTTTCTTCTAACTTTCTGGAATGACAGTACATTATCATTATACCTAGAGTCACCCTACTGTGCAAAATCACACTGGAACATCTCACTCCTATTTATTCTACCTCTAACTTAATATCCATTGATCAACTTTTCTCCATCCCCCTCCCTCTCTTCACTCCAGCCTCTGGTAACCACCATTCTACTCTCAACTCCAGCAACATCAACATATGAGTGAGATCATATGGCACTTGATTTTCTGTGCCAGGCTTATTTCCTTTAACATACTGATCACTAATTTCATCCATGTTGTCTCAAATGATGGTATTTCAAAGGTGTGTGTGTGTGTGTGTGTGTGTGTGTGTGTGTGTGTGTGTGTGTTACTGGGGATTGAATCCAGGGGTGCTCTGCCACTGAGCTACTCAACTAGACATTTTCTAATGTTTTATTTTTTAAAATATCTTGCTAAGTTACACTATGCTGGCCTTGAAACTACAACCCCTCAGCCTACCAAGTACTAGGATGCCAGGTAAGAGCCATCCCATGGATTTCACTTATTTTATGGCTGAATATTATTCTGTTATGCACATACATGACATTTTCATTATTCATTCATCAGTTGATAGGAACTGATTTGTTGTTTCCATTTGGCTGTTGTGAATTGTGCTGAAGTGAATATGGGAGTGCACATGTCTCTTTGACACATTGATTTTGTCACCTTTGGATACATAACCAGAACTAGAATTGCTGGATCATTATTCTAGTTCTTCTATTTTCACTTTTTTGAGGAACCTTCTTACTGTTTCCACCAATGGTACATGAGGATTCTGTTTTCTCCACATTCTCACCAGTGTTTGTTATCTTTAGTCTCTAACGATTGTCATTTTTACTGGGAAGAGGTGGTATGTCATTGTGGGTATTTGTGTGTGTGTGCACGCGCACGCATCTGGTACTGGGGGTAGAACCCAGGGGCTTTCTACCTCTGGGCTACACTCCCAGACCTATTTTATATTTTATTTGGAAACAGGGTCTCACTAAGTTGCTGAGAGCTTCAGTAAGTAGATGAGGCTGGCTTCGAACCTGTGTGATCCTCCTGTCTCAGCCTCCCAAGCGCAGGGATTACAAGCCTGCGCCACCAAGCCCAGCTATGTCATTGTGGTTTTGATTTGCATTTTCCTGATGATTAGTGATACTGAGCGTTTTTTCATGTACCTATTGGCCATTTGTATACCCTCTTTTGAGAAATATCTATTTTGATCTATTGTCCACTTTTAATCGAGCTACTTACTTTTTGTTGTTGTCATTGTTACTGAGTTGTAGGAGATTGTTACATATTCTGAACATCAATTAGATGTTTAGTTTGCAAAAATTTCTCTTGCTATACAATGTCTCTTCACTCTGCTGACTATTTCTTATGTTTTGCATAAAATGATTAGTCTGAGCCGGGCGTGGTGGCGCACGCTTGTAATCCCTGCGCTTGGGAGGTGGAGACAGAAGGATCACGCAGGTTCAAAGCCAGCTGTGCTGGCTTAAGAGACCCTGTTTCCAAATAAAAATATAAAATTTGGTCTGGGAGTGTAGCCCAGAGGTAGAAGGGTTTCCAGGAACCCCAGTACCACAAAAAAAAAGAGTAGTCTGATGTAATATCACTTATCTATTTTTTTCTCCCCGCCCCATGTTTTGGGGATCTTGCCCAAGTTCTATGGTACAGTCATTGCTGCATCTGTTGTATATGTTAAAGGTTGTGGATTCAGTTACAAGTAGTACCACTGATGTAGGATGGAAGAAATAAGTAGGTAGAAAGGAGACAGATAGGAAGGAAAAGGAAGAGTATAACTTTAATATAAGAACCTGAAGCTGAAGTGCCTCTGTCTCTAGCCCACAAACCAGTTCTCTTTCCTAGGCCTGACTCTCCCATAAATTATTAGGAAACCTGTAGATACTAGAGTTAACAATATTTCTGAGAAAACCTATAATTTAGGATATCCCAGCTTATCCATCAGTCTACTAATGAGGACCCCAATCAACCCAAGATCATTCACTCTAAGGCTGACCAGACCACCTGCCCACCATAAACCGCCTTGGGACTACCGGACTGAGCTCATCCTCGCATACCTTCTCTAGCCCACCCCTCACGAAAGTCCCCTATAAGAAGAGAACCCTGAACTCCCTAAAATGCCTTCCTCATCTTGAGGGGCCCGCATTCTCTCTTGAATGTGTATTTCCTCCCCCTTTCCCAAATAAACCTCTATGTTTCTAACTGTCGCGTGCTGAAATTCTTTTCTGTCACATTAGCCAAGGACCCTGCAGACCCCGAGTTCCTGAGCTGAGAACTCACCCCAACACCACAAGATTTTATCTTGCCACAGTATAATTTGAAAGGCTGAGCAGATTTCATCATCAAATCCATCTCTTTCTCTTATGTGCCTAAAATCCCACTATTCACAATTCAGTCCTTCGGATCTTATGTTAATTTTGAATGCACCATGATCTTTTGTGGATTAACATCTGAATGCTTCTTTATAAAGCCTCACATGCATGTTTTAGATTAGCATTTTTGGGATGATTGATTTAAGCAGAGTGTAATGATAATATCAAAAATTAGATATGGAAGTACAATTTACTACATTTTGGATGGAAAATAAGCTAACTTGTAAGGTTAAAACTCAAAAGGTCGTAACTCTCAAAGACATGAACTTAATCAATTTTTCAGTACATAATTTTCAGAAAACAAATTAGACATCATATTTTTATTTCTAAAATAATGTTTAAAAACTATCAGAGTCAGGCATGTTCTTGGAAGCAGTTTTCTTTTGGAAGCCTAAGTCACTCTCTCCTTCAATACAATTTAAAAATTCTTTCTGAGTATTTCCTGAGGACCAGCTACTGTGCTAGGCACATTGTGGAATACCAGATGAGACATAATCTCACCCCTGAGGGACGCTCACTTAAGTGCAGGTCGTTCTTAGGCAGCACAGACTGGGACAGAGAGCATGAGAAACACAAACAAAATGTTTGAGATTCCAATTACTTTAAAATTGGGGCAGTGGAAAGACCTTGTAGAGAAGGTGAAATTTGCTGAAAAATCTACTCTGTGCCAAACTAAGACAAGAATTAATAAGGCAATCCCTGCCTTTATGCAAACTCTCACACTAACAGGAAAGCCAGTCTTGAAGGTACTAGAGAAGGCCAATGTCACACCGTGATGGTAGAAACAAATTACAGCACCATGCAAGAAAAACAGGACGAGCGCTCATTCTCCTGCAAGGGCTGGGGAGGTGCTTTGCCTTGTCATTTACAGTTTTGCCAGATAACAGAGGGAGATAAAGGACATTTCAGGCAGCAGAGTTAGAGTATCTCATAGTCAAGTAACTGCTCTAAAAAATAGATATAAGTTTCATAGGAGGAGACAGTGGTGAGCATGTCAAAGACCAGAGTAAAAAGCAGCAGGTCCTTATTCTTTGCAAAAGAGCACTTTATAAATTAAACAGTTACTGATTCCGCTTTCAGTTTTCTTCTTCCTGGATTGTATTTTCTGGTTCTTTCATCACGGTTTTAGCTAAGCCCTCCTGTGTCTCTTAAATCCATTTCAAGTTTGAAATTCACACTTCTCCCAGTTCTGCAAGAGGCTGATCAGTCATGGTCCCCACATGCTCCACGCCGTACACTTATTGGTTCATTTTACACATCATACACTTATTGGGCCCCTTCAAGTCTGTCATCTACTTAAACAGGGCAGCGGAACTTCTCTGTTTATAAGTCTCATATGGTTTTGTGTTATACAAGTAAGTCATTAGTGCATATTTTCTATCATTAATATGTCCATTCCAGTGCTCCAAAAAGCCAGAATATAGCATTCCCTCACAGGCCATCACCACAGTTTGTCAGGGTTATCGAACAAATTATAAAATATTTAGTCTCTGGGCAATTCTGGCTTGAAACCTGTCTCATTTTCCCTCACTGTTCCTCTTGAGGGGATTGGTATTGTCACAGCTGGGTTTACTTCTGTTACTCTAAATACTCTTGTGATACATACTTCCTCAAGAGGCATCTGCCTGTTGATCTAATTCATCAGAAATCTATGGTTCAGTTGTATATGGTGGCAAACACCTGTAATCTTAGTACTTGGAAGCGTAAGACAGAAAGATCTCAGGTTTAAGGCCAGCCTCAGCAACTTAGCAAGGCCTTCAACTATTTATTGAGATCCTGTTTCAGATAAAAACATGACATATGGCTGGAGATATAGTTTAGAAGTAGAATTCCCCTGGGTTCAATCCCCAATACCACAAAAAATAATTACATAAAAATATGTGGTTCAAAAGCCGCTCGAACTGTTCCCTGGATTTGCTGTCATCACTGCTGGCCTCTGAACCACTGGATGGTGATACCTCTCTTTGGTAACCAAAAAAAGCAGGAAGCACATAGGGTTAGGCACGGAGTCGCTTCTACACCCAGAATGTTGAAAATGATGCAATTGCATACAAGTTACCCTTGGCTCAGTCATACAGTTGTATTAATATATGTGGTTCTAGATTATAGCTACTTCCCAAGAAGGTTAACTTTGTGTGTGTCAATTTAATTATTCATTCAATAGATCTGGAGATCATAAATTGCAGATATATGAAAGATAAATACAACATTTCAGTGAGAAAAACACAATAACCCAATATGTATATAAACCTGTGACATAATACAACACTACATAATATTTTATATCATAGCAGGTAAGTGTTTAGTGGGAAAATAAGGCAGAATAATTTTTTTAAATGAATAATGGAAAGTGCTATTTTAGTTAGGGTAGCCAGGGAAAGTCTTTATAATGCACTGATACATGGACAGACACCAGAATGAAGTCAGTGAAATGAACATGCAGGGAAAAAAAATATTTAAGCACAAAGACCTGAATGTGCAAATGCCCTGAAGTGGAGTAGGAACATGTATTCCCAGGTCAGCAGAGAGTCAATGGGACTGGAATATGTTGAGAAAAGGGAGGATAAAAGGAGGCATCAGAAATTATCCAGGAGCCAGACCTACAGGCCATGCCAACAAATTTGCTTTTTATGCTGGTCTCACAGCCTGGGGAGTAGGCAGCAGAAGAAAAATCAACGACAACATCAAAGTATGAGGGAGGAAGAAGAGTGGTTGAACATGGTTAACACGGACTGTATACATCCATGGCAACCTCAAGCTGAGTCCCATTAATATACACAATTAATGTGTGTTTTATAAAAAAATGACAAAGTGTTCATCCTGTTTCTCAGAATAAATAAAGACACCATTTACTGAGATAAAGTAAACCAGAGAAAAAGCAAGTCAGGGCTTAGATGGGAAAGTGAATTCGGCATCAGTGAGTGTCTTCACCATGTTGAAGAGTGATTATCAAATGGACTCGTGTGTGTGTGTGTGTGTGTGTGTGTGTGTGTGTGTGTGTGGTTACTGGGGATTGAGCCATGGATCATCTACCTCTGACTATACCCACAACACTATTTTATTTTTATTTTGAAACCATGTCTTGCTAGGTTGATTAGAGTTTTACTACTTGCTGAGGCTGTCCTTGAACCTGCAATCCTCCTGTCTCGATCTCAAAAATAGTGATATTATAGATGTGTGTCAGCACTTTCAGTTCAAATGGGCTCTTATACACTTTGTTCTTTAGAGTATTCCTCCCAGATTTGTGTGTGTAATCAACCTCCCATCACTTTGGCTAGAGGAGACAAATGATAAGAAGGACAAGCCAAGACATCTCTGTTTTAGGCAAAGCTGGTTTCAGGCACCATTTTGAAACAGATAAAACTTACAAAGTTTTTCAGGTTCTGGGTTTGCCTCTTCCCCACCTCATTTTCAGTTTTATTCACCATACCAGAGGAAATCTGATTTCCTCTAAATACATTCATTTCCCTGTGTCTCTCTTTGCCTCTACTCATCACCATCCACATGACGAGGGAAATGATTTGGTATCAGTCATTTATACATTGAGATAAATTTAACTCCATTATAACAGCTCCCTGAAATATTTGTCCTCTACAGCTCGTCTTTGATTATGTGATGAATAGTCCTGTTCTCTAGTTTTCCTCCTAAGAGAGTATTAGGAAACCAAAGAACCAAGTGATGTGTGCACAAATGGATCACTTTGAATCCACGATGATGTATAATTACGATGCATCCATAAAAGTACCAAAATAAGAGCCAAAACGACGCACTGCTACATTTAGGTACCTACTGGAGAAAATATATTTGCTTGCATGCCACTGTGATGAATGTAGCACATAAATAACAGAATTTTATCTGAGGTGGTGTGATAAATGTTATTGCTAAATTGATCACCAGAACAAGTGTCCTTAAGGCAAGTACCTAGAATAGACAGGTAGAGTTAAGGGCTACCAGGAACATGACTTCAGGGAACAGTAGACCTAGAAAGTGTATGGAAGATATCATAAAGAATTTCTGAGAGTGTGATGAATTTTTCAGAGCTGGTTGTTCATGTGTGCAGGCACCCACCATTGCATAAATGCTCCAGGACAAATGGAAGGTCAATATCTATTGATAAGTCTCTTTCACCTCTAGCTAAATACTTCTGAATGGCTAAGTTCTTTAAATATATACTTCATGATTCATTACTTTGATCAAGTTCTTCATAGATATAAAAATGGTAAATATAAAAATATAAAATCAGATAGGATACTCTTGATTTTTATTTCTACATATTAGTTGATATTCTTTTCAATATTAATATTCTGTTAGTTTGGGGGGGAAAGTAGATAAGCCTTCCCTATTCTCTTCATTTTCATATATTCCTGAACTCTAGTGAATATATATTTTTCTCTTTTCCTAAAAGGGCTCTGTGTGTGTATAGATTAAAATGTGTTCTAACAGAAAATCAATCTTACTAATGACATCTTACTTAGTACTGGAAGAATAAAAGAACTATACACAAAGAAATCCCCAATGATGTATTTATAATAAAGCAAGCCAAGAAAAAAAAATTTAATTGCTGAAATTAACTTGTCATTCAAAGTTTTTTTTGTTAACCCAAACAAAGCCTGTTTGTTTAGGTTACTAACCCAGGGAAGAAAATACATTCATACAACTTCATGACAACAGCCAACATGGCTGCCAGAACCGGCCCAAAATATAAAATCAATGCTAAAAAATAATATCAAGAACAATGAAAAATCCTCATAATGATTAAATGATTAACGAGGACCTGTCTTTACGCAACCTTCAAAGTCAGGGTGACTTCACTAAAGAGAAATCTCATTACCTGAAAAATTGGTGGTTATACAAGTTTCAGAACTAGGCCTGTCCTGAAAACCCCTAAGAAGTCTGCCTAGAGGATGGCATCATAGGAATACACCTCCTACTTGGTGAAGGGTATTCTGCCTACTAAAGGGAAAAATATGCCTCCAAAGGAAATGTGCTGGTACAAACTCCTGCTGTGATATCACAAATGTCTCATTCCAAGAAAAAAGGGTAAGCACACAGGTCAATCAATGAGGTGGGAGGCAGAGTTTAATTAAGTGTCTTGGGTGTTCAAGACTCTCTCCTAAAGGATGCTTGAAGCAGAATCTAGCCTCACATAGAAGAGCCTGGCAGTAGCTTAAAAATAAGATTCAGCTCTAGCCAACTTCATGACCTTCGACCCAGTAGCAGGAGAAAACTAGGGTGGGAACCAGAAATCAAAAGCCCATCAGGCTTGAGATTTGTTCAAGAGACCAGCCACACATACAGTAGGAACTCTAGATAACTGAGGTGAAGATGAAGACCTCTGCTTAGCAAACACTGAATCTTTGTCATATACAAGGCAATACGTACAGAGGAACAGACTGTTCACAGACTGTTCCCACTAGGGGAAAAGGAACCCTCCATGTGTTGTCAGCTGGGCTTGCACTGAGTCGGAACCACGGGGGGATGAAGAAGCCCATGGATGGCAGGCCTTCGCACCCAGTGCTGCCAGGCCCTGCCTGCACCTGGCACACTGGCATTTGCAAGTGGAAGTATGTGAGAGCACCCTGCTGACCACAGAGGAAACAAAGAATACAAAAAGGAAGATACACGGGTAAGCTCAGTCTTGAAAAAGAGAAGGACCTTCACTGTATAATCATACATTAAATTTCAGGCCAAATATTGATGCTACAAAGGATGATTTTGTCATAATTTTGATGAATAATTCTCAGAAACCTTTATTCTCTCTTTAGAAACTTTTCATCTAAATATTTTATATAGGCCCTTCTTTCTTTAAAACAAATACAGAATTTTTATAATGCATCAGCCTGATGTATTTTATAATACATGCTGCTTGAGCTAATGAAAATCCTGGGATGCAACTTATGACTTAAATTATTTTGAGGTACATTATACAGTTTGTAGAAAACTGCCATTTCCCCCCAGGATAAACACTTCCCTCTGGTTTTGCATAATAAATACTTGCAATTCGCAAATTCTGGCACTCTAAATCATGGTATCCTTTTGAAGCACTCCCAATCAATTGTCTTCCTTAGCTACAATGCGTTAAGCTGCTATTTTGTAGACTATAATAATCCAAGATACAAATTCAATCAAAATTAACTCTATGTAAAACCAACTACAAAGGAGATTATACTTATCACTTGAGAGTTTTAAACAAATTACAAGTTGAGTTTTTGTTTTGTGGGGATTGTTTGGTTAGTTGGTTTTTGTTTTTTTTGTTTTGTTTTGTTTTGTTTTTGTTTTTGTTTGGCTAACAGCAGAGTAACAGCAGTCTGAAGAAAGAGCAGAATCATCTGGGTTGTCTTAGATATCTGCTCCATAGGAAGAAAATAGGGTTTCAACACTTTCCTCATGAAACCATGAAGGATGCAGTGGAACGTAAACTGCCCATGCTCATAAACCAGGTCCAGCTTCACCAGCACGCATGCCGCGCATCACACAGGCCCCACACTTAGCAGAGCCCTGGACTTGATTTAATATCACCATCTTGAAAACTCTTAACTTTCGAAGGAGGAATCTTCGTTTTCCATTTAATTCTGGGCCCTTCAAACTGGGCAGCTAATCCTGCATACAGAGGGGCCAACTGAGATCAAAGTATATCTTTTCCACTGCCACAGGATGATGCACAGTGCTGAGACACAGTATACAAATGGAAAATATTCATTGACCGCATCAAATCAAATGTACTCCCTAATTTCCAAGATAGATTTTAGAGTTCTCCATACAGTTGGCTTTCTTTAAGGGTTATGAGGAGAAAAAAATGAAAATTATGAAATTTTTCCCATTCATAATCCTTTATCATATGTATTTTTTCATGTTATTATCTTCCCCTTTTTCAAGAACACACAGTTTATTCATTCATACAGATATGACCAGGGTTATGCTGATGCCCAATCCAACGAGCATACCGTAACCATTGGATACGCAGACTGAACACCAGGATCCCTTTTACATGAGGACTCCTTTACAAATAGCATCTTTAAGGACATGCAAAAGGTAACTTGGGAACTTGACAGTTAAATCCCTGAGGCCCTTGAGCAAAGAGAAAGCTCTTCAAATTCTGGACTCTGGAAAAGCAGTGAGTCATCCTGTTTCGGGAAGAGTAAGAGAAGTGATTTTTGGCAGGAAGGATTGTTCCATGGGGGAATGTCACTCAGATGCACTTCTGTGAGTAGCACTGGGGATTCTTGAACAGCGGATATCACCTTACTGTTATAGCACACCCCTGGCTGTAGGGGGGGGGCCTTTGTGGGCCCATGTCTACATATGACCCTGCCCCTGTGTCACAGTGATTGGGCAACACATAGACACAGTCTGCAGGGCAGGTTCTTCCCTGAGATTTTGAACTGAGACTTAAAGAGTCAGATAATAGAAGCTTCTACTGACAAGTCATGCAGAGGTGGGGCCTGAGTGACCATTTGTGACCATTGTGTGTATTAATGTGAAACAAAAATCAGAAACCCAGAAGGATAGTGAGTATCTGTTTTCATTTCTATCAGTGTTACAGTTTCCAACTCCATTCTCACAAAGCCCAGATTGTTTCCATGCCTATGAAAATAAATAACAGCCTGTCATTGCGCTAACTTTGTTCTTGGTAATCAAAGGCCCAGTACGCTGCCCTCAAAAAATATATTCTAAATTATTTTATAGCACTTACTATGAAAATGAAACATGATCACCTAAAATAAGACCATCACCCATCATGGGTTGGCCATAAGAGCTGTTATGAGATTAGAAAATAATGTCTTCTCTCACATGAGAGTTAATTAAAGCAGCCCTACACAGGCTGAAAAGACTTTGCTTCTCTATGTCCATTCTAGCTGCTTCCAATGCGCCCACCTAATGCTTATGGACTGGTCTTCTCCTCTTCTGTTACCAATTAAAGGGTAGTGAATCCTGTCTGGGACTACCCAGAGTCCAAATTCTACTAAAGGCAGAGTACAAGCATAAAAATACCAAATTCAAAGATACCAAATTTCCCCAAAATTCCCAGGAACCCAAGAGAGGTAAAAGAATAAGAACAGAAACAAAATCATGAGAGGCCCATGTTCCAAAGCCACTGCAGTGGTCATCAGGTTCTTGGCCATCCCTGTGACCGGGTTAACCTGAGAAACCGAGAGGGAGCTCTGTATACCTGTGCTCCTGATGGATTGTGCTGAATGTACTCAAGATCTTTGCTTCAATCCTTCTTATTTATTTTTCATACTGTTTCATTTGCTCTCCCCCAATAAACTTTCGAAGGCAAGATAATGCCAAAAATTCTCCCTTATCCTCCAAACCACTGGACACATGGAAGGCATTTGAAAATACATATTTAACTGAATTGATTGGAAGACTAGTTTCCCAAATGGGGTTGATAAATTTCTATTTATCATATTGTAGAACTTAACCCAGTATCTTGATGGATAAAAGAAAAATGTGTAAAGCACAAGGGAAAAATGCTTCACCTACCCTAACCTCTAAACTTTAATTGATTTTCTAGTCTTTGTTGAATTTTTCCCCGTATTATTTAAGAGTTTTTCACAACATGGATTTCTGCCAGGCCAAGCTTAAAACATTATTTCAGCCCAGTTGAAGCCTCACACATACACACAAAGGACGCGTTGCTTTTGCCTAAAGCAGATCCTTTATTTGTTGGGCTTTCCCTCGGCACAGTACATAGCACTTTGCATAGTTTTCTGCACATACTGAGCACTTAATAAGTACTTACTGTTTTAAGTAGTTTATTGTCCTGAGAGTCTTTAAACAGCACAAGTCTATGACTGTGAGTGAAATGAAATCTCAAAAGCTGTTTTTATAGAAAAAAGAAAAGAGATGCCAATAACCATCATTCCTTCTCCTCAACAACTGTGACAGAATATGCCCTTGAAATCACTTTCTTCATGTTTTCTGTGGTGAGTACCTGGCTCCCCTCTGAGTTCTCATCACTGGAGCCTCCCCCTGATTGTTCATGCTGGGCCATGGAAGAGTCTCTCTCTCATTGCCTGGCTTGCCTTTCTTGTTAGTTGGATGAATCCTTTGTCTCCTTCCTAACCAAAAGTAAATGCAACATACAGGCTCCTTGTCCCTATATGACGGGCACCTGGAGGAGATCTAGATTTCCAACCTTTACTTTTTACCATTTTCCTGGATGTCTAACACTAGGCTGTCCTGTGCTGGGCTCCTTTGGACTAAAACAGCCGTGGTGTGTCCCATCCTCTTTTCCTCCTTCTTCTTTCCTTCTTCATTCTTTATGTTCCTTTCAGACTGACCATAAATTAAGATTTGTTTTGAAATTGAAGAAGCAAAGGTTAAGGAAGACAGCGTCTGTGACTTGAAGGAACTCTCAGTGAAGGAGATTGTCGGTTAAGCTTTTAGAAGACTGCATGTTAAATATATATATGGCAAAGGGTTTGATTCTACTGGGAAGGGATCAGGAAAAAATATAGAGAAGATGATATCTAAGCTAAATTTTAAAGACTATTAATTGTTTTCCCCAAATGCTATATGAGCTATTGGCCAATATTCTTATACACTGCTCCTACAATATAAAGAGAACTTATAAGATTATATTAGCATTCTAAACATTCCTCCCAAATAGTTGTGGGTGGCATAAAAGAAGGTAGAAAAATGTATTTGTAGTTTTCAGAATTTTTAATTTACATTTAAGCCTTTCTCTGTATTTTACAGTTCATTATATTTACCATTTTCCTTTCATTTATTAAAAGTACTTAATGACATCTTAAAGGTCATCCTGAAAGTAATAACAAAAAGATAATCTTGGCTTTTCCTGAGAGATTTTCTATGTTTTATTACTGAATAAAAAACTTAAAGTAAAAGGGCTAAACTATTACTAAAACATATATTTATTTTTGTTTTATTATTTATTATTAATTATTCATTATAAATCGTTATTTTAAAATTATCATATAAGTCCTTATTATAAAATTATAAATATAAGAATTACCTACAAATCACCAACCATTGTTGCCTTGTACTTGGGTAAAAGTTTTATATTTATCCTACTTATGAAACTATCTCTATAATTACCTGATGTGGAAACTTAAAATTTAACTATCAGAGATGAGGCTTTAGATTTAATACAAAATCTCTTTCCAAAAAACAGTTTAAACTGGGTACAGGAATGAGATAAGCATTATCGGACAATAGCACCTTAAAGAGAATTAGTTTATCAAGTATGTTTCACTTGATAACTAAGTTCAAGTAGGTCACTGAGAAAATGGGATTCTTAGCCGACTTGAGAAAACACCAAAAAAGAAATGAGAACTGGCGAGGTAGGATTTTCATTGGCAGGCACTTGAAAAACAAAAGTAAAGTAGGATGTTGTAGGGAAATAGGAACCAGAATAAAAATCAAAAAAGCAAAGATATAATTACAATTTTTCCTCTGTCTGACTCCAAACTTTCCTTCTCAGCACACACTTTACAGAAAAAGTACTCATATTAAAACAGGGCATGGTCATTGTTTTGGTGCGAGCATTGTTACAGGATGATAAGCTCTACTAGAAATAAATTGTAATAGGGTAGTTCTCTCGTCATTGATTCTTGCTTTTCCCATGAGAAAAATTTCAACTGGAACACACAAATAGGGAAATGTAAGAGGTTTACTTAGGGAAGTGGAGGTACAGTTTAAGAGAAGGCCATGATAAAGGAGTGGCATTTCATCAAAAAGGGGCAGGTTTACATTCCAGAGGAAGAATACAGTAGAAAATTGCATAGAACAAAGGAGTATGTTCCAGAAAAAGAATCTGAAACAGGCAGTTTTCTGGAGTGGTGAGGTCAGGGGTCTTCCATGATGAAAGCTTTATTCAGTCTGGAAATCCTCATGCATGAGCATTTGGGAAAGTCACCATCTCTTTCCCTGCAATAGCTTAGTGCCCCTGAGCTGTTCTTTCCAATCCAGTGCCTAAGTGAAACCCTGCAGGGGTTTATGCATATAGTAAGTCTATCTTCCTGATCTCTCTGAGGTTTTCTAGCAGAAGTTCTTTGACTGCACTTAGATGAAGAGTCCAGTACTTCCATTCATAACGGCCTCGTTAGCTTTCCCTCATGTTCATTCAATTTTGCCCTGAACTGTTCATTTCTATCTAACTACTTAATGTAAGCATGAGCAAAACAGACCAAAATCAGCACAGTAAAACCGTTAAGAAGTTAACTGAGATGTGAAACACTGCCCGTGTATCAGATGAACACCCAAGTACTCAAGGGTGATTCAAAGTTAATCGAACATTGAAAATGTGTTGAGAACTAAACTGAGATAGAAAGAGAATACAAGACAGAACTCTTGGTCTTAGCCTAGTCAGGATTTTTTGCCCACTGAATATCAACCTTCTCCAGAGAATTGTAATCAGACCCAGAGTCTACACAATACAAGATTTATATGACCCAAGATTAAATCCAAAGTTATTCAACATTCCAAGAATTAGGAAAAATTGACCAATTCTTAAGGGAAGATACAATAAACCAATGCCACTCCCAAGATGATGCAAGTGTTGAATATCAGACAAAAATTTTAAGACCGCTGTGATAGCTGTTGTCTGTAGGTTAAAGAACAACACATCTGAAATTAATGAAAGGGTAAGAGTTCTTAGAGGAATCCATATTATATAAAGTAGCCAAATGAAATTTTAGAGCTGAAAAAACTATATAATTTTAGAATTACTAGCTAGACTCAATAGGAGATTGGAGGTGACAAAAGAGAAAAATTAATGAATTTGAAGTTAAAGCAATAGAAATAATTTAATCAGCAGAAAAGAAATCAAAATATTTTTATAAATTATCAGAGCCTCAGAGACATGTGGGACATTATCAAAAGGTCTACATATATGAGGTTGGAGTCACAAAAGGAAAAGAGAGATTTAGGTAATTTTTCTTTGCTTTTTTTTTTGTGGTACTGGGGATGAAACCCAGGGGCATTCTACTTCTGAAAGACACCCCCAGTCTTAGTTTTTATTCTTTATTTTTTGAAACAGTGTCTCACTGAATTGCAGAGGTCTTCACTAAGTAGCTGGGGCTGTCTCAGCCTCCCAAATGCTGGGATTACAAGCATGTGCCATCACACCTGACATAAAATATTTTTTAAAATGATGGCCAAATAATGTATTTGTAACAATGAATATATATTAACAAATCAAAAGGGTCCAGTATGTCCTTACTGAAAGATAGATCTCTGTGACATTTTACACATTTTACATCAATTTTTGTTTCGGATTATCTTTTCACACATGTCTGTATAGCAAATAACCTTGTATGATAGAGATAGGATCTCCCTCTGAGGCAAAGGCAGATAAAAGATAAAGGCTCCTTTGGGGCAAAAGATGGGCAGATTTCTTATCAGTGCCCTTTAAAATATTGGAGTTTCCTCGGTTGTGTTTCAAATCTACTGCAAATACAGCATCCACAGGTGAACCCATGTGAATATGTAGCTCATGTTGCCTGCAGTGCTATGATTAATATAGTTCCTTGTCTCTTATTCAGGGTAATCATATCTTTTATTAGCATCCATAAAACTGGAGAAGGCTGACCTGTTAGTTTGCAAGTACGGTCTCAAAACACTTCACAGTTCTTGCTTCCAAACAATGGTTTTTTCCCATATTTTATCAGTGTATTATAGTGTCACATCATAATGTACTTCATTGTGATGGTAACATACATGCACACAGCACTTGGTGGGCTTTCCCCAGATCCCTCCCCACACCCTGCTTCCCCATACAGGCTATTGAGATTGGCATTGGCATTCTCACATAGACATAATATCAGTGGAAATAATTTTTTTCATTGAGTCTCTCCCCTCCCACTTCACTAAATCATCTCCCTCACTCCACTGGAGTTCTTCCTCTATTATCTGAAGTCTCTCTGGTATTTTGATTACTCCCTAACTTTCCCATTTGAGAGAAAACATATGACCCTTCTTTTTCTGTGACTAGCTATTCTCATCTAACATAATGTTCTCTAGGTCCTTCCATTTTCCTAAAAATGACACAATTGTGTTCCTTTTTAATGCTGAATAGGATTTCATTGTATTATATCCCATAATTTTTCATCCATTCATCTGTTGAGGGATACCTAGATTGGTTTCATAATTTGGCTATTGTGAATTGTACTACTATAAACATGATATGCATATACTACTATAATATTATGATTTCAGTCTTTTTTGAAAGATATCCAAGAATGGTAGAGCTGGATCATAGAATGGTCCCATTCCTAATTTTTTGAACAATCTGATCTTCAGAGTGGCTGTACTAATTTGTAATTCCACCAACAATATAGTAGAATTCCTATGTTCCCACATACTCACCAGCATTTATTGTTATTTGACTTCTTGATCATTGTCATTTTGATTAGGGTTAGATAGAATCTCAGTGTAGTTTTGATTTGCATCTTCCTGATTGCTAATGATGTTGAACATTTTTTATGTTCAACATTTTTTATGTTTTTACTGGCCATTTGCATTTCTTCTTTTGTAAAGTGTATATTTAGTTCAATTTTCCATTTCTTGATTGGGTTGTCTTTATAAGTCTTAAATCTTTTAACTACTTTGTGTGTTCTAAATATTTGTCCTTTATCACAGAAATAGGTGGCAAAGATCTTTTCACATTCTATAGGCTCTCTCTTTAGACTCTTGATAGTTTTCTTTCATGAGCAGAATATTTTAGTTTAATGCTATCCCATTTATTAATTTTTTTAATTATCCTGAGCTTTATTTGGGACAGGGTCTTATTGAAGAAGTTTCTACTTGTGGCTATATATTAGAGATTTGGACCTATGCCTTCCTCTGGTAATTTTTAAGTTTCTAGTATATTTTACAGGTCTTTGATCTTGAGTTGACTCTCGTGCAGGGTTAGAGACAAGAATTCAATTCCATTTTACTACAAATGGATAACCAGTTTTCTCAACACCATTTTTTTAAAAGGCTGTCTTTTCTCCAATAGATGTGTTTGGCATCTTGGTCGAAAATCATTTGGCCATGTGGATTTGTGTGTTATCTTTTATTCTATTCCACTTATTTAAGTGTCTATCTTTGTTCCAATATCATGCTGTTTTTATCACTATAGCTCTGTAGTGTAGTTTGAAGTCAAGAATTGTGATGCCTCCTGTATTCTTATTGCTGAGAATTGCTTTGGTTATTCTGTCTTTTGTTTCTTCATATGAAATTTAAGACAAATTTTTCTAGTTCTGTGAAGAATGATATTGTTATGTTAAGAGGGATTACATTAACTCTGTAGATCACTTTTGGTAGAGTGGTCATTTTGATAACATTTATTCTCCCTATCCAAGAGCATGGTCTTCAATTTCTTCTTTTAATATTTTATGATTTTAATTATGGAGGTATATTACCTCCTTGGTTAGAATTATTCCCAGGTATTTTATTGTTTTGAGGTTATTGTAAGTAAAAATATTTTCTGGATATCTCTTGTAATGTATCTATAGTTGACATATAAAATATCTACAGAATATTTTAAATTGATTTTGTATCTGACTACTTTGCCATTTGGATCTTCTAAATAGAGTATCATGTCATCTGTGAATAGACATAATTTAAGTTTTTCTTTTCCTATTTGAATTCCTTTGATATCCTTCTCTTGCCTTATTTCCCTGGCAAGAGTCTCAAGGACTATATTGAAAAGTAGCAGTGATAATGAGCATCCTTGTCTTGTTTCTGATTTTGAAGATAATTTTTGCAGTTTTTCTCTATTCAATGTGATGTTGGCTTTGAGGTTTATTTTATATTGCTTTAATAATATTGAGGTAAGTTCCTTCTATTCTAATTTTCTTCAGGATCTTTAACATGAATGGTTGTTGGATTTTGTCAAATGCTTTTCAGCATCTATTGAGATAATGATGTGATTTTTGTCCTTAGTTCTATTTGTGTGGTGAAAAACATATATTGATTTGTATATGTTGAACAAGCCTTTTATCCTGGGGATGAAACCAACTTATTCATAGTGTACAGTTCTCTTGATGTGGTTTTGAATGCAAATCACATTTTTTAGAATTTTTAGTATTTTTTAGAATTTTTTTAGTATATTTTTTAGAATTTTTGCATCTATGTTCATCAATGATATTGATTTGTAATTTTCTTTTCTTAATGAATCTTGGTTTATTTTGACATTAAGGTGATACTGGCCTCATGGAAGGATATGGAAGGATTTCATCTCTTATAATTTCACTGAATAACTTCTGAAGTATTGAGTTTAGGTCTTCAGTCTTCATTCAAAGTATATCATTCAGTATCGATGTGTTTATGTAATTTCTTTTGGTTGAAATCAACAAAATCCCTGTTGTTGATTTCTATTTTCATTCCATTGTGATCTGAAAAAATGCAAAGAATTATAATACATTTTCTTTTAATTTGCTGGTACTTGTTTTGTGTTCCAGAATGTGGTCTATTTTGGAGAAGGTTCCATGAGTAGCTGAGAATATTTATTCAGATGCTGTTATGTAGAATACTCTGTATATGTCTATTAGGTATATTTAGTTTATAATGTTCTTTAGGTCTAAAGAGTCTTTACTGATCTTTTGCCTGGAAGATTGATCTAGTGATATGACTGATGTGTTAAAGTATATTTGGGTCTATTTGAGACCTAATGTCCTCAATAGTTTGTTTTACAAAGTGAATGCAACCACATTGGGGCATAAATGTTTACTATCATTGCCTCTTCTTTTTGGATTGTTCTTTTTATTATTAAAAAGTTGTCTCTTCTGATACCTTTTAGCTTAAAGTCTGTTTTGTCAGTTATAAGTGAAAATACACCTGCTTTTTTGCTTTTTTTCAGTCTCTATTTGGATGGTATATCTTTTTCCATTCTTTCAACTTTAGCCTGTGAATATCTTTGATATCTTTGCCTATACTGTGAGTTTCTTGTAAGCATCATATAGTTGGATTATGTTCTTTAATCCACATTGCAAGTCCATGCCTTTTAATTGGGGAATTTTAATTTTAACTTTGATACCCAATGTTATTAAAAGATGATTTTTGTTTCCTGTCATTTTGAGTCTGTTTTGTTTAATAGTACCATTTCTCATTTGTTTAGTGGCCTATTTACTGAATTTCACCCCTTCTCTGGTCCTGGTATTTATTTCTTTTTTGTGTCTTATATCTTTAAGTATTTTATCTAGTGTCATCTTAGTAGTTATGATTTCATTTAGCTTCTGCTTGTCTTGAAAGGTTCTTATTTCTCCATTAATTTTGAACAATATATTTACTGGATATAGTAGTTTTGTTTGGGAGTTTGTCTTTTCTTTTTTCCTTTCAGAGTCTGCAGTACATCTTACAAGTCCCTCCTGGCTTTCACAACTTGGGTCGATAAGTCTGGAGTGATTCATATTGTTTTGTCCTGGAATTTCACCAGTTCTTTTGTCCTCAATGCAGTTAAAATTCTTTCATTGGCCTCTATGTTAGTAATTTTGAGTATTATGTGGCAAGAAGGAGTTGATTTTTGATCCTGTCTTATTGGTGTTTTGAATGTCTCTTATATGTAGATGTTCAACTGTTTTCCTATGTTTGGGAAATTATCTGGTATTATTTTTTGAAAAGGTTCCTAATACCCTTGATTTCTGCTTCTAGACTTTCCTCAAAGTCTGTTATCTGTAAGTTAGGTTATTCCATATTATTCCAAATTTCCTGGATGTTCTGGTCATGTTGTCTAATATTATCCTCTCTATATTGTTGACTGTGTGGTCATTTTGAATAAGCTGTCTTCTAATTGTGAGACAACTATTTTTTATGTGGTCTTGTCTGCCATACGTGGTTTCTATTGAAGTCTTTATTCAGATATTGACTTCTTTATTTTGCTTTTTGATTCTTATATATGTCTCAATTTTTCTATTCATATAGTCTTTTAATTCCTTTCACTTTTCCTGACTATTTCTGAGGCCCTTGATGATATTAAAAATCAAAATTCTGAGTTTTTCTGGCATTTTATCTAGCTTAGTATCAGTGATCTTCCTTGGTGTTGGGTTGTGAGTGTTCATAGTTTTCTTCTTGGTCTTCATTCTCATGTATTCAGAGTGCTCAGGTTTGTATTCCTGTTGTTTTGGCATCCTCTTCTTCTTTGTGTAAGAGTACTATATACTATGTCTATTTTTTTATCCTTTTATAGTAAGGCCTATGCTGGTGGTTTATATTTGCCTTTACAAATCTGTGTCATATAATCAAACTTTTGAGTTTTTCCCCCAGAGCCTTTTCAACAAGATTCAGTTCTCATTCAGTGCAAGCAAACAGGAGTCTATAATTAGCTGCAAGACACTGTGCTCTCCTGGCCCAAACTCTTCAGGGACAGAGACTATAATGTTCTGTTTAGAGCTTGTGGCCTGCTGGTTGGGGCTTAATGCCCCAAAGACACCACAGCTGCTTTACTAGTTGTCAACCCACAAAATCACATAGAGTGCTGACCTCAGGCCACTATGGCCACTAGGCATAAGCTTAGTGGTCCAAGCTTCTGGCCAAACTAGCTCAGCTTTGATGGCCCAGGGACATTACCACTGATTTATTGGTTACAAATTAATAGAACCCTGTCATTACTGGCCTCTGTGCATGCCAGTCACAAACTCTGCTGGTAGAGAAAGTGTTGCATTCCCATCCTTTAGCTTTGATCATTGAACCCCTGCTGGACTCTGGCCTCGCTGCTCAGGGCCCATGCTCTGGCATGAAGAGGTTGTACTGTTCTGAGCCTGAGGCTTGGCTGATTCCGTTGTTTTGCCTCAGGACTACTGCTACTGCTATGGGAAGCTTTTTTTTTTTTTTTTTTTTTTTTTTTTTTTTTTTTTTTTGGTGGTACTGGGGTTCCTGGAAGCCCTTCTATCTCCGGGCTACACTCCCAGACCTATTTTTACAGTTTTTTATTTGGAAACAGGGTCTCCTAAGCCAGCACACGCGGCTGGCTTCAAACCTGCGCGATCCTCCCGTCTCTGCCTCCCAAGCGCGGGGATTACAAGCGTGCGTCACCACGCCCAACTATGGGAAGCTTTAATCATGTGAGATCTTATTGGCCTCCAGCCTTGGTACTTGTGGTACCCAACACAGCCAAATGCAAGTTTATAGCCTTCTGAGCCTGTGGCATGGTTAGCTGAGTTATTTAACCTAACAGACACCCCTGCTGTAGGTCCTACAGTGATTACTGGAGACCCTGCAGAGGCCTAGTGAACTGCTGGCTCTAGATTCCTCCCTTTCAAATGTATCTAGGGGCCATCTGCTAATTTATGTTTCTACCATGTCTAGCTCTAGTCCTCCTACTCACCTTCATAGGAATGATTTTCCAACCCACAAACTCCAGGGGTTTGTTGTTACCACACAAGTCCCTCTAGCCATAAAGGTTCCCAATGGGATGCTTTATAAACTCTAAGTCTTGAATAAAGCTTCTCAGACCTTGCACAAAGGGAAGTTCAGCTGCAGCCACAGGAGTTCACTGGGAAGTTTGGTTGGGAGATCTGGAGAGTCACTCTTTTGAGGTTTCAAACATCAAGAAGAGAATGTGATTCTTTTTGATCATGGTTTACTTCAATTACTGGCTCCACAAAATTCTGTTTCTTTTTGCTGGAATTGGTGTCTGAGAGCCATTTGGTGTCAGCAGCCACTAGCCCCAGCACATGCTCATCAAGATAGTGCCCACCTACACTATACACTTACCATGAGACATGTGGAGCTATTTTCAGTTCTCTGCTTTCTGTACTAAGTCCAATTCCACCACTGTGGAATTGTGGATTGTGTTTCTACTGTCTTTCTTCTGTTGAGTTCTGACTGCTTCTTTTCTCTTATCAAGAATAAGTCTATTCACTGAATAAATTCCAAATCAAATGAAATGTGTTGTCTTCCTCTATTCAACCATCTTTTTTTCCCAAACAACTTAACCTCAAAACATAATGATATTAGTTTCTGGACTCATTATAACTTAAATTTAAAACACCAAATATAAAGTAAAAACCTTGAAAGTATCTATAGTAAAAAAACTGAAATATATGGTGGATAAATGAGTTGAACTACCATGAATTTCTCAAAATACAATGGAAGCCAAAGTTTAGTATAACCATAATATATTTAAACTACTGAAATAAAAGGACTGTCATCCTAATATTATATTGCTTCAGTAAGCATTCTCAGTGCTGCAATCCAAAACACCTGACAATTATAACTCAGATGAAAGTTTACTTGATTATAGTTCTGGAGATTTCAGAAGTTTCAGTCCATGTTAGGTCAGGTTACATCTATGAAGCTAGGGACATGGAGGCAGGAGTCAGAAAGAAAGAGTACACATAAAGCTGATGTTCTCACATCATGGAGGCCAGAAACAAGGGAAAAACAGAGCAAGAGGATGAAGAGCTATACATAATCCCAAGGCCACTACTTTACAGAACCCTCCTCAGCAGCCAAGCCCTGCTTTCAACATGGCTGCCTTGTCTCCAAGAGTTCTAAAGGAACATTCTAAATCCAAACCATAACATGTATGTCCAACAAACATATCCTAAAAGTAAAGTATAAATAATTATATCTTAGATGAATAAAAACAAATAAAATTCAGCAGCAGCAGACATAACCTACAGGAAATAATGGGAAAATTTTGCTCTGTAGAATAAAAGAACTGAAATAATAGACATATATTTATCTTTCTCTTCTTAAAGCCTTTTCAAGCAAAAATTATAGTACTCTATGATGGGATTTTAATGCATATAAATATTATAATTATGATATTATTATAACATTAAAAAGGCAGTTAAAGAAATATATGGTTGTAATTTTCTTTTTTTTTTATGGTACTGGGGCTGGAACCCCAAGGGCTTTCTAACCCTGGGCTATACTCCCAGACCTATTTTATATTTTTTTGGAAACAGGATCTCACTAAGTTGCTGAGAGCCTCACTAAGTAGGTGAGGCTGGCTTCAAGCATGTGCAATCCTCCTGTCTCAGCCTCCCAAGTACTGGGATTACAAACGTGCGCCACCACACCCGACCTTATATGGTTGTAATTTTCTACATTTGACATGGAGTAACGTAATAGTAATAATGGCAGACTATGAAATATTAGATGGTATATTATAATCCTTAAGACAAAGACTGAAAATGACTCAAAGAAATATAGTCAAATATCCAGTGTTCAAATAATACAAAAACAGACCAGAAAGGGTAGGGATGTCAAGTAATTTAAGTACAAAAAAAATGGAGGAGACAGAATTAAT
Source organism: Muscardinus avellanarius (assembly GCF_963383645.1). Classification (NCBI taxonomy): domain Eukaryota; kingdom Metazoa; phylum Chordata; class Mammalia; order Rodentia; family Gliridae; genus Muscardinus; species Muscardinus avellanarius. The sequence goes on along the minus strand of NC_137794.1, from coordinate 73,105,615 downwards.
TATACAACAATAGAATTGAATACAACCATTTCTATAATTGTGTTAACAATGAATGACTTACCTCCAAAACAGAAGAGGAGAGAATACTTTCCAGATCACTCGTAAATGCTGCTTTTCTTGGTCGCCATCTTGCAAGAAGTCCTCAATTAGGACAGTACTACACTGATACTAGAACCAGATAAGACACTGACATAAGACTTAAAGTCACAGAAAATAAAGTAAATTTGAATTTTTAAATTTGACAAGAAATAAAAGATATTATGCCTAAAATTATTTGCTTATAATAATACATCAGTAATATCATAAATAATAATATAGACTTTTACTATGAATGATAAGGACTTTAACCTAATGGGTAGGGTAAAATCTAATAGGAGTAACTGAATAAAAAGATAAATTTTAGAAGAAAAGGAATACTGTAAAATTACTGTTAAAGAAGAACTTGTATCGAAACCAACCAATAGCAAGCAAAGAAATAGAAACAGCAATAAAATTTCTTCCATCAAAGAAATGCCCAGGCCCAGATGGGTTTCCAGCTGAATTCTACAAAACCTTCAGAGAACTAATCCCAATATTTTACAAATTGTTATGGGAAATCAAATGAGATGGAATTCACCCAAACTCCTTCTAGGAGGCCAGTATTGCATTAATAACAAGACCAAATAAAGATATCTCAAGAAAAGAAAATTACAAACCAATATCCTTGATGAATATAGATGCAAAAATTCTAAACAAAATACTAGCTATATGCATTCAAAATCATATTAATGGAATTGTATACCACAATCAATTTGGTTTCATCCCAGAAAAGCAAGGCTAGTTCAACATACGCAAATCAATATATTATTCACCACATAAATAGAATTGAGAACAAAAACCACATGATCATATCAATAGATGCTGAAAAAGCATTTGACAAAGTCCAACACCCATTCATGTTAAAAACACTGCCGAAAATTGGAGTAGAAGAAACGTATCTCAACATCATTAAGGCTATATACAATAAACCCAAAGCCAACATCATATTGAATGGGGAAAACACTGCAAGAATTTTCTCTAAAATCAAGAACAAGACAAGGATGCCCACTATAAGCACCCCTTTTCAATATATTCCTAAAGATTATTGCCACATCATTAAGACAAGAGGATATAAAAGGAATTCAAATAGGAAAAGAGGAATTAAAATTAGCCTTGTTTGCAGATGACATGATTCTTTATCTACAAGATCCAAAGAACTCAAATAAAAGGCTACTGGAGCTGATTAACCAATTCAGCAAAGCTACAGTATACAAAATCAATCTAAAGAAATCAGTTGCTTTTCTATATTCCAACAATGAATCCACAATGAAAGAAATGAAGAAAATAATTCCATCCACAATAACCTCAAAACTAATAAAATACCTAGGAATAAACCTAACCAAAGACATAAAAGACCCCTACAATGAAAACTATAAAACATTAAAGAAAGAAATTGAAGAAAACCTTGGAAGATGGAAAGATCTCCCTTGCTCATGGATAGGCAGAATAAATATCATAATCAAAATGGCCATTCTGCTGGGCATGGTGGCACACACTCGAAATCCCCGTGCTTGATAGGCTGAGACAGAAGGATTGTGCAGGTTTGAAGCCAACCTCAGCTACTTAGTGAGGCTCTCAGCAACTTAGTGAGACCCTGTTTCCAAATAAAATATAAAATAGGACTAGGAGTATAGCCCAGAGGTAGAAAGCCTCTGGGTTCCAACCCCAGTATCACACACACACAAAAAAAAGGCAATTCTGCCAAAAGTGATCTACATATTCGATGCAATTCCTATCAAAATACCAATTCTTCATAAACCTAGAAAAACCAGTCATGAATCTTATATGGAGAAAGAAAAGACCCAGAATAGCCAGAGTAATCCTCACCAATAAGAACCATGCAGGAGGCGTCACAATCCCTGACTTCAAATTATACTATAGAGTAATAGTAGTAAAAACAGCATGGTATTGGCACAACAAAAGGCAGACTGACCACTGGAACAGAATAGAAGGTATAGAAACAGCCGGGCATGGTGGCACACGCTTGTAATCCCCAGGCTTGGGAGGCAGAGACAGGAGGATCGTGCAGGTTTGAAGCCAGCCTTGCTGGCTTAAGAGACCCTGTTTCCAAATAAAAATATTAAAATAGTACTGGGAGTATAGCCCAGAGGTAGAAGGGCTTCCAGGAACCCCAGTACCACCCAAAAAATAACAATAATAATAAAATAAAATAAAGAAGTTACAGAAACAAACCCACACACTTATACTCAATTGATCTTCGACAAAGGCACCTTTTCAACAAATGGTGCTCGGAGAACTGGCTATGTATTTGTAGAAAGATGGAAATAAATCCTTACTTCTCAGTGTGCACATGAATCAACTTGAGATGGATCAAAGTCTTGGAAATTAGACCAGAAACTGTGAAGCTATGAGAGGAGGGCATAGGTTCAACATTCCAACATATAGGCACAGGCAGTAACTTTCTCAACAAGACCTCCAAAGTGCAGGAAATTAAAAGAAGAATTAAGAAGTGGGATGGCATCAAACTAAAAAGTTTCTGCTCATGAAAGGAAACCACCAAGAACCAAAGAGAAAACCTAAAGAATGGGAGAAGATCTTTACCAGCCACCACTCTGATAGAGGCTAATATCCAGAATATGCAAAGAGCTGAAAAGACTCTACATTAGCAAAACAAATAACCCAATCAAGAATGGGCAACTATGCTGAGATTCCATCTAATCCCGATCAGAGTGGCAAGCATAAAGAAATCAAATAACAACAAATGCTGGTGAGGATGTAGAGAAATAGAAACTCTTCTACACTGTTGGTGGGAGTGCAAACTAGTTCAGCCACTATGCAGATCAGTGTGGAGATTCCTTAGAAAACTGGGAATGGATCCATCATATGATCTGACTATACCACTCCTGGGTATCTTTCCAAAGGGGTTGAAATCAGAGAACTACAGTAACATATGCATACACATGTTCATAGCAGCACAATTCACAATAGCCAAAATGTGGAACCAACCTAGGTCTTCAACAGATGAATGGATTGCAAAATTATGGGAAATATACACAATGGAATTCTACCCAGCAATAAAGAATAAAATCATGTCATTCACAAGAAAATGAAAAACCTGAAGAACATATGTTAAGTGAGATCAGCCAAGTACAGAAAGAGAAGAGACATGTTTTCTCTAATATGCCCAAAGTAGGACTATTAGGAATACCAGAGGGACTCCAGATAATAGAAGGGAAACCTCAGCAAAACTAGAAAGAAAGAGTAGGACAGGAAGAAGGCTGTTTGATTAATAGAGGAGCTACATTCAAATATGTGTATAAGTGTGACTGTAGCATGGTTAACCTGGACACTCATTTTTGGGAGAGAGGGAGGGGAAGCAGGGGGGTGGGTACTGAGCTGTGTGAATGTATGCCATTGTCAATATGATCCACATTATGATGTGAAACTATAGCATCCCAATAAAAATAAAAAAGAATTTGCTCATATTTTTAATTGGATAATAGCAAGGCCAAATTATAATCATTATTAGACACCATTGGACACATTTTTCAACTGCTTTAATGGCTTCTTTAAATATATTACTTATCATAATTCTTTTGATGGCTTCTTTAAATATATCAATACTTATATGCTAAAAATTATACTCTTTGCAACTATTAAGCTAAAATGATAATTTGACAATAGCTTAAAACTGTATGATAGGGTATAAATTTTGAAAATCATTTTGAGGTTATTCAAATAAAAGAACCTGAAGAGTGCTGAAAGGGAGATTATGACAGCTCAGCTATGAAACTTATAGCTCTATGGTAGAAGGGTCTGACAGGAGGAGGGAAAGAATCTTTCTCTTTTGAAAGTACAGAGAATGTATAACCGCCAGCCCTGTCCTGACTAACCCCCACTCGTCCCTTACATTTTTGGTCCTATCCAGGGGAAGGTAGATTAAACACCTGCTATGAGTGGTCTTATAGGAAAGTACTTCTCCCCTCTGCCAGAAAGCTGAGTGACTTCTCCCCCTCCTACACACAGTCCCCTACCCATTCTGTCTGCAGTGCCATAAATAATAGTCTTTTATCTCTTACAGAAGCAAAAAAATATATATTCTGCCAGCATTCATAAAACTTCATAAGGCTAACCTGTTATATACAACATATAAAATTTGCAATCCTAGTATCAGAGAATGTTCCAGGGGAAAAATATAAAAAGTACATAAAATGAGAACCAAACTGTTTATATCAAAAGCACCCCTCTCTTTACTTAGATATCACAGCTTCTGTGTGACCCTTCTTTCATGATCTGGGTCACAACACACTCTCTCTCGAGGCAATCAGGACCTAGAGTAATAACCAGAAGGTATATAATGTATGGAGCACAAGGTTAAGCTTCCTAAGGAAAAACTTTGCCCTCCACTTTTTATAATCCTCCTAAATAAAGCAACATCATAACGTTTTATTCCAGAGAAAGGGAAACATGTAATTGATCCTTTAACTACATCAATTATAAAACATAAAACTAGTTCTTTTTGCTCTTTGACTATATGCACATGGAAAATTTTCCATCAAGAACAAACAAAACAAAAGAATTACAGACAAGCCACATCATCTCCAGGAGCTGGAGGCCTACAACAGATGCTGCTCCTCCAAACACAGGATGCTTCTTGTGCAAGGTGTGGGGAAATAGGGCATGATCCATTCAGCTTCCTTTTGGTACTCTGATTTCCCGAAGTCAGAGCATATTTTCTGGCTCCAGACATAATTTAGTTCCACCAAAACTTGTGTAATAATTAAAAGTTAGACTTGTGAATGAGACCTTTGTGGCTTCTCTTTCTTGATTTTCCAGTACATAGATTCTGATGGTGGCTATTTTACTGATAAGAATGCCAGTATCTCTTTTGATAACCTAATACTGGAACATGAGCTCAAGTAGTATCTAAAAGATCAATTCTGTTTCCCCCATTTTCCCTCCAACTCTATATTCAACTTAGTCACTGTACTTGCTGTAATTAATTCTTTCCTTTAAACTAGCTGGAGTGGTTTCTGACTGAAATACTCTGTTGGCCTGGCTCACCTGGAACAAGCCACCAGTCACAGTACCTTCCAGATTCCATTCCACAGGCACTCTCCAGGGGGTTAGTTAACATGAGGCTTCATCTGAAATCTGCACACCCAACCTGAACCATCTTCCTCAACAGTCCAAGAAGGTAGGCAGTCCCTTCTTACAGCAGGGAAGCTGATGTTTCCATTTATAACTGTGCTAACTCAGAGCCTCCTAATGCTCCTCTCTTGCCTAGCTAATTTTGATAAGAGTCATCTTTGGTCTATGTTCTTTTACATTTCTATAGTCGTTTGTCTGAGTCACTTAGCTATAGAATCTCACTTAAATGCCTCCTTCCTTCCTGGAAACTGGACTATATGGAAGTTACCACCTTATTTAGTTAACTTACCACATTCCCATTTCTGTGAGACTAGAGCCTAACACCTCACATCTATCAAGGGAAAAAACATACAAAACATGTTTTTGTACAGCTTATTCTCTTTCTAAACTTCAATGTTTCTGTGCAAGTGTCACACTTACTGATTTTCTATCTCAAATTCCTTCCTCTTCTGAAAAATTGAAGTCCTCTATTTGCTTTAAATAGTAACTTTATCAACACACACAAGCCAATACAATTCCTTTAATTAGGCTGTTCAGTGCAATGCACAGGGCTCCCAAGAGGAAAGAAAATGCATTTTCCTTTCCCAAACCTCAACTTCCATCCTCAGGCAATCAAAGCTAAGTTATTTTAAACCTGCATGCTCTTGAAGCCATATCCATCATAATGTGTTTGGCCAGCAATAAGGTCTTGAAGCCACATCTATAATTTTCCCAGATCTTCCTATTTACCCAGCAGTATCTTCTTGCAAACATACTAACATTCTCTATATTTCTGTTTCATGTCCGTACCCACCAATCATGTGTTTTTACCTCATTATTGTATGACACTTTATAAATAGATCCTACTACATTAGTCAGCTTCATGTCTTCTCTTTTCTGGACTCAGAATAACTATACTCTGTGAGTTCATTGCCACATGCCTTTATGTTGTGGGCACCTTTATATATTATGTCCTGGCTTCCTATGCTATTGAGGGGAGGGCAGAGGTGCTAGAGTTGTTTAGATCAAGTGTCGAATCCCACTGTGGTTGAATGACACTAAACAGTTAAAACTCACTTAGCTGTTAAAGTCTCCATTCCCTCATCTATAAAATGGGATTCATAATACTTACCTTATTATGTTGTCAGAGAAAACAAATGAGATAATTTATGTAAAACACCTGGCTCAGCACCTGGTGATATAAAAGGGAAAAGGATGAGTCTTTTGAAATGTAATTCTCCAGATGTGGTTTTATAACTCAGCCTATTGCTCATGACTAATAGAGGATTTGTTTAAAAGCCTTAGAGGCACTTCCCCAGATGCTAGATGATTCATTTCTGGAAACAATCAACAACTAATCAGAAACTTTTTTAAATTTTAGGTAATGCATTGAGGATTCACTGAAATGTAGTTATATCTGCACAGGTAGCAGAGGTTGTGGCTGGGCCTTGCATAGCCCTGCCCTGCCTCCCTATCCTGACTTTTCTGTCGTTTCACCTGATAACAGAACAATTCTCCTGCCACACTCATACCCAGGTTAATTCAGGACAGAGATTATGTCTTCCATGTCTTTGTTTTTATACTAAAATGTTTTCTTCCCAATTTCAAACTGAAAGTGCTCAGTGTTCCTAATATATTATCTATTATAATATTAGCCTTCAAACAAAACCTGTGCTTGTGCTAAACTCTCAAAAGTAAATGACCTGCCCCAAATCACAAAATGAAAATAAACATGTCAATTCAGTCTGTTTTGTTGGAGTTAGGGATATTTCCCTTTAATATGGTTTTCGTGACTCTGGCTTTAGTCCAGGACAGGGGCAGCCAATGCTTTCACTCACACAGGAAATCTGAAAGTGGCTTGTCTGCTCTTATCAGTCACTGAGGTTTGAATTATGATCATCATTTTTAGCATCTAGTGAAACAGAAATATATATACAATTGATACAGGACAGAATTTCACTTCTTTTGTCTCTAAACAAGAGATTACATTTTCTATTTGGTCACCTGTAGATCAAATGTGATTAAAGTGCAGGGGTCAAATACCAAATTTAATTTGCTTTCACAAAAAAGGTCCACATAGAATTGTGCTGAACTTTCCAAAATATTGTAATGAGCAAATTTAAACAACTTGCTTCATTTCAGTATACTTAGTAGGCATATATTGATGGCAAATACTTTTAAAATTTGTTCTATAAAACAAACTACATCATTTGTGAGAAATTTATACAAAAACAAATAAAAAAGGCAAACAACATTAAGCATCACAATTTAAGATAAATGTTCTAATGACATGAAAAATTAAGCAAATTTAAAATTTCCGTAATCAGCCATTCAAAAATTGTTATTATTCATTAACATTTTGATGCATTCTCTCCTATTCTCTTTTGGTTTTCCTTATATTAGAAAATATTTTTAATGTCGGGCATGGTGGCACATGCTTATCATCCCAGCATTTAAGAGGCTGAGACAGGAGGATCATGGTTTATGGACTGACAGCCTCAGGTACTTAGTGAGGCCATTTGCAACTCAGTGAGACCCTGTTTCAAAATAAAGAATAAAAAGTAGAGCTGAGGGTGTAGCTTGAAGGTAAAATGCCCCTGGGTTCCATCCCATTACCGCAAAATATTTTAATAACATAACTTTAATATTACATCCTGTTTCTTCTGATGTATCATTATAACCTGAGCACTCCATATATCATTTAAAAACTCCCTATAACCATAATTACAATAATTTCATAATATCTATAAAACATAATACCTACATGTGCATCATTTGCTTAACTATGCTCATCAGGATACTGTCAATAGTTTGTGAGCAGTTTGTTTACTCAAATTTATCAGATTATTGACTGACATAGAGTTATAAATGTTAAGTTTGTAGGTCAAAATAGCATTTTACTATTCATCATATTATAGCATCACAGTTAAGAGCATGGATATTTAAATCCAAATATGCTTTAAAGTCCAATGGAATCCTGAATTCACCAAAAGTTTAAGATTTATGTTTCTGAGCACGGTGCTTAACCTCTCAAAGGCTCTACTTCTTCATCTGGAAAGCAAGGCTAATGCTTGTCAAGGTGCACTCCTGGGAGGACTAAATGACATCACAATCTTTACAAGGCATAGTGATCAAAAGTTTGGGATTATCTAGCTAGAATCCTGGCTCCACCAATGAATAGTTGTGTGCTCTTGGTTAATCTCATGTTTTCATTTTCTTATCGCGAGTATAAAAAAATAGTCTCTATTTTCGAGGATTCTTTTAAAACAAAAGTGAGTAAATACATGGAAAACAAAATGGAGCCTGGTGGGCAGAAAGCACTGAATCAGACTTACTGCTGCTGTTGCTGCCACTGTCACCAAATAGAGGATTTTTCCCAGTCTCCTCTCAAACAGGGAGCACTCCACTATTATAATAAATATTTATTATAAATTCTTTTCTAGAAAGAGCATATGTATTTCTTTATATTCAACACTAAAAATGTGCATATGCTTTATCTATCCTGTATTATGAAAACAAATAATAGCAATTTGAGAGAACGTATAATTTATCTTGCCAGTGATGCTTAGAACAGGGTTTTTGATGTGGGAAAGGAATATCTAAGAGCTCTTCCTATCCAACCCAAATATTTTACTGTATTTGATTGTCCTCCTTAAACAAAGATGAAACAGAGTGGCTTTTTAAATTCCAGCACAATGAAGTCTACATTTTAAAAAGCCATTGAACTCTTTCCTTGAGTTTACTCTTCTTATCTTACGAGTGGTACTGGCTGAGGGTCACTGTGTACCTACACAGCTCCTGTGGATGTTGAGGTCATTGGTCCCAGTCATTGAACGGGCACTCATTGCCTACCTCCTATGTACAGTTTCCTGGGGGGGAGAGAATAAAACACCTTTTATGGCTATATGTCAGAAGAACACTTTTGAAACATTAATCAATGCCACACTCCTAAATATTCTGCTTCTCCTCTTTCACTCCCTAATTCACCCACCCTTCAATCAGCCATGCAAGTGGCTGGAACACAGTGTGCTGTCTTAGAGAAATGCACTAAGAGCAACAAGGAAAAAATAAATGGTCCTTTCCTGGTGCCTGTGTTTCTAAAACCTAGGACTTCACAGTATGTCTCACAGATTTCAGAGTAAACATAATGATTAAATTCAAGGCTTTCTCCTTCTATGCCCCTCCTTTTATGGCCCTTCACCACACCCCAAGCTAGAGAAAAGGTCTCCTACTGTTGATCAAGTTGGAGAGAATCAAAAAATAAATAAGGAGTGTATATGCATGGTGTCTCTCAAGGAGAGGGCCTCATGCTTGTTTTTCAGGCTAGTTTGAATGAACGTAATTTGTGCGATAAAGTGGAAGCGATGAAAAAAAAGAACATACTGAAACAGTACAAAAGAGAACATGGAAAAGTTGGGAGTGATGGATATGTTAATTGTCTCAACAACGTGGTAATGGTTTCTTGGATATATACATAGCAGAAAATATCAAACTGAACCATTTTTATGGTACTGGGGATTGAACCCAGGGTCATTCTACCTCTAAGCTATACCCTCATCCCTTTTTATCTTTAATTTTAAAACAGGATCTTACTAAATTGCTTAGAGCCTCTCTAAATTTCTGAAACTGGCTGCAAACCTCCAATTCCCCAGTCTCAGCCTCCTAATACTTGGACTACAGGTGTGTGCCATCACACCCATCTCAAATTATACCCTTAAATATGTCATTTGCTACTTGTCAGTAATGCTTCCATAACATCAATTTGAGAAAAAGAGAGAAAAGACTTCTGGGAGCTGGAGGTGGTGGCGCACGCTTGTAATCCCCGTGCTTGGAAGCATTATGTTTCATCTAGAGAGGAATTCTAGATGAAAGAGGAAAAACTAGAAATGAGCAAATAAGGAGGACTAACTGGGGTTATTGGAGGAAGAAGGGAGTGGAAAATTCCCTGCTGCATATGATATACATTCATAAACATATCAAAGTCAACCACGAAGCCAAACATGAGAAGGGAGTGGGAAGGGAATGGGGTGGGAATTGGAGGACTAAATGTGCGCATGTATGCCTCTACCATCTTGTACTTCATTAAGAAGTGTGACTACAATCCACCAATAAAATTTGAAAAAAAAAAAAGAGAGAGAAACCAAGACAGAATTGTATGCACCAAGTTTCAAGAGGATGCCCAGGGAAGATGCAGAACCCAGAGAACCAGAAGCTTCCCAGTATGTGGGCAAATAGAATTCTCAGCAGCCTGTGGGCTACTGGCCTCTCTCAGTGTCTGAGGAGACACAAAATTAGCAGTCCATACCTAGAAGTGAGGCAGAAGCAGTCAAGATAGACCTTAAATACAGTCTAGGGCTGAGTAGGGAGAGAAAAAAATATTTGTAGGCCAGCATGTGGACCATTGTCCAGGCTCCTGATGGGGCAATTCCAGCAGATTTCTGCGCACTCAGATGACAAGAGGGACCTGAAACACATATCTTCTCATCCTGTTTTAAGACCTGCTCTAGTTAAACCCTGTAGAATCCTCACAGAACCCAGGAGAGAGGATCTTGGAGTTAACTGATTTTCATTTCTACTACTTTGGCAGAATATAGCTTAGCATAGAAATTGGATAAATAGAAATGAAAACAAATTTTTTTAATTTTATTTTTTAATTTTTTATTGGTACATTGTAGTCATACATCTTAATGGGGTACAAGATAGTAAAGGCACACATGCACACATCAATTATTTAACCCTTCCCCAGTTCCAACCCCATTCCATTCCCCCTCTCTCCTTCTTATGTTTGGCTTACTGATTGGCTTTGATAGGTTTATGAATATACATCATGTATATTAGAGAATTTACCAGCTAAGATATCCGTCAACAGATGGATAGATTACAAAATTATGAGATATGTACACAATGTAATTTTACTTAGCCATAAAGAAGAACAAAATTATGTCATGGGGGGGAAATGGATGGAACTGGAGAACATTATACTAAGTGAAATTATTCAGTCACAAAAAGTAAAAATCAGATGTTATCCCTAAAATGTGGGATCTATGGAGAAAAAAATCATAGGAGGAACTCTAGACAATGAAGAAGAAACCATAGATGAGCAAATAAGGTAACCTAAATGAAGGGGATGAGAGGGGGAAGAGAAAAAAACTATTTCTTATTTATCTCAATTATAAATTCTATGATTCAGTACAAGAGACAGTCACCTCCTTCACAGAATCTAAATTAGAATGAAAGAGATTCACAAAAAGAGATACCATCATGATGTTGTACACCTACAATGTAGTTTGATATCTGGCACATAATTGTGCTTTAACATGTATTCCTAGAATACATGATGAGTGAATGGATAAATGACTGGAATGATGAATGCATGGTAACAACAATTTACATGGTAAATCTTAGTATTCATCCAGAGGAGCACATGATAAGGTCAATATGATAATTTTTAGAATAAAGTGCAATAAAAAGAGACAGCTAATGGCTGGAGTCACCATTGATTACCTCTTTAGAGGAGAAAAAAACTTAAGGTGGTCCCTGAAAGTTAAGAAGAACTGATTGATAAAGAGAGTGAGGCCCTTTGCAACTTAGTGAGACCCTGTGTCAAAATAAAGAATAAAAAATAGGGCAGGGGTATAACTCAGAGGTCGAATGCCTCTGGCTTCCATCCCCAGACCTGGAGAGACAGACAGACAGACAGACAGACAGACAGACAGACAGACAGACATAGAGAGAGAGACAGAGAAGAAAAGGTGAGCAGTTAAGTCAGAGTAGAGAAAGGACAAAAGATATTCAAACTGAAGTAATTTTCACAATAATTCAATGAATTTTCTCCTATACTCTTTTCTAAATATATTACCTGCCACAGGATGTGCTGACAATATGTGATGGATGAGGGACTGGATGGATGGAGAGGTAAAATAATAAGAATAAACATTTTTTAAAGAATTAAGAGCATTGGATGTTCTTTTTGTTCTAAAAGATTAGATATTTATGGGGGACTCTACAATACTTGGAATTGTATTTAAACAGTTTTGAATATTTAACCAACAACAACAACAAAAATAATTCCTAGAATCAGTGTCATTCACTGACTTGCTTTGTAAATTATTTCTTACCCTGCCATCTAGAAGGAACTTTAAGTCTATGTCATTCTTTTGATCCCTTCCCTGAAATAATTACATGGAATTTATAGTTTTATAACTTCTCTTACATAATGATATCTCATTTATTTCTCACAAAAGACACCTATGAAGCAAATTTTGTTATCTCTATTTTTAGATGTGCAGATACTGAAATTCATGGAGGATATACTCACTTGCTTTGTCTTACCAGCCAATAAATGGAAAAATCTACACTTGCACCAGCCCTTTCCAGAACGCTGCCACCTCACTATGATGACCTGCTGTCCTTAAGTAAGGAGGAAAGATAAAGATCCTGCTCAACTGTGGAGGAGAAGGTGTAGAGATAAGTTAGCACAATCAACAATTTTACATGGCACATCATTAGTTGTCCATGTAAGTGAAAAGGAAATCTTTACTTTTGACTGGGAGGGAAAAGGATTCTCTTTGTTCAGCTATTTCATATTCATTACATACATTTGAAAGACCTTCTGTATGATCTCCCACAAAGTCTCAATTCTTTTAAAGTTCTGTCCCTGGAGCTAGAGTGCTGGAGAGAATTTTTATGGAAAAAATAATTAAGCTTTCTCACAGAGCAAATTCCCCAAAGTAATCTATCATAAAGAAAAACTCTAACCCAACCTTTTTCCTACTTGAAAGTACTAATTTAATTTTATAGCAGAAAGCTTTAGGTATCCCAAGAGCTGGATCCGGAGAGAAGCCCACCTTGTTGATTCTCTGTCACTCCCTACTAACACGAGTTAGCTTCATACTGAGAATTGTTTTGCACTTTGGCCAATGTGGTTCTCAGTGTTTCAAAGAAGAAATCTTAAGCCATTTAGAATGGGAGTTACTCCTACTGAGGTTTTATTCCCCCTTCTCCTGATTAATGAAAGTTGGGGTAATTTTTCAGGAGTCAATGTTAGATATCCTAAGGTGGCTATAAGTGACAGAGATTTAAAGCTTTTTAAACACAAATGTTTATAAACTGCAAATGTTTCTACTCCTTCCTCTTCTTCCATTTCTTCCTCTCACTCTATTTATATAACCATATTCACCCAAAAAAGTTGACAGTTGAAAATGTTAATTTGAGAGATTGTATTGACACTTCTCAGGGAAAAAAAAATTTTTAAGGCTCTTATATATAGTGCCAGGCATTTTGATGCCTACTGCCATAAAGTAAAACTACAATTTTTCAAAGATATGTTTAAACGTTTTCTTATTCACCTGCTACCTAGTTGTTAAAGGAGACTATGATGGAATGTTGGACCATATTGTGGTAGGCTAGGCTCAGGACTGAGACATTCCCAAAAATACCTCCTGAAGCAGAGATTTTGGCAGTTCTAGTTTGGTTCAGTCATGTTAATACAGTCTCATTGACATAATCCACCAAAATATAAAAGCACTGTTTGATATTATCAAGTATTTAAGTGGCTTCCCTATCTAATTCTCACTCTGTCTTCAGCCCTGTCCTGAGGAAAGGGCATTTAACCTTCTAACTTATTCATGTGTTCATTGTTTATTTTATTCTTTTATTTAGTCATTTATTTAGTCATTGGCAGTGGGGATTGAATCCAGGGGCATCCTACCTCTGAGCTATACCCCAAGCCCTATGTTTTCGTTTTTGTTTTTTTGTTTTTGTTTTTGTTTTTGGGGGGTTTTTTGGGTTTTTTTTTTTTTTTGGTGGTACTGGGGTTCCTGGAAGCCCTTCTACCTCCGGGCTACACTCCCAGACCTATTTTTACATTTTTATTTGGAAACAGGGTCTCCTAAGCCAGCGCGCACAGCTGGCTTCGAACCTGAGCGATCCTCCTGTCTCTGCCTCCCAAGCGCGGGGATTACAAGCGTGCGCCACCACGCTTGTAATTTTTTATAAAAAAAAAAAAAAGGTCTCACGATGTTGCTGAGAGTCTCACTAAATTGCTGAAGCTATTTTATCTTTTATAAAACTCATATTTGCTTTATCCTTAAAGGATATCATAAACTGCTTTGATTTTAATTTTTAAGAAACAAATTAGCCCCTAAATATTGTGTCATCTATCCCTCCAAGAGCCATAACAAAGGTTTTCTATCATATTAGCATGATAAATATAGTTGTTTGAGTTTTGGAAGGAAATGTTAGAGAGTTAACTGAGAGTTAATTGAAGTCCTGGACACCTTAGAACTGAGAATAAGAGAATATATTCTGGAAAGCTGCCAAAAGGAAAGGGTCCATGCTCTAGAAGTTTAAGTGGAAAACAGAACGACTATTAAGCAGATGAATCAATTTATTCATTGCTTGTAAAAGAATATTTGCTGAAACTCAGTATCATATGCAATCTGTTCAAGGTTCATATGAATTCTCATAGATTAAAGTAATATTTAACATTTTGCTTAGCATGATAGACAGATCTCTGAAATACTGAGTATGATTGGCAGGCACAGGATATCTATGTCATGTGATTCGCCGATGTAGCAGGTTTGAATTTCAGTCACCAAACTCAAGTGAGCACACAATATTAATTTCTTTGCATCTCTGTAACTAAACTTTGCCTAACTCACAAGTCTCTATTCTTGCTAAAACCTAAGTCATGGTGCCTCCGCCTCATCTAGTCTGCTAGTCCAATTATCTTTTCTCCCTGCATCTCAATAGTGTGTCTTCTATTGATCCCCAAGTCCTTTCAGTCACTTCTACGCTCACCTCCGTGCTAATGACATGCCAGGTGGTTCTTTCCACACCTGTGAGGCTGTGTAGAGCCCACTGAGTACGAAAAAGTGTTATAAAAGTATAGAAATTAGGAGGGAGAAAACAGAACAGCACATGACTTTAAGGAACCTGGGGATAAAGAGACATGCAGTCAATGGAAAGGAGCTGAGTCAGGTTAAGAGGAAGAGATGAGAATGAAGGCCCCTGAGCCTTCCCTGGGCCCGAGTTTCCACTCTTACTGAGGCCAGTTGTTTGAACATTTCTCACTGTTTTCCCATATGATCTCACCCTGAACAATCGTCAGCAGGGACATCTCAAATCTCCACTCTTTATAACCATAAAGCCAAAAAGGAAAATCAAAATAAAAGAGAAGCAAAACAGGATATGGACCTTGGAAGAAAAGCAACTTCTGGTGAACAGTGAGCCATTTTTCCACATCATCGTCTAAAACTTCCCTTGTAGAACAGTCTATCAGTCCCCCAAGACCAAAGTGCATCACCAAAATACTTGTAATCTTTTGGAGTATTTTTTCTTTGTTTGTTTGTTTGTTTGGTGGTACTGGGGTTCCTAGAAACCCTTCTACCTCCGGGCTACACTCCCAGATCTACTTTATACTTTTTATTTGGAAACAGGGTCTCTTAAGCCAGCAAGCTGGCTTCAAACCTGCGTAATCCTCCTGTTTCTGCTTCCCAAGTGTGGGGATTACAAGCATGCACCACCACATCCGGCACTTTGGAGTATTTTTAAAGCCAATCTGCCACTATTCACTTTCACTGAAGCCATGATTTATAACTTTGCTGTTGGGCATATATTTGTTACTCTCAATAATCTACCTCAACCCTGTTTTTTGGAAACAAAATGATAAAACCGAAGGCAAAATAACTCCTAAAAGCACACAAATTTTAATTCCTAAGGTTGTTCTGAAATCAGAAAATGACATAAAAACTTAAAATCTTGTGAAACAGGCAAAATTGCAAGACATCCGGGAAAATGCTGGAAACACTATCAGAATATATATATATATATATATATATATATATATATATATATATATATGCTTAATTACTGTTAATAAGTAAAAGTGAAGACAATAAAGATTTCAATAGAATAGTGTCTGTTATTAGTCATTCTGATTTTATTTTAATAGAAATAGTAAAGTGATTTAAAGCTGTTTAGAAGTTCAGTGTTTCCATGAGCTTCTATGCCTTTTTGAAGCTTGTATATCACATATTGTGATTACATGCATGTACTGTTATCTTTTCTTTCTAGTGAATTTCTAGTTAAGAGAATATACAGATAACCTGTACTTTGTATGCTTTGGATTTATTATGCGACTTTGCCAATATTTCAGAAATATTTTCACATTCCATTTGTATTTTTTAAAAATAACCTACACTGCCGGGCATGGTGGTGCATGCTTGTAATCCCAGCATTCAGGAGGCTGAGACTGGAGGATCACAGTTCGCGGAGCCTCAGCTACTTAGAGAGGCCCTTTGCAACTCAGTGAGACCCTGTTTCAAAATAAAGAATAAGAATAGGGCAGGGGGTGTAGTTCAGAAGTTGAATTCCCCTGGTTTCCACCTCCAGACCCACAAAAAAATAAAAATAAAAATAAAAATAAAATAACCTACACTTCCATCTATTAAAGGTTTTACATTTATGCCAAGTTGTGAATTAATACTCACTGGATTCTTAACTATGGCCATTATACAAATGTCATTTAAAATGTAGTGGCTTTGTTTGTTTGTTTGTTTGTTTGGGGGTTTTGGGGGGATACTGAGGATGGAAACCAGGAACATTCTACCTCTGAGCTACACCTCCAGCCCTATTTTATTATCTTATTTGGAAACAGGGTCTCTCTAAGTTGTAGGGGGCCTCACTAGGTAGCTGAGGGTGGCCAGAAACTTGGAATCCTCCTGTCTCAGCCTCTCAAGTACTGGGATTACAAGCATGCACCACCATGCCCAGCCTAAAATGTAGTTTTTATTACATGATTTTACCTATAATAATACAAAGTAACAAATTCCTTAAATATTTATAAACATCCTAATGACATCTAAATTGAGAGCTATATCTAAAAGCACTAGGGAAAAAAGATAAATGCATGTTAGGTTAAAAAATAATTGGAACTCTTGCATCATCTTCATTACTTGAATGTTGGATTTAGGCATTTCTATACCTGACATTGTAATTTAGCTACAATGCAGCAAAAGCAACATTGTGGTAATAGAATATTGATTGTACAGTGCTCAAAGATAAAGAACTTACATCGGTGTACTTTTTATACATGCATGATATTGCAGCACAATACCCATGTCAATAATTTTTACAAAATGAACCCCACAACCATTGTGCTCAATGGCAATTTAATTATGAAGTAGTCGATCCTTTGATGAAACACTTTATCTTGCAATAACCTAAAATATAAGTAATCATGCGGATCTTGAAAGACCTTAGTGTAAAGGCACAGAGAAAATACACTTACAAAATTCTCTGAAGGATACTATTTCCTAATTTTTATTATTGAGACTTTTATTCTCATAATGAACATTTAAGGGAAATTTTCATGGAGATTCTAATCTCACAGAGATCAAGTATTAACTGTACACACACACACACACACACACACACACACACACACACAAGACTAGCTTTATCAAAGTGCTAAAATATGATTTTAAAATATTTTCCACAAGAAATTCTTACAGATAGGGTTTTAATGACTTTTTAAAAAGAGCTTACTCAGGACAGAAATAATGAGGAGATGTCATTTTATTTGCTTGAAGATGCAAACATAAGACCTAATGAGAATTGTAAATAGAAACCAGAAGCGCCGGGCGTGGTGGCGCACCCTTGTAATCCCCATGCTTGGGAGGCGGAGAAAGGAGGATCACACAGGTTCGAAGCAAGTCGCATGCGCTGGCTTAGGAGACCCTGTTTCCAAATAAAAATGTAAAAAAATAGGTCTTGGAGTGTAGCCCGGAGGTAGAAGGGCTTCCAGGAAAGGAGGATCACACAGGTTCGAAGCAAGTCGCATGCGCTGGCTTAGGAGACCCTGTTTCCAAATAAAAATGTAAAAAAATAGGTCTTGGAGTGTAGCCCGGAGGTAGAAGGGCTTCCAGGAACCCCAGTACCACCAAAAAGAAGAAGAAGAAGAAGAAGAAGAAGAAGAAGAAGAAGAAGAAGAAGAAGAAGAAGAAGAAGAAGAAGAGGAGGAGGAGGAGGAAGAGGAGGAGGAGGAGGAGGAGGAGGAGGAGGAAGAAGAAGAAGAAGAAGAAGAAGAAGAAGAAGAAGAAGAAGAAGAAGAAGAAGAAGAAGAAGAAGAAGAAGAAGAAGAAGAAGAAACCAGAAGGTAATCTTGGCATTGCAATCAACAGGTCTTTGCTAAAATGTTGTTTTGAAGCAACTGAGCAATAAAGAAGGTAAAACAGGACATAGTATTTTTACAAATAAGAGGATTGAAAAGGTCATTAAAATTCATAAACCAACTGTCACTCAACATGAGTACCTTTTCCAGCATCCCTGTCAAGTGTTCATTCAACATGTGCATGAATATCTTCACAATAGTTATTTTATAAAACTTGCTTTCCATATGAAAATGAAACCTATTTCTTTGTCTCAACTTAGTTTCATACTTCTGGTGAAAGTCTGAAATGTCACAACTTGCCTGAAGTTTGTTTGGGCAAAACAAATCGTAAGATTCTTAAATACAGAAAAGAGTATGTATTAAAATGTCTTTGATTTGTTACTTAGAAAAGTGATAATTTAATTTCACTTAAATTATGAGCATTTTATAAAAATATGCTATATATTTGAAAATTGATTAAAAAGTACATTTTAGCCGGCGTGGTGCCGCACAATTGTAATCCCCACGCTTGGGATGCGGAGACAAAAGGATTACACTGGTTCGAAACCAACCTTGCTGGTTTAAGAGACCCTGTTTCAAAAAAAAAAAAAAAAAAAAATATATATATATATATATATATATTAGGTCTGGGAGTGTAGCCTGGAGGTAGAAGGGTTTCCAGGAACCCCAGTCCACAAAAAAAAAAGTACATTTTAAGTTTCTTACTAAAAAATAAGTATTAAGGCAATTAATATACTTAAAAATGAAAACAAGATAAGTAAAATTTGGAAACAAAATAATCTTCATGAACACAGGAATATTAAATTATGATGAATCCAAATGTCATATGATGGGATACCAATTAGTCATCATAAAATATGACAATAAATATATTCACAATATAGGTTTTAAGAAAACAATGTCTATGAAGTGCTTAGTAGAACTTCTGACACAGAGACAACTTTTAAAAGTTAAGTCTGGTATTTTTTAAGTTGGAAATTAGGAAGCATACTCAGTATATCATTTGTAAAAGATTTTTGCATTGAGTATACCTCTTCTTGCAAGCTAAGAACATTTATTTCACTAATATTTGATGAGTGCTGGATACATGACAGATATCAATGAATAAGGCTCACATTTCAATCAAAGGAAAAATAGCAAATAATAAATCAAATAAAAACAGAACCAAATAACTACTAAGAAAGAATTTAGCAGAGTGTAATCTAAAAGATAATGTATCAAGGTCACAAGTTAAAACTTCTTTATCTGAAGGCTTGGGACCAGAAAGTCTTTGGATTTTGATTTTGGGAATATTTGCATATATATAATGAGACAGCTTAGGGATGGAACTCAAGTCAAAACATGACATTCATTTATATTTCACAGATACCTTGTATAAATATCATGAAGGTAGTTTTATACCGCATTTTTAATGCATCTGCATTTTAACTGCAACCTGCCACAAGAGATTAGGTGTGAAGATTTCCACTTGTGGCATCATGTCAGCACTTCAGTTTCCAATTTTGGAGCATTTGGGGTTTCAAATTATGGGTGTTCAATTGGTATTAACTTAGATACAGCAAGAGAGTGAAATTTTAACTGAGATGTACAAGTTTGGTAAAGCCAAAGAAGAATCCTCCATGCAGAAGGAAGAGCAAATGCAAGGGCCCTCTGCTTGGCAATGGCTTTGTGACCTCTTTGGGTACAAGAAATTAGTCAGCATGATAGAATCTATGTAGGATCTATATGGCTGTTCATTACACGTTTCAACAGTATAAAATAGTTCCTCCTTCCTCACATCCTTACCACCATTTGTTGTTATTTCTTTAGGCTTGCTACTCTGATTGGGGTTACATGAAATCTCAGCATAGTTTTGATTTGCATCTCCCTGATGGTTAATGATACTGAACATCTTTTCATGTTTCTATGGACCATCTGTATCTCTTCTTTTGTGAAGTGTCTATTCAATTCAGTTGCCCTTTCCTTGATTGGGTTGTTTGGCTAGTGTGGTCTTTTGAATTCTGTGTATATTCTGGATATTAGCCCTCTATCAGAGTGGTGGCTGGTAAAGATCTTCTCCTTTTCTTTAGGCTTCTCTTTGGTTCTTGGTGGTTTCCTTTGATGAGCAGAAACTTTTTAGTTTGATGCCATCCCACTTCTTAATTCTTCTTTTAATTTCCTGCACTTTGGAGGTCTTGTTGAGAAACTTACTGCCTGTGCCTATATGTTGGAGTGTTGAACCTATGCCCTCCTTTAATAGCTTCTGGTCTAATTTCCAAGACATGATCCATCTTAAGTTGATTTCTGTGCACAGTGAGAAGTAAGGATTTAGTTCCATGTGTCTAGAAATGGATAGCCAGTTCTCCCAGCACCATTTGTTGAAAAGGCTATATTTTCTCCAGTGTATGAGTTTAGCCCCTTTGTCAAAGATCAATAGACTATAAGTGTGTGGGTTTGTTTCTGTATCTTCCATTCTGTTCCATTGGTCTGTATGCCTTTTGTTGTGCCACTACCATGCTGTTTTTACTACTATTGCTCTATAGTATAATTTGAAGTCAGGGATTGTGATGCCTCATGCATGGTTCTTATTGGTGAGGATTACTCTGGATATTCTGGGTCTTTTCTTTCTCCATATAAGATTCATGACTTGTTTTTCTAGGTCCATGAAGAATGTTGTTGGTATTTTGATAGGAATTTAGGCAGAATGGACATTTTGATGATGATAGTTGTTCTGCCTATTCATGAGCAAGGGAGATCTTTCCATCTTCCAAGGTATTCTTCAATTTCTTTCTTTAATGTTTTATAGTTTTCATTGTAGAGATCTTTTATGTCTTTGGTTAGGTTTATTCCTAGGTATTTTCATAGTTTTGAGGTTACAGTGAATGGAATTGTTTTCTTTATTTCTTTCATTGTGGATTCATTGTTGGCATATAAAAAAGCAACTGATTCTTTAGATTTAAATTGTATCCTGCAACTTTGCTGAATTGGTTAGTCAGCTCCAGTAGACTTTTGGTTTAGTTCTTTGAGTCTTCTAGATAAAAGATCATGTCATGTGCAAATAAAGATAGTTTTAATTTCTCTCTTGCAAACTAGTTCAGCCACTATGAAGATCAGTGTAGAGATTCCTTAGAAAACTGGGAATGGATCCACCATATATGATCTGACTCTACCACTCCTGGGTATCTTTCCAAAGGAGTTGAAATCAGAGAACTACAGTAACATATGCACAACCATGTTCATAACAGCACAATTCACAATAGCCAAAATATGGAACCAACCTAGGTCTCCATCAACAAATGAATGGATTGCAAAATTATGGGAAATACACACAATGGAATTCTACTCAGCTATAAAGAAGAACAAAATCATGCCATTCACAAGAAGATGGAAAGACCTAGAGAACATTATGTTAAGTGAGATCAGCCAAGCACAGAAAGAGAAGGGACATATGTTTTCTCTAATATGCCCAAACTAGGGACTATTAGGAATACCAAAGGGACTCCAGATACTGGAGCGGAAACCTCAGCAAAGCTAGAATGGAAGGGTAGGAGAGAAAAGAAGGTTGAGTTTGATTAATGGAGGAGCTACATCTGAATATGTGTAAAAGTATGAATGTAATATGGTCAACCTAGACACTCATTGTTGGGAAGGGAAAGAGAAAGTAGGGAGAGAGAGAGGGTACCAATCTGAATGTATGCCATTTTCAATATGATCCACATAAAAATAAAAAAATTAAAAAAGGGAAAAAAGAAAAAAGAAAACAATTTTCAACATTTCGTATATTTAAGCTTTTTTCATAAACTTAGAAGAAAGAAATGAAAAGGGAATATAAAAAGAAAAGGAGAAATGTCAAAATGAAGAAAATGGAAAGAAAAGAAATGAAGGGGTAGAGAAGGAAAAGAAAGGAGAAGAAAGGAAAGAGGGAAGGGAAGGGAAAGAAAAACAAAACTGGGCTACCAAGTTCCAAAGAATAAGGAAGAGAATAGTGCACAAAAAGTTTAGAGACAGATTGTCAGAAGTCAACTCGTGGTCATTTAAGACATTGAGGTCATTTAAGAAGCTTTGATTTTAAGTGCAATTGAAAACGTTAAAAGGTTTGGAGCAAAGGAGGGATAGAATTGATTTCTAGGTTTTTCTGGTCAGGAAAAGAATGTGCTCTGATACAGACATGCTAAGGTTGCTTTACCTGTGAGATATCCAAGGGAAGATGTCAGGTAGATGATGTGACATAATTTTAAATTCAGAGACTGAAGTCATATTAACACAAGTGGAAGTTGTTAACTTTGAGAGAACATGGAAATGGAGGAAATAATCTAGGGACAGAAAAAAGGAAGAGATGAGAGCCAAGGTGCCCTTAATCAATATAAGTTTCAATCTAAAATGACCAAGAGTGACTTGAAGGGGAAGAAGTGCAGATGGAATTTGCAAACAATTCTTTGAAGAATTTTTAAAATCGATATATGGGTAGAAAAATCCAGTAGTGGAAGGAGAATGTGTGTTAAGGAGAGTTTGTTTTTATGTATTTTTGTTGAGACATATGACAGAGCAGAGTACATATCGCCGAAAGGCACAGCTCCATGAGTCATCACAGAGTAAACATCTGTGTAACACCAACCAGGTGGAGAAAAATAACACCACCAGCTTCCTGTCACCTTCTCGACTACTGCCTGTCTCCAGACACAGCCCTGTAGTTTTGCTTGACCTCAGATTTCACGTAAACAGAATCTCAAGTTTTTTAAAAGGTAGAATGTATTGTATCCTGGCCTGAATTTTTTTAGTGAGATAATCTAAGAGGAACAGTCTCTCGAAAAGAGCAGAAGGTAGGGATGTAGGAAACACAGCCTTGGTGAAGCAATTGGAGGAGGTGCATTTGGTTCTTCATAACCAATAAGAATGGTGGCCTTGGTTTACAGATCTGGTGGTGAGGAGGGCTCACATGGACTACCTTCTGTTTTCTCAAGCAAGCCACAAGAAAGTCAGTTGAGACTGGAAAGAAGGGAGTGAGCAGAGTTTAAAGATAATTTATCCACCACCTAACTACAGAGAGATAGTATTAGGCTTGGAGGATACCAAATTGAGTAAGTTTCATGAAGTTTGAAAAACTGAACATTTGAAAGCAATCAAAAGTTTATTATTAGAAAAAAAATCAATAAAATGTGCCACATTTATATAGTTGAAAAGAGAAGGCAGATAAGAATTTTATGCATCAACATAGGCAGAATCTGAAACTGTAACATTGAATGAGAGAAAATATTGTGAATAATATGTATACTCTCTTACCATTTATGAGAAAATGTAGAAATCACAGGTATATGCTCAAAATCATACTAGGTGCTGATTATGAATCTGTATATGTATTCTTCAAGTAGAAAAGAATATGAACAGAAAGGATGTACACCTGATTCAGAGAGTCAAAGCTTCAGGAACAAAGAGGAGGCAATAGGCTGTATAAAAATTAAAATGTCTTTTGGCAATCAATAAAAAAGTACTGCACTATAATAAGTATTTTCATAGGTAAAAATACTTGAGCAAACAACTCCATTCTAGCCTAGATGCATGCATATGTTGACCAAAAACAGTTTTAAGAATGTTTGTGTACCTTTACACATAATAGCAAAACTGGAACCAATCCAAGTGTCCATTTACTATAGGATGGATAAATAAATTATAGTAATTTTTAACAGCTTGAGTGAAGTATAATTTACATGCCATTATATTCACCCAATTTAAAATGTACAACTCAATGCTTTTTAGTAAATTTACAGAGTTGTTCAACCATCATCATAGTTTCTAGTTTTATTTTTATTTTTAATTATTTCTTTATTTATTTTGTGGCACTGGGGATGAAACCCAGGGGCATTCTACCTCCAAGCTACAACCACAGCTCTATTTTTTAATCTTTATTTTGAAACAGGGTCTCACTGAGTTGGAAGGGGCCTCACTAAGTAGTAGCTGAGGCTGGCTGCGAACTGAGATCCTCCTGTCTCAGCCTCCCAAATGCTGAGATTACAAGTATGTGCCACTACACCCAGCTATAGTTTCTAGTTTTAGAACATTTTCATTACCCCAGGAGAATTTCTCATGTTCCTTTCCAGTTAATCCCTTTTCTCATATAAGCTCCAGGCAACCACTAATCAATTCTGTATCTCTGTACATTTGACTAATTGTAGTATATTCTTATTAAAAAAAATTACAACTACCCTCACCAACAGTAATGAATCTGACAAAGAAAATATTAAAATAAGTAACCAACCCCTCAAAAACCCATGCTATATCATTCCATCTATGTAAAATGAAGAGGTGGCAAATGTCAATCCACAATGAAAAATATCAGAATAGAAGTTATCATTGAGAGGGAGACAGTAGGGATGTTTCTGAAGAGCTAGAAATATACTGTATGTTTATCAAGGTGATGTTTACTTAAGTATCTAAATGTGTGAAGAACAGTTAATTCCATTAAACTTTTTCTATTGCATGTAAAATGTTCTCAAAAGTCTCATGTGTTAAAGGCTTGGTCCCCAGTGAAGCAATGTTCAGAGGTGAGGCTCGAGAGAAGTTACTGAGTCATGAGACTCTGGCCTTATTGGTGGATTAATCATTTTGTGGCATTAGGCATTATTGGGAGGTAGAACTATAGGAAATGGGACCAAACTGAAGAAGTGGGTCTTGTGGGGGTGTCCTTGGAAACCCCTCCCACTTCTCTCTCTTTTTCTCTCTCTCCTCCCCAGACCCATGTTGCCAAATTGAGTGGGAATTTTCTGAGAAACATTATAAAAGTTATTTCCTTACCTGGAAAAAGGCAAATCAGATGTTGAACTCATCTTCCTACCTTTCTGCTAGTTTAAATTATTAAAGTTATGTGCCATGATAAAAAAAAAATTTTAAGAAAATAAAATGGGTTTATAAAAGAAAATATTTAAAATAGAACACAAATGAAAATAACCATATATCCAGTGCCACAGCCAAACTGTCATGGCAAAGAAAGAGGCAAGAGAAAAACAGAAAGAACCAAGCAATTAAATTCCTTAATTTTCTGCATGCCTTTTTACAAGTGCGAGATGTATCATACCAGAAGATAACAACATGGAAGGATTTTTTTCTTTTGAAAGCAACATTTAGCATATCAAATTGGTAACACATATGCTGCTTAAACTTTAAAAGACTAGTGTTTGAACATAGCAAAGTAATGAACATTCAAAAATCAACAATGAAGTGAGGAGTGACACCTCCCTGCTTAGTGTGCCCTACCCATGATGCTGCAATAGCGAGGTGCTCTGTATAACCCAGCAATGCAAACTGTCTTTAAACACAGGCAACGGCACCATCTATCACATGGCCACTTTCTCTAGGGAACCACAGCCATCTGAAACCATCTAATCAATCCTTATCATGGCACCTGTGCTTGATAGTGTGCAACTTAAACAGCCACTGTTCATTTGAAGAGATGATGGGAGAGCACTGTTAGTCACTTACCAGAGTCTTCTGGCATCATCCAATATCATTCTTTAATAATGCAGCCATTTTCAGAGGAGAGTTATGCAATCAATCAGTGACAACTCTGAAAATAGTTCTCAGGGACCTTTTATTAGGAAATATTGTCTCACTTTTCAGAGCTATATTCTTTCACATGTTATACCAGTTTTCAGATTGGTATCAAGTTGAAAACCTGGCAATCAACCTCTACCCAACTATAATTTTAATGTTTGCCAAGCTGTGACTTTAGTGAGGTATTACTTGATTATCTTAGTTGCAGATGGGCATGATGATGGATGCCTGTAATCCCAGTACTTGGGAAATTAAGACAGGAGGATCGCAGGATCAAAATTAGCCTAGCAACTTACAAGAACCTCAGTAACTTAGTGAGACCCTGTTTCAAAATTAAAATAATAATAATAATAATAATAATAATAATAATAATAGGGCTAGGGGGTCTAACTCAGAGGTTAAATATCGCTGAATTTATTCCCAGTAACACGATAATAATAATAGCAATAATAGTCGTACTTGTAAGTAACAAAAATAATAATTGGCCCTACTATTTAAAAGAGGGGAGCTAATTTAGTAGATACATATTTAAAAGTTGAAAATTTAGTACTGAATTTAGGATTAGCTGGATTCAGCTCTCTGCCTGTTTCTTTCTCTCTCTCCTCTCTCCTCTCTCCTCTCTCCTCTCTCCTCTCTCCTCTCTCCTCTCTCCTCTCTCCTCTCTCCTCTCTCCTCTCTCCTCTCTCCTCTCTCCTCTCTCCTCTCTCCTCTCTCCTCTCTCCTCTCTCCTCTCTCCTCTCTCCTCTCTCCTCTCTCCTCTCTCCTCTCTCCTCTCTCCCTTCCCTTCCCTTCCCTTCCCTTCCCTTCTCTTCTCTTCTCTTCTCTCTCTCTCTCTCTCTCTCTCTCTCTCTCTCTCTCTCTCTCTCTCTCTCCTCTTTGCTTGTTGACCTCAATTTTATTTATAGAAGAAACAAATAACAAGACTTCTTAAGTTCCAATTTATATTTTCAATACAGTTTGTCATCCAAAGGAAAATATAATTCTCCATCCCTGACCCTAAGGCTGACTTATCAAATCTTAAGGAAAGCTTATCAACACCTGTTTGGATCATATGTATCCCTGAATGAAACATTAATACCAATGAAAATAACATGTGATCAAACAGATAACTCTGGTCATACATCCACCCCTGGAGCAAAGGAAAGAGTACCTCATGTCGTGTTCTTTCCATGGGACTCCATGGAATTATAGAGAGGGTATTTCTCAAAATAAAATCAATGTGCTGCTGGTGAGGGAAGCAGAAATGGTGAGCAAGCCAAAACAACAGATGTTCACTATTGTCATCACACTTAGGAGTTAATTCTTCCCATGTATTCAACAGAGGGTTTCTGGTAAACAGAGAAATTTATTTCTAGCCTTCTCCATTATAACAGTGCAAAATATTAGTATGTGAACCTTCAGGAAAACGGAAAGTCATTTGAGAAATTCAAATGTGGGGATGAGTGAGATTATACTTATTGCTTCATAAACTTGACATTAAAACTTGTACTATTTATTTTCTTAGAAAAGAGCCCTCCATCCATCCTGAAACAATACATTTTGGCAAGTGAATTGTACTACCTTTTTAAACATGGATAGTTTTATCTGGCTGCTCCAAAATGATGACCAAGAAATATAAAGCATTGTTATTGGGTTTTGTTTTAAGCAGATGATAAGTTAAATGAATGCCTCTGTGTCTTATCATAAGCCAACCTGGCTCTTGTGGAAATGGAAGGTGAGTGCATATAAAGGAGAAGCTGAGAGTGTTCGTATAATATTGTAGGATCAAACATGGAAGATGAAAGGACTAGAAGCAGGGCATGGTGGTGCAGTCCTGCAATCACAGTACTGAGGAGGCTGTGACAAGATTACAGGTTCAAGACCAGCCTGCAGAAACTTAGAATATCCTGTTTCAAAACCAAAAGGGGATGGGCGTGTAGCTCAGAGGTACAAGATCCCTGGGTTCCACCCCCAGGAAAGAAGAAAGAAAAAAAGAAGGAAGGGAGAAAGAGAGGAAGGAAAGACGGTAGGAAAGTAGGAAGGTAGGAAGGTAGGAAGGAAATTCAGATCAATTTAAAATATGTTGGATGTCAACATATTTTAAAGCAAAATATCAAAAGCCAAAAGAACACAAAGAAATGATGGATAGATTTAACTGTACAAAGAAAAATAACCATAAACTAAGTCACAAGAAAATGAAAAAACAGTAAAAATATTTGTAGCAGGTCTAATAGACAGAGGATAAATATTTTTAATATAATAAGAGATTTTACAAGTCAATAAGGAAAAGGCAAACAGCAATCAAAAATGATTAAGGAATATAGACAGGTAATTCCAAAATAAGTAAATGAAAAAATATAATCTATTGATGTGTGAAAAATGCTCAAATTCATTATTAATCAAAGAAATAAAATCAAACAATATTTGATTTTGCTTTTATTGGTAAATATTAAAATACTTAATAACATCCAATGCTGTTAGATACTGATATTGGTATAATCTTTCAGGATGGTCATTTGGCATTATATACAATTTTATATTTTAAGTGTATCTTCCTCGGCAACTTAGAGAGAGTCTTTTGAGGTATTCTTGGGTGTAGTTCAGAAGTAAATACCCCTGAGTTCTTCAATCCCCAGTACAAAAGAAAAAATATATATTCCCCTTGACCCAGTAATCCTGCTTCTGAAATTAACACCAAGGGAAAAATAATAACAAAACCATATATGAAACGAATGGAGTGTTATGAATGTATGATTGACTGTTTGAGTTTATGATATAAAAAATTGGAGATCGTAGCATATATAATAATGAACAATTATAACTCCCTAAATATTCTATAAAAAAAAAGATACTAAGTCAGGCATAGTGGTGCACGCTTGTAATCCCCACGCTTGGGAGGTTGAGACAGGAGGATCGCACAGGTTCAAAGCCAGCCTCAGCTACTTAGTGAGGCTCTCAGCAACTTAGTTTTCAAATAAAATATAAAACAGGTCTGGGAGTATAGCCCAGAGGTAGAAAGCCTCTGGGTTCCACCCCCAGTACCACCAAGAGAGAGAGAGAGAGAGAGAGAGAGAGAGAGAGAGAGAGAGAGAAGAGAGAGAAGAGAGAGAGAGAGAGAGAGAGAGAGAGAAGAGAGAGAAGAGAGAGAAGAGAGAGAGAGAGAGAGAGAGAGAGAGAGAGAGAGAGAGAGTTATTAAATTTAAAATGATTCTTCTTTTTTTTTTTGTAGTACTGAGGATGAAACCCAGGGGCATTCTACCTCCAAGCTACACACCCTCAGCCCTATTTTTTTGTCCCTTATTTTGAAATAGAGCCTCATTGAGTTGCAAAGGGCCTTACTAAGTAGTAGCTGAAGCTGTTCTAGAACTGTGATCCTCCTATCTCAGTTTCCCAAATCCTGGGATTACAAGCATGAGCCACCACACCCAGCGATCCTAGAAACTTTAAATAATAGTATTAATCTTTATGTGGGAATTTAGAGAGACGCTCAAGCATTGTAGGCAATGTTTGCCTTTTCTTTCCCACCTTCAACTGCTTTTTTACCTTACATATGACTGTAAGGGCAAGATTCAGAGCAGATATTTTCTATGTTTCTCATCCCTCTGTTGGAAAGATTATCAGAATTATTAGTAGTGGGAAAACACTTAGAGTTTTTCCCAGAGCCAAACTCAATAGATGGCTGGGTTGCTGCTACTCTATAGTGAATTACAAATTAGCAGTATACATGCTTTTTCTATACACAGTATAAGAAACATTAGAATTTTGCAGAGTATTTTATGCTTCTGAAAGACCAGGAGAAGGAAGAACCATATATAATCCCAAGGCCACAGCCCCAGGAACCCACCTTCTCCAGCCATATGCTACTAGCCTAAGCCACCACCCAGATAAATCCATTACAATGAATTTATTCACTACTGGGATTACAATCCTCATGTCTCAGTTATATCAACTCCAAACACCAATTTAGGAGCTCTTCAAATGGCCATTCTATATCTAAAAATAGCACTTATCTCATAAATAACATAGTAAAGGCCAAGCTCTAGAAACAATAGAATCAGCTTATCAACCAAAACTGTATGGAGGAAGAGGAAATGATCACATGACCAGTGATCAGAAGGCTCACCTATAGGTTATTCTGGGATCTCCATTATATCTTTTGGCACATGGACTCACAGTTGTTGGAAGTGGGAGGATCTAGATCACCAAACAATATAAATGACATGTTCTTATTTTTATTTTTAGTTTACATATGTGAAATGTTAAGCAATGATTGAATGTGGGTAGAGAATTATAATTAATTTTTATTGTCCTTTAAATAATTCATATTATTGTTTGAATATTTCATGGTTAAAAAAAGAAAAACACTATTTTTTAACTTTTTAAAGTTTTATTGCAAGTGGTGGGAGGTCATATCATTGTTTAATTTTTATAATTTTCCAAAATATACCCATATCAAAACAACTATAGCTAAAAGGCTATGGCAGTAGCCCATGTATTCCTCAGAACAATGTATTCACTTTCGGTATCCATTGACAAATTTTAGTAGCCAAGAATTACCTACACTATGTTTCATTATATTGTTAGTATGAATATATTATATGTGCATATATATGAAACATTAGACTTCCAGGAAAATGATGACCAAAGAGAGCAGCACATACTAGTCTACTGATACCTAATCTCCACTGCCTTAAAAACAGCATTCTAAAGCCAGGCATGGTGGCACACGCTTGTAATCCCAGCATTTGTGAGACTGAGACAGGAGGATTGCAGTTCAAAAACAGCCTTAGCTAAGCCGGGCGTGGTGGCGCACGCTTGTAATCCCCGCGTTTGGGAGACTGAGACAGGAGGATTGTTCAGGTTTGAAGCCATCCTCAGCTGGTTTAAGAGACCCTGTTTCCAAGTAAAATATAAAATAGGTCTGAGAGTATAGCCTGGAGGTAGAGGGCCCATGGGTTCCATCCCCAGTACCACCAAAAAAAAAAAAAAAAAAAAAAAAAAAACCAGCCTTAGTGACTTAGATACTTTGTGACTCAATGAGACCCTATTTCAAAATAAAGAATAAAAAATAGGGCTGGGATGTAGTTCAGACGTAGAATGCCCCTGGGTTTCATCCCCAGCACCACAAGAGAAAAAAATACAGCATTCTACAAAGCCAGAAAATACTATCAGTAGAGGAATAAAACTATGGATACAAGGCTGCAGGGGGAAAAAAAAGGCTAGAAGACCTATAAGAGAGCAGAAAAAAAAACCCTCCTGCCTTGTGGCTACAGGCACCACAGCGGTGCCATCTTACCTCACTGCACCTGACTCCAGAGACAAATAGGAAATAATCAAGGAGCTGAAGTGAGCAGCTTCAGATCATTGGAGTTGTAAGCCATCAGTTCTTCCTGCACAAACACCAACTACAACATCCGGCAGTGGCTCATATCCAGCTCATAACACTCTCCAGGGATTCAGAGCAGCGATCAACACCAGAAAAGAAACCTGCCCACCTTGTGGCCATGGATACCACAATGGCACCATCTTGCCTCACTGCACCCGACTTCATAAACAAAACAGGAAAACAACCAAGGACCTGAAGTAAGCAGCTGCAGATCATTGGAATTGTAAGCCATCAGTTCTACCAGTGCAAACTCCTGCTACAATTTCCAGCAATAGCAACCGAGCTCACCACACTCCAGAGATCTGGACTGGTGCTCAACTAGAACAAAAGTGAAGCCTCAGTACCCACAGGAGAATGCCCAGCGTGTCACCCCCAGGGACTCATGCAGCCCCGATAAACTCCCTGGGTCTGAGACTTTGCAGTTCAACTCAGTGAAGGTGGGAGTAGAGTCTACAATTTGCAGCAGTGGCAGCTAAGCTTACCATGCCCTCCAGAGATTCAGAGCAGCGCTCAACAATACTGTAAGTGATGCCACACCCAGGGAGGCACCCCCAAGGACTCCCGAAGCTGCAATAAACTTTCTGGGTCTAAGACTTTGCAGTTCAACCCAGAGAAGGTGAAAGATGAAGTCTCCTTTTGTACATTGCAGAGGTTCAGACAGACTCAGGATCTGCATTAGTGGAAAGTATTGCAGGAGAACTACATTTAACACTAGACCCTACTAGTAGGATCTCTGGGATCACCACAGACAACCTAATTGTGGTGAATGGGGAGAAGTCAGACAAACCTAGCCTTAGCTATGGAGAACAGAGACTCTTACATTGAGATTGGTCTCAGAGACATCTGCCATCTTCGGAGGCAAGGAGAGACCAAGACTCCACATCAGTGCAAAGTGTGGAAGGTGACCTGTGCTTAACACTAGATCCAGACCCATGATACCAGCCATCTTCATACACTGAGAAAGACTTAGTAAATAAGGCTTATAGCAGAAAAGGTGCCATGGCACTTGTGTCCGCACAGAAAGACTGCAAGAGGCCCAATCTGCTGAGTTGTTATATATTTGTAGAGTGGCATTAATTTGTTGTTCATGTTGTTTTGGTTTTTTCTGTGTGTGTGTGTGTGTGTGTGTGTGTGTGTGTGTGTGTGTGCCTGTTTTTTTACCCTCCCCCAAACCCTCTCCAAGCTTCTTCCCTTATATATACCTACTTTCTTGTGGCCATCCCTTTTTTTTTCTTCTTTCTCTATTTTTTTCACTTGAGTGTCTTGTATTAAACCTACTTCATAATACTATACTAAAACCTTTACATAAAATACCATGACATATTTACTATCACTGATTTCTACTCTCTACCACTTTACCAAACACATACTCTCATTCTATTTGATCTTATCTGTGGCTTTATCCTATTCTTGTATTTACAACTTCATTTTTCTCCTCACTTAGTGTTCACTATTGAATAAAACACAACTTGTCTTTGAATATACCAGCTGACACCTATAGACTTAGAGAAATCTATCAAAAACAAAAGACTTAAACTTCTGAAATCATGAAAAGGAGGAATAACAATGAAGCAATGAGCTCCCACAACACCACAACACAGAACTGCAGGGATTTTCAGAAGGTCAAATCCAGAATGTAACTGTAGATATAATACAGGACTCCTTAAAATAATTTAGAGAGAGTCTGAAAGAAAGAATGCAATCATTGAAGTGAAGTCATCAATTCAAACTATAAACAACTGATTAGACCACATGGAGAATAGAATCTTCCTTGTAGAAGATGATCACTGGAAAAACAAATACATAGTATAGAACTTAGAAAAAAACAATTTGACAGTATGAATTGGACATTGAAGAAATATAAGCCCATTTTAAAAGAGCTAACCTAAGAGTAATTGGCATAGAAAAGGGAAAAGAAAGTGAAACCAAATAGATCAACAATCTTTTCAAAGAATTAATATCAAAAAAATTTCCAAATAGAGCAAGAGGTTGACACATGGGTACAGGAAACTTATAGAATCCCCTTTAGACAAGATCAGAAAAAAAGGTTCCCCATGCCACATAATAGTCAAACTGACCAATGTAGAAGCCAAAGAGAGATTCAAGACAACAAAAACAAAAGAGCAGGTAAAATTTGTGGGAAACCAATTAGAATCACTCCAGACTTCCCAAAATAAGTCATGAAAGCCAGACAGGCCTGGAGTAGCATATTCCAAACTCTGAAAGAAAATGACTTGCAGCCAAAGTTTTCTACCCAGCAAAAATATCTCTCAAATTAGACGGGGAAATAAAAATCTTCCAGAAAAAAACAGAAGCTGAAGGAATTTCTGTCTTCCAAACTAACACTAGATAAAATACTCAAAGAGATTAACTGCAAAGAAAAAATAAGTAATACATACCAGAACTAGAGAAACAAGAATTTCCATCCACCAAACAACTAAGCAAAGAAGAATTAACACTACCTCAAACAGAAGTTAAATCTCAACATTTTCTTTTTTTAGTGGTACTGGGGTTTCTGGAAGCCCTTCTACCTCTGGGCTACACTCCCAGGAACTGTAGACAAAGAAGGAGATTTTATAGATGAGCAAGTAAGGTGACCTAACTGAGGGGATGGGATGGGGAAAGAGGGAAATTCTCTAATGCACATGCTGTACTTTAACAAACATATCAATGTCAATCACTAAGCCAAACATGAGAATAAAGGAGGGGGAGGGAATGGGGTGGGAACTGGGTAAGGGCTAACTGGGTGATGTGTGCATGTATTTCTCTACCATTTTGCATCCCATTAAGATATATAGCCGGGAGTGGTGGCGCACGCTTGTAATCCCCGCGATTGGGAGGTAGAGACAGGAGGATTCTGCTGGTTTGAAGCCAGCCTCGCTGGCTTAAGAGACCCTGTTTCCAAATAAATAATAGTGTTTCCAGGAACCCCAGTACCACCTAGTACCTGGCTAGGAATAAATTTCTACTTTTTTTTCTTTTTTGATGTTGTTGTTGTTGTTGTTGTTGTTGTTGTTGTTGTTGTTGTTACTGGGAATTGTTGCAGGGGCATTGTACCTCAAATCTATATCCCCATCCTTATTTTATTTTTTTATTTTGAGATAGGGTCTTGCTAAATTGCTAAGGTTAGCCTTGAACCTGCAATCCTCCTGCATCAGCTTCCCAAGAACTGGGATTACAGGCATACGCCACCACAACTGGCAAGGAATAAATTTATTTTCCTTATCAATTACTCAGTTTGTAGTATTCTATTATAGCAGCACAAAATAGATGACAATTCTTCATTTCCTGAATTAGTCTTCATTAATCCAAAGATCAACAAACACCCTTTGTCATTTAGCTAAAGAAAAACTTATTTTTCTTTATTTCTCCTCTGTCCTTAGTTTTGACGAGTTGGACCTCCTCAACTTTGAAAAGGTCCTTTATTTATTTTTCTATTTTTCTCAAACATTCTCACTTTGTTTTTTTGCAATTGTTGTGCCGTTAGCATCCTCTGTCCATTTTCCTCCTTGAATGTGGATTCTCCTGGGGGTTGTGTCTGATGAGACTCCTCTTCAGACTCAGCAGACTCAGATGATCTCATTCTTACCTGGTATTCCAACAATCATCTCTAACAAGCCATAATTCATAAATCATGAGGAATCTTCATCCCAGATCTCTCTTTAAGGTTTGATGTTTATATAAACTGCTCTCCTTATCTTTCTCTCCTTGGAAGCCCCACAGATACATTAAACTGAATATATGCCAAGCTGAAAAGTATCTTCCTCCCCTCCCCTCCCCTCCCCAGGTAGCATGTTTCCTACATCAGCAAAGGATGTTACTAATCTGTTTGGTTTCCAGCAGCTCCACTTGTTTCCTCTTAGCACATCAAACCCTGTAAATACTCAATTTCTATTGATTCAATTCCATACTATCTCTCCCAAGATCTACTTCTCCTTATCCCCACCAGCATTATCACATTGTTTAATACCTTAATTTGTCACCTGACTTACTTGAAGGTCTCTCAACTTTTACCTACTTAAGGATTAGCACTTACCCATTTTGTCCAATAAATGAATGACCTTCTCTAAGTCTTTCACTTTTCCTTCTGCTTTCCAGTTGCAATGGGTGATGATATTAAAACTCAGATTAGATCATTTCATCTCATCCTAAAGGACAACCTGGGCCCTGAAGACAAAGAACATTTGAGTTGAATTTTTCACCTTTCCAGACTCATCTGCCACCAATCCCCAAGTCAAGTATATTCTCCAGCCAATCATAATAAACAGTACACATATCCTTAAATGATACCAGAAATCTTTTCAACTCTTTCATTATTCTGAACTTGATTCTTATTCAGTATTCAACATCAATGTTACCACCTTAGGAAACCTGATTTGCCAACATTGGATTGGGTGTCCTCTTTATAGGGTATTTAATACCCTAATATTTCTCCTATTATTGCACACATTGCACTGAGTTCCTGATCATTTAAATGTAGTATCCTTAATGGCTAGATTCATAACATATGCATCATGCCGTGCTCAAAAATAGCCCAGAACCTAGCCAGGTGTGGTGGCTCATGCTTGTAATCCCATCATTCGGGAGGCTGAGACTGGAGGATCGTGGTTCGCAGTCAAGCCTCAGCTACTTAGTGAGGCTCTCTGCAACTTAGTGAGACCCTTTTTCAAAATAAAGAATAAAAAATAGGGCAGGGGATGCAGCTCGGAGGTCAAAGGCCTCTGGGTTCTATCCCTAGACCTGCAAAAAAAAAAAAAAAAAGAATAGCCCAGAACCTGACACATAAGAGGGTACCCAGCTGCAAGATCCTAGTCAGTATAATAGGAACATTAGCCTACTAACTTTACAGGATTGTTAAGAAAATCTAATACAGGAGATGCCAAATGAAATTAGGAACACCAGCTAAATTTGAATTCCAGATACACAATACATAATTATAAGTGTTATGCATTATGCAATGTCTGGAACATACACTGAAAAACTATTTGTCATGTGCCTAGAATTCAAATTTAACTAGGTGTTTTGTTTTCTCCTTTATCTAGAAACCCTAATTAAGTAAAATCATATATGTATGAGAGTGCTTTACCATCTACAAAAGGCTCTATAAAAAAGTGTTAGCAAATATAAGCTCTGTTCCTCTAAAAATCCATTAACACTTGGGAATGAGTAATGAGGGTAGTTTTCATGTCAGGCTTCTGTGATTTTCACCCATTATTGGCTAATCTTGCCATGTGAATGTATTTGTTCTCCCTAAACCAAACAATATTCTTCTTGAAAATAATGGTGCATTTTCCTGGAGCAATATGTTGAATTCCAACCAAGTGGATACCAAAATTTATACTGCTCACCTATAATGGTCATTACACAAGAAGAGAGTGAGAGCAAGAGAATAAGAAAGGGAGGGAAGGAAAGAAAGAGGAGAAAGAGATTTAAAACTGTGTGTGTGTGTGTGTGTGTGTGTGTGTGTGTGTGTGTGTGTGGACTAACCCCAGAAGCATTCTACCTTTGAGCTATATCCCCAGCCCTATTTTATTTTCTATGTTGCAACAGGGTCTTGCAAAATTACTGAGGCTCTTGTTAAACTGCTGAGCCTGGCCTTGAATCTGTGATCCTCCTGTCTCAGTGTCCCAAGTACCGGGAGTATGGGTGTACACCACTACATCCAGCATGTATAATCAAGTAATTTTGAGAGAGAAAATTCTGAGGCTAACTCTTCTTTTAATACTATTTTTACATTTACTACCATAACTTTAGAATGCACTTCTCCATGCTGACTAATCTAAATAAATTGATGAAGCATAAGTTTTCTAATTACCCACTTGATTTAAGATTTAAGAGGCATCAATATAAACTAGAAAAATCCCTGGCCCACAGGGAGCCACCATACTCACTTTTGCAACTAACTCTTATGTTTTTCCTGCCTGGGCATCTGTTTTCTCATCTTTAAATATGCTATTGTTTCAGTGATTTCTAAATTTCTACTTGCCTCTAACACTCTGAAATTTTACAAAATGTTTTCTGATAACACCATGCTACAGACTCTAGTAGAAATGAAATACAAAAAAAAAAAAATCAGATGTGTGTTAATTTGAATTGAACCATATCAAATGAAATTTATAACTTTATTTTTAATCTATTATATGTCTTGTTCACTCACAGACACTGGACAAACTAACAGAATAATAATGCTCAAGCTTTCAATGAAATTACAGGAAGAATCAGAGTGGCAATGTTCAGATAAAAGGACAGATGCAGAAGCATCATCTATCCTCCCCCCTTCTCCTCTTCATTCTCCCCAAAGGGGACAGAAGAGACTAATTTGGAACTGAGCTTGAATGTCACAAGTGCTAGGACATTAGACACAAGGACAATTACCAGAATCACTGGACCGGAAGAGATTTAAGAAATCATCCCAGACGAACACAAATCACCCCTGGTAAACTGATTCCTTTGTGAGTAGCAAGGTTAAAGGACAGATGCCTCTGTTCAACACACAACAACACCATAGAGAAGGCTCCCCAAAATATAGCTCAACTCAAGTATGCTAAGAAAGGCAATGTTATTTGCTCTGTTTATCCTCCCTGCATCCTACTTTTTACCATTACTCACTGAAACCTCTCAAACACTCACGTTGCTTAGGCTGAGGGTGGAGAGAGGCTGGGGGAAAATTCTAGCTTTCCCAAGTCCCTGAGGAGGGACCAGAGATTAAGATAAAGTTAGCCAGTGAAAATGGGTAGACATAAGGGGGACATTTAGTTTTTGATAAGTTATTCACACTTTCTAATTATCATTTGTATATGCATGGGGAGCACTGGAAGTTGAACCCAGGGGTGTTCTACCTCTGAGCTACATCCCCACCTTATTTTATTTTCTGTTTTGAAACAGGGTCTTAATAAATTGCTGAGAGCCTCACTAAGTTGCAGAGGCTGAACTTGAACCTGTCATCCTCCCGTCTCAGCCTCCCAAGTCCTGAAATTCTGGGCATGCACCCCCATGCCCAGCTTCCCTGATTATTCTGAGAATTGCATCTTCATCCTATGGAACATGTAGCTCTTCTCCCCCACTCTACGCTGAGATGCTTAGGCAAGGAGCTTCCATCTTCCTAAATGGGCCTGCTCTTGGAGCCATAGTGATTGGTCCAGGTGCAAGTGACCCAAGAAGGGCCAGTTATCATTTTCCCTCATGAGGCTCTAAATTACAAGGGAGAGAATAGAGTCTTTAGGTCTCTGGTGGTAGAGCGAGGGAAACGGCAGGCAATGAGCTGTTGGCAGCCACATTCAAGGCCATGTGGGAAAAAATGGGGCTGCAGAGTAGAGAATGCAGCCAAAGGCAGACAAAAACAGAGATTGGAGACAGCTGGGGAGAGGCCTTGCCCTCCTCAAAGCCTGGTTCCTGCCTTCCCTTCCTTTGGTCAATATATGTGAGCCAAAAACTTCCCTCCTCTTCTCTTCCCAGGTTTGTTCACATTGAGTCTCTGCCAGGAGCTGTAAATTATACAATTGAAGACCAAGGCAACACCATTGGCAAAGACAAGGAGCAGTGGCATAACTAACAAACTGTCTAAAAGGGGTGCCCAAACTGTGCCTCTCCCCAAAACAGTGAAAAAATATACCATATTATAATAATTCAGACCAAGCATGCTTCTCTTTGATGACATAGGGCATCATTATGTTGGGAGAAGAGTTTTTATAAGGATAAAAATTTGAATTATGGCAGAGAAAC
Source organism: Muscardinus avellanarius (assembly GCF_963383645.1). Taxonomy (NCBI): domain Eukaryota; kingdom Metazoa; phylum Chordata; class Mammalia; order Rodentia; family Gliridae; genus Muscardinus; species Muscardinus avellanarius. The sequence continues at coordinate 73,066,661 of NC_137794.1, read as the reverse complement.
TTTGATAAGCACAGTGATGTGTTTCAGAATTGATTTTACTCTTATGGTTGCTGAATTGGCACTTATATTTAGCTATTCAACATTTCAGCCAATAGAGATCAGGAGGGTGGGGCTTATGTTTTACTGCACAGTATACAGAATTATGAACTTTTGGACAGGCCCTTGGTAGAGGGGCCTTTCACAGGCTGTGCTCCCAACACCACCTAATGAAGCCTTCCTCTTGGAAGTTTGCAGCGCATATGATCACATAAGAGTTGTATCAGTAAATAAACCTGTTTAATTTAGCATAACAGCTAAACAAACTTATTTGCACAAGAACAAATTTTTTTATTCTTCCCATACTTATTAACAAACCCCAAGCAATTTGCCCCTATTACATGTAAGAAAAGCAGACAGTATAGACATGAACATAAGATTTTGTGGAGTTTCATCCATTCCGTTATTATGGAGACTAAATGGAAAAATAAATGTTTGGCATCACAACATAACTGGCAGATTTCCAAGTCCAGGCAGATCTTTTTCCAATTTAGGTACATTTTTGTTTGTATGCTAATAGTACTGTGACTTTATTGGTAGTGATTATTTTAAAATGTCCTCTCATCAGATCCTTTAAAGGCCAAGTGGCTGGTAGGAATGCATATGCAGCATTACTACTACTTGTGTTCCTTAAAAAGAAGTAGGAAGCAATATAACTAATTCAGGGAAGTAGCAAGGAGCTCCATTTATGAGAGTCTAGTAAAAAGCTCGGGAAGGCAGGCTACTGAGAATAAGGGTCCTAAATTCAGCATAATGATCAGGCAAAGGCATGGATAGGAAAGATTACTTGAGACCTGACTGGTTGCAGGAGAGGTGAGTGGGAATCCTGGATAGTGAAGGAGATTCTGGCTAGGCCTAACTGTGTGGTGGACTGGAGACCAAATGAGCAGGTTCTCATTCCTATCAGAATGAGAAACTCAGAATTCCCTCCTTTTTACTGGTGTCTTCCCTCTGTTGTTATGACTGCAGAGCACCAAGGGCATTGAAATCAGCACAAGGTGACAAGAACAAGTGCAGCGGAGAAGCCTGCCCATTCACAGATGAGCCCATCTATGAAAGTGTGGAGAATCATTTAGAGCCATTTGAAATCAAATGAACTGTCAATATATGCCAGGTAAGATAAAAATTGTCAAGGTAGTCCTGCCTCATCTAGGCAGAATAAATACAAAATTGCATCTGCTGTAAGGCCTCTGGACAGAAGTTTGTCGTGTAAGAGCCAGTAGTATCAATCAGTAGATGTAATAATTATAAGAAGTACTTAAATGAGTTTATTTATTTATTTACTTATTTTGGGTGGTACTGGGGTTCCTGGAAGCCCTTCTACCTCCGGGCTACGCTCCCAGACCTATTTTATACTTTTTTTATTTGGAAACAGGGTCTCTTAAGCCAGCTGCTTCGAACCTGCGCGATCCTCCCGTCTCCGCCTCCCAAGAGCGGGGATTACAAGCGTGCACCACCACACCCGGCCCTTAAATGACTTAAAACAACCATATAAATAAGGATTTAAAAATTCATGAGCTGCCAACCCTCCCTAAACTGTACAAAATTAAGGAATAATTAATAATTTGATGGTACTAAGATACAATCAGGGTTTTTAGAATAATTTCCATTTGTCACTAATGAAAGCATAACCCAAAGCCTTTTCACTAATCTCACTCAGCCATGAGAAATGCTCTATCCAACCGTATCTAGAATATAATGGAAACACTTTTAGAAAAACTCCAGGATAAAGATATTTTCACCATTCTTTTCTAATTAAGTCTTATGAATATGCCTGCTAAATAATTTTTAGAAGAAAATTATATTTCAGTCCTTAGTTATGTTATGCTAGCCTTAAAATTGCTTAGACACCACCATGTCTCTTCTCCTTCAGCATTATCTTGAATTCTTAAGAACTAGACAACTGAAGGAAAAGTACACTCCACTTTGTTAACACTTTCTTGTGAATCAGGCATATGTGCATCTTTGTTGGGATTTTAGTTGCTTTTAATCTGTCACTTTCAGCATTTAACAGAATAACAAATTCTTAGAAAATAATTTCACATATTTTGCTAGTGATTTAGAAATAATCTATTCTCTACCAGCTCCCAATAAGATAAAACATATAATGGTATTAAAGAGTAATTTGGATATTTTACTGACTTTATATTTTGGCAATGCTTCATGCCTCATTTGCCTAAAAACTCATTAGATTAGTGCAATACCATGTTTTAATGCAATAGGTTCAAACATTTTTCCAAGTACGTGGAGCCCCGCTTATTTTCTGTGCTTTCATGCTTCGGTTAATAAATTGCCAGGTTTCCCCCTTCTGTTTGCTCTGTTTTCCTTTATATACCATTTGTCAGAGGTGTTTTATTTCGAGGAAGTAGGAGGAGATGAAAAGTAAATTACCCCCTTGGGCTGGTGGTGGAAAGTTTGCCTGCCTACACTCTGCGATCTCAATCATTTCTTATATTTTACTGAGCCTTCAATTTGTGACAAGTATATGCACTAAAACTAACATATCAATGGGAGAAAAAAACAGAAAACAGTGATTGGGAGAGTATCAGGTGAGGACAGCAAGGAAGAGTCCTCATTTCACCAAGAGTTATCACTGCAATAGTGAGAGTCTGGGGACTGGTGAGACAGAGGACTTCATCCTGCCCAGGCACTGCCCTGAAGACTGTCAACACTACAGAAGGTGTCGCTTACCTAGTACGGAGAGTTTTTATGTTTTTTGCCCTTGTTTTTGTTTCTTTGGTGGTACTGAAGTTTGAACTCAGGAGCATTCTACCTCTGACCTACACCCCCATCCCTATTACATTTTATTTTTTAGTTTTGAAACAGAAGCTCACTAAGTTAGAGAGCCTCACCAAGTTGCTGAGACTGGCTGCAAACCCGAACTCCTCCTGTACTCCCAAGTACCGGGATTACAGGTGTGTGTCACCACTCTCGGTCCTAGTGTAAAGAGTTCTTGAACTACTTCTTTGTCATCTAACTGCATCCTTCTTATAATTAGTCTATACGTCAACATAACTAAAATATATGCTTTCTTACGGAGAAATGATTGAATGGTAATATATCAATTTCACCTCCCTGAGGTCTGTCGCCTGCCCAATGCTTTTTCGCACATAAATATTTGGAGAGACATCTGAGAGCCATTTTAGTTATGAGAGTTTAAGTGAACAGATAGATCAGTTATTGCTCCTCCCAGCACCTCAGTGTTCTAATTGTGACATGTAATTCAATTGTAATACTACCATATGGATGAACTTTGAGGACTTTATGTTAAGCGAAGTAAGACAATCACAAAAACATAAATATTGCATGGTTCTATTTATATTTGATATATAGAAGTTAAGTGCATACAGAAAAAAACTAGAATAGTGGTTATGAAAGGTTAAAGGAAACAGGATAAGAAGATATTATTTAATGGAAGATATTATTTAATGGATTCAGAAGAACGGAATGAACCTACCATATGATCCAGCAATACCACTTCTGGGTTTCTAAGCAAAAGAATGCACTACCAAACTAATGCATGCATATCTATGTTTATAGCCACACAATTCACAATTGCCAAACAATGAAACCAACCAAGATTTCTATCAGCAGATGAATGGATTACAAAACTATGGGATATGTATTATACAATGGAATTTTACTCAGTCATAAAAACAAAATTATGTCATTTGCAGAGAAATGGATGGAACTGGAGGACATTGTGCTAAGTGAGATTAGTCAGATGCTCTCCCTAATATGCGGAAGCTGGGGAGAAAATGGGTCATAGGAGGAACTCCAGATAAACAAGGAGAAACTTTACATGAGCAAATAAGGCAACCTAACTGAGAATAATGGGGGGGGGGATTCCCTAATGTACATGATGTACTTTCACGAACACATCAAAGTCAATCACTAAGCAAACATGAAGAGGGAGAGGGAGGGAATAGGGTAAGAATTGGGTAAGGGCTAAATAACTCTACCTCTACTATCTTGTACCCCATTAAGAAGTATGACTTCAATGCACCAATTTAAAAAATTGAAAAATAAAAATTAAAAGAACTTTCATAT